>NW_028152261.1:1800000-2177818 GCF_964638095.1 Poromitra crassiceps
CAATGTACAAGTGTCGACAGTACCTCTCCGCTCTCATGTACAAGTACCTCTCCGATCCATGTACAAGTACATCTCCGCTCCATGTACAAGTACATCTCCGCTCAATGTACAAGTACCTCTCCGCTCCATGTACAAGTACCTCTCCGCTCCATGTACAAGTACATCTCTGCTCCATGTACAAGTACCTCTCCGCTCAATGTACAAGTACATCTCCGCTCCATGTACAAGTACCTCTCCGCTCCATGTACAAGTACATCTCCGCTCCATGTACAAGTACCTCTCCGCTCCATGTACAAGTACCTCTCCGCTCAATGTACAAGTACATCTCCGCTCCATGTACAAGTACCTCTCCGCTCCATGTACAAGTACCTCTCCGCTCCATGTACAAGTACCTCTCCGCTCAATGTCAAGTATCGACAGTACCTCTCCGCTCCATGTACAAGTACCTCTCCGCTGAATGTACAAGTGTCGACAGTACCTCTCCGCTCAATGTACAAGTACCTCTCCGCTCCATGTACAAGTACCTCTCCGCTCTCATGTACAAGTACCTCTCCGCTCCATGTACTAGTACCTCTCCGCTCAATGTACAAGTACCTCTGCGCTCCATGTACAAGTACCTCTCCGCTCAATGTACAAGTACCTCTCCGCTCAATGTACAAGTGTCGACAGTACCTCTCCGCTCCATGTACAAGTACCTCTCCGCTCAATGTACAAGTGTCGACAGTACCTCTACGCTCAATGTACAAGTGTCGACAGTACCTCTCCGCTCTCATGTACAAGTACCTCTCCGATCCATGTACAAGTACATCTCCGCTCCATGTACAAGTACATCTCCGCTCAATGTACAAGTACCTCTCCGCTCCATGTACAAGTACCTCTCCGCTCCATGTACAAGTACATCTCTGCTCCATGTACAAGTACCTCTCCGCTCAATGTACAAGTACATCTCCGCTCCATGTACAAGTACCTCTCCGCTCCATGTACAAGTACATCTCCGCTCCATGTACAAGTACCTCTCCGCTCCATGTACAAGTACCTCTCCGCTCAATGTACAAGTACATCTCCGCTCCATGTACAAGTACCTCTCCGCTCCATGTACAAGTACATCTCCGCTCCATGTACAAGTACCTCTCCGCTCAATGTACAAGTACATCTCCGCTCCATGTACAAGTACATCTCCACTCCATGTACAAGTACCTCTCCGCTCAATGTACAAGTACATCTCCGCTCCATGTACCAGTACCTCTCCGCTCAATGTACAAGTACATCTCCACTCCATGTACAAGTACCTCTCCGCTCAATGTACAAGTACATCTCCGCTCCATGTACCAGTACCTCTCCGCTCAATGTACAAGTACATCTCCACTCCATGTACAAGTACCTCTCCGCTCAATGTACAAGTACATCTCCGCTCCATGTACCAGTACCTCTCCGCTCAATGTACAAGTACATCTCCGCTCCATGTACAAGTACCTCTCCGCTCAATGTACAAGTACCTCTCCGCTCAATGTACAAGTACATCTCCGCTCCATGTACCAGTACCTCTCCGCTCAATGTACAAGTACATCTGCGCTCCATGTAGGGCTGGGTATCGTTCAAAATTTTTCGATATCGATACCGTTTCGATACTTGGATTTCGATACCGGTTCCTGAACGATACTTTTTTCGATACCAATTTTTAGAAAAATCCATTTTAACAAAAATAAAACTGCATTACACATTGAAATTATTTTACAAATCTTTAGTTTCCCCCCATCTTAAGTTTTACAGCAGAAAAAATAAAACCTACTGTATTTAACATAACTTTAAGTTCTCTAAACGTATTGCCGTCCCTACAAAAAATATTGGAGTACTACAAAGGAAAGAAATGTAGCTAAAACAAATAAATCAGTGGAATAGTTTTCAGTGCAAAACAGAGAGTTGCAAATCAGGGTTTAATGCTCACTGATGCAACAGAACTCTATTCTTGTACAAACTGATGAGATGGCTCCACTTCATGCATGGAAGACTAGTTGAGCATTGACTAGCCTATCAATATAGCCTTATATGCCACAAAGTGAATCGCATTTATATTCAACAAACTATCATGACATCAGCGTTTGTTAACGAGTTGCTAAAAATACATGGGCGATAACTGCCCGCTTGCACATAACGCTAATTAATTAAACATTAACGCTAGCGTTGCAGATCAGTGTGCTCACTGCTGCAACAGAACGTCATTCTTGTCAAATCTGACGAGACAGCTCAACTTCACTGACTAGCCAATCAATATAAATGAATCGCATTTACATTCAACAAACTATCATGACATCAGCGTTTGTTAACGAGTTGCTAAAAATACACAATGCCCGCTTGCGCATAACGTTACGGCGGCAATTAATTAAACGATCTAATGCTACAACTCACAGCCAGATGCATGGATTTGTCAGACTGAGGGATCTGATAACCGCTAACTTGCGGTAAGCTGAGCTGACCCACCTCTCAATTATTTCTCTTGTCTGTGGAAACCAGTCCGTGTTGTTTCTGTTTCTTTTCCTGCTTTTCATCATCTTCGCCATATGGTAATCCAGGATAGGAGTAGCTTGAGTGGCTAACTTCTTGTATACTATCCGCACCGCACGCCTGGCTCACAGTCACAACAAACACACCGGCTAAAGTGGGCGTAACGTTTCCTGCATGCCTCTACATGACAGCCAATCACCAGCCGTATTAGAGCGCGGCGTGCAAGCATGTCGCATGCTTATAGGCTCAATGACGCTGTTTTGTTTTGGTATCGAAAATTGGTATTGATTGACAAGGGAGGCTTCGATACCCCTTAGTATCGATGTTTCCATTTCGGTGCCAAGTAAGTATCGAAACTCGATACCCAGCCCTAGCTCCATGTACAAGTACCTCTCCGCTCAATGTACAAGTACCTCTCCGCTCAATGTACAAGTACCTCTCCGCTCCATGTACAAGTACCTCTCCGCTCCATGTACAAGTACCTCTCCGCTCCATGTACAAGTACATCTCTGCTCCATGTACAAGTACCTCTCCGCTCAATGTACAAGTACATCTCCGCTCCATGTACAAGTACCTCTCCGCTCCATGTACAAGTACATCTCCGCTCCATGTACAAGTACCTCTCCGCTCCATGTACAAGTACCTCTCCGCTCAATGTACAAGTACATCTCCGCTCCATGTACAAGTACATCTCTGCTCCATGTACAAGTACCTCTCCGCTCAATGTACAAGTACATCTCCGCTCCATGTACAAGTACCTCTCCGCTCCATGTACAAGTACCTCTCCGCTCCATGTACAAGTACCTCTCCGCTCCATGTACAAGTACCTCTCCGCTCAATGTCAAGTGTCGACAGTACCTCTCCGCTCCATGTACAAATACCTCTCCGCTCTCATGTACAAGTACCTCTCCGCTCCATGTACAAGTACCTCTCCGCTCAATGTCAAGTGTCGACAGTACCTCTCCGCTCCATGTACAAATACCTCTCCGCTCCATGTACAAGTACCTCTCCGCTCTCATGTACAAGTACCTCTCCGCTCCATGTACAAGTAGCTCTCCGCTCAATGTACAAGTGTCGACAGTACCTTTCCGCTCCATGTACAAATACCTCTCCGCTCTCATGTACAAGTACCTCTCCGCTCCATGTACAAGTACCTCTCCGCTCAATGTACAAATACCTCTCCGCTCCATGTATAAGTACCTCTCCGCTCTATGTACAAGTACCTCTCCGCTCCATGTACAAGTACCTCTCCGCTCAATGTACAAATACATCTCCGCTCCATGTACAAGTAGCTCTCCGCTGAATGTACAAGTGTCGACAGTACCTCTCCGCTCAATGTACAAGTACCTCTCCGCTCAATGTACAAATACCTCTCCGCTCCATGTACAAGTACCTCTCCGCTCAATGTCAAGTATCGACAGTACCTCTCCGCTCCATGTACAAGTACCTCTCCGCTGAATGTACAAGTGTCGACAGTACCTCTCCGCTCAATGTACAAGTACCTCTCCGCTCCATGTACAAGTACCTCTCCGCTCTCATGTACAAGTACCTCTCCGCTCCATGTACAAGTACCTCTCCGCTCAATGTACAAGTACCTCTGCGCTCCATGTACAAGTACCTCTCCGCTCAATGTACAAGTACCTCTCCGCTCAATGTACAAGTGTCGACAGTACCTCTCCGCTCCATGTACAAGTACCTCTCCGCTCAATGTACAAGTGTCGACAGTACCTCTACGCTCAATGTACAAGTGTCGACAGTACCTCTCCGCTCTCATGTACAAGTACCTCTCCGATCCATGTACAAGTACATCTCCGCTCCATGTACAAGTACATCTCCGCTCAATGTACAAGTACCTCTCCGCTCCATGTACAAGTACCTCTCCGCTCCATGTACAAGTACCTCTCCGCTCCATGTACAAGTACCTCTCCGCTCCATGTACAAGTACCTCTCCGCTCAATGTACAAGTACCTCTCCGCTCCATGTACAAGTACCTCTCCGCTCAATGTACAAGTACCTCTCCGCTCCATGTACAAGTACCTCTCCGCTCCATGTACAAGTACCTCTCCGCTCCATGTACAAGTACCTCTCCGCTCAATGTCAAGTATCGACAGTACCTCTCCGCTCCATGTACAAGTACCTCTCCGCTGAATGTACAAGTGTCGACAGTACCTCTCCGCTCAATGTACAAGTACCTCTCCGCTCCATGTACAAGTACCTCTCCGCTCTCATGTACAAGTACCTCTCCGCTCCATGTACAAGTACCTCTCCGCTCAATGTACAAGTACCTCTGCGCTCCATGTACAAGTACCTCTCCGCTCAATGTACAAGTACCTCTCCGCTCAATGTACAAGTGTCGACAGTACCTCTCCGCTCCATGTACAAGTACCTCTCCGCTCAATGTACAAGTGTCGACAGTACCTCTACGCTCAATGTACAAGTGTCGACAGTACCTCTCCGCTCTCATGTACAAGTACCTCTCCGATCCATGTACAAGTACATCTCCGCTCCATGTACAAGTACATCTCCGCTCAATGTACAAGTACCTCTCCGCTCCATGTACAAGTACCTCTCCGCTCCATGTACAAGTACATCTCTGCTCCATGTACAAGTACCTCTCCGCTCAATGTACAAGTACATCTCCGCTCCATGTACAAGTACCTCTCCGCTCCATGTACAAGTACATCTCCGCTCCATGTACAAGTACCTCTCCGCTCCATGTACAAGTACCTCTCCGCTCAATGTACAAGTACATCTCTGCTCCATGTACAAGTACCTCTCCGCTCCATGTACAAGTACCTCTCCGCTCCATGTACAAGTACCTCTCCGCTCAATGTCAAGTATCGACAGTACCTCTCCGCTCCATGTACAAGTACCTCTCCGCTGAATGTACAAGTGTCGACAGTACCTCTCCGCTCAATGTACAAGTACCTCTCCGCTCCATGTACAAGTACCTCTCCGCTCTCATGTACAAGTACCTCTCCGCTCCATGTACAAGTACCTCTCCGCTCAATGTACAAGTACCTCTGCGCTCCATGTACAAGTACCTCTCCGCTCAATGTACAAGTACCTCTCCGCTCAATGTACAAGTGTCGACAGTACCTCTCCGCTCCATGTACAAGTACCTCTCCGCTCAATGTACAAGTGTCGACAGTACCTCTACGCTCAATGTACAAGTGTCGACAGTACCTCTCCGCTCTCATGTACAAGTACCTCTCCGATCCATGTACAAGTACATCTCCGCTCCATGTACAAGTACATCTCCGCTCAATGTACAAGTACCTCTCCGCTCCATGTACAAGTACCTCTCCGCTCCATGTACAAGTACATCTCTGCTCCATGTACAAGTACCTCTCCGCTCAATGTACAAGTACATCTCCGCTCCATGTACAAGTACCTCTCCGCTCCATGTACAAGTACATCTCCGCTCCATGTACAAGTACCTCTCCGCTCCATGTACAAGTACCTCTCCGCTCAATGTACAAGTACATCTCCGCTCCATGTACAAGTACCTCTCCGCTCCATGTACAAGTACATCTCCGCTCCATGTACAAGTACCTCTCCGCTCAATGTACAAGTACATCTCCGCTCCATGTACAAGTACCTCTCCGCTCCATGTACAAGTACATCTCCGCTCCATGTACAAGTACCTCTCCGCTCCATGTACAAGTACCTCTCCGCTCAATGTACAAGTACATCTCCGCTCCATGTACAAGTACCTCTCCGCTCCATGTACAAGTACCTCTCCGCTCCATGTACAAGTACCTCTCCGCTCAATGTCAAGTATCGACAGTACCTCTCCGCTCCATGTACAAGTACCTCTCCGCTGAATGTACAAGTGTCGACAGTACCTCTCCGCTCAATGTACAAGTACCTCTCCGCTCCATGTACAAGTACCTCTCCGCTCTCATGTACAAGTACCTCTCCGCTCCATGTACAAGTACCTCTCCGCTCAATGTACAAGTACCTCTGCGCTCCATGTACAAGTACCTCTCCGCTCAATGTACAAGTACCTCTCCGCTCAATGTACAAGTGTCGACAGTACCTCTCCGCTCCATGTACAAGTACCTCTCCGCTCAATGTACAAGTGTCGACAGTACCTCTACGCTCAATGTACAAGTGTCGACAGTACCTCTCCGCTCTCATGTACAAGTACCTCTCCGATCCATGTACAAGTACATCTCCGCTCCATGTACAAGTACATCTCCGCTCAATGTACAAGTACCTCTCCGCTCCATGTACAAGTACCTCTCCGCTCCATGTACAAGTACATCTCTGCTCCATGTACAAGTACCTCTCCGCTCAATGTACAAGTACATCTCCGCTCCATGTACAAGTACCTCTCCGCTCCATGTACAAGTACATCTCCGCTCCATGTACAAGTACCTCTCCGCTCCATGTACAAGTACCTCTCCGCTCAATGTACAAGTACATCTCCGCTCCATGTACAAGTACCTCTCCGCTCCATGTACAAGTACATCTCCGCTCCATGTACAAGTACCTCTCCGCTCAATGTACAAGTACATCTCCGCTCCATGTACAAGTACATCTCCACTCCATGTACAAGTACCTCTCCGCTCAATGTACAAGTACATCTCCGCTCCATGTACCAGTACCTCTCCGCTCAATGTACAAGTACATCTCCACTCCATGTACAAGTACCTCTCCGCTCAATGTACAAGTACATCTCCGCTCCATGTACCAGTACCTCTCCGCTCAATGTACAAGTACATCTCCACTCCATGTACAAGTACCTCTCCGCTCAATGTACAAGTACATCTCCGCTCCATGTACAAGTACCTCTCCGCTCAATGTACAAGTACCTCTCCGCTCAATGTACAAGTACATCTCCGCTCCATGTACCAGTACCTCTCCGCTCAATGTACAAGTACATCTGCGCTCCATGTAGGGCTGGGTATCGTTCAAAATTTTTCGATATCGATACCGTTTCGATACTTGGATTTCGATACCGGTTCCTGAACGATACTTTTTTCGATACCAATTTTTAGAAAAATCCATTTTAACAAAAATAAAACTGCATTACACATTGAAATTATTTTACAAATCTTTAGTTTCCCCCCATCTTAAGTTTTACAGCAGAAAAAAATAAAACCTACTGTATTTAACATAACTTTAAGTTCTCTAAACGTATTGCCGTCCCTACAAAAAATATTGGAGTACTACAAAGGAAAGAAATGTAGCTAAAACAAATAAATCAGTGGAATAGTTTTCAGTGCAAAACAGAGAGTTGCAAATCAGGGTTTAATGCTCACTGATGCAACAGAACTCTATTCTTGTACAAACTGATGAGATGGCTCCACTTCATGCATGGAAGACTAGTTGAGCATTGACTAGCCTATCAATATAGCCTTATATGCCACAAAGTGAATCGCATTTATATTCAACAAACTATCATGACATCAGCGTTTGTTAACGAGTTGCTAAAAATACATGGGCGATAACTGCCCGCTTGCACATAACGCTAATTAATTAAACATTAACGCTAGCGTTGCAGATCAGTGTGCTCACTGCTGCAACAGAACGTCATTCTTGTCAAATCTGACGAGACAGCTCAACTTCACTGACTAGCCAATCAATATAAATGAATCGCATTTACATTCAACAAACTATCATGACATCAGCGTTTGTTAACGAGTTGCTAAAAATACACAATGCCCGCTTGCGCATAACGTTACGGCGGCAATTAATTAAACGATCTAATGCTACAACTCACAGCCAGATGCATGGATTTGTCAGACTGAGGGATCTGATAACCGCTAACTTGCGGTAAGCTGAGCTGACCCACCTCTCAATTATTTCTCTTGTCTGTGGAAACCAGTCCGTGTTGTTTCTGTTTCTTTTCCTGCTTTTCATCATCTTCGCCATATGGTAATCCAGGATAGGAGTAGCTTGAGTGGCTAACTTCTTGTATACTATCCGCACCGCACGCCTGGCTCACAGTCACAACAAACACACTGGCTAAAGTGGGCGTAACGTTTCCTGCATGCCTCTACATGACAGCCAATCACCAGCCGTATTAGAGCGCGGCGTGCAAGCATGTCGCATGCTTATAGGCTCAATGACGCTGTTTTGTTTTGGTATCGAAAATTGGTATCGATTGACAAGGGAGGCTTCGATACCCCTTAGTATCGATGTTTCCATTTCGGTGCCAAGTAAGTATCGAAACTCGATACCCAGCCCTAGCTCCATGTACAAGTACCTCTCCGCTCAATGTACAAGTACCTCTCCGCTCAATGTACAAGTACCTCTCCGCTCCATGTACAAGTACCTCTCCGCTCCATGTACAAGTACCTCTCCGCTCCATGTACAAGTACATCTCTGCTCCATGTACAAGTACCTCTCCGCTCAATGTACAAGTACATCTCCGCTCCATGTACAAGTACCTCTCCGCTCCATGTACAAGTACATCTCCGCTCCATGTACAAGTACCTCTCCGCTCCATGTACAAGTACCTCTCCGCTCAATGTACAAGTACATCTCCGCTCCATGTACAAGTACATCTCTGCTCCATGTACAAGTACCTCTCCGCTCAATGTACAAGTACATCTCCGCTCCATGTACAAGTACCTCTCCGCTCCATGTACAAGTACCTCTCCGCTCCATGTACAAGTACCTCTCCGCTCCATGTACAAGTACCTCTCCGCTCCATGTACAAGTACCTCTCCGCTCAATGTCAAGTGTCGACAGTACCTCTCCGCTCCATGTACAAATACCTCTCCGCTCTCATGTACAAGTACCTCTCCGCTCCATGTACAAGTACCTCTCCGCTCAATGTCAAGTGTCGACAGTACCTCTCCGCTCCATGTACAAATACCTCTCCGCTCCATGTACAAGTACCTCTCCGCTCTCATGTACAAGTACCTCTCCGCTCCATGTACAAGTAGCTCTCCGCTCAATGTACAAGTGTCGACAGTACCTTTCCGCTCCATGTACAAATACCTCTCCGCTCTCATGTACAAGTACCTCTCCGCTCCATGTACAAGTACCTCTCCGCTCAATGTACAAATACCTCTCCGCTCCATGTATAAGTACCTCTCCGCTCTATGTACAAGTACCTCTCCGCTCCATGTACAAGTACCTCTCCGCTCAATGTACAAATACCTCTCCGCTCCATGTACAAGTAGCTCTCCGCTGAATGTACAAGTGTCGACAGTACCTCTCCGCTCAATGTACAAGTACCTCTCCGCTCAATGTACAAATACCTCTCCGCTCCATGTACAAGTACCTCTCCGCTCAATGTCAAGTATCGACAGTACCTCTCCGCTCCATGTACAAGTACCTCTCCGCTGAATGTACAAGTGTCGACAGTACCTCTCCGCTCAATGTACAAGTACCTCTCCGCTCCATGTACAAGTACCTCTCCGCTCTCATGTACAAGTACCTCTCCGCTCCATGTACAAGTACCTCTCCGCTCAATGTACAAGTACCTCTGCGCTCCATGTACAAGTACCTCTCCGCTCAATGTACAAGTACCTCTCCGCTCAATGTACAAGTGTCGACAGTACCTCTCCGCTCCATGTACAAGTACCTCTCCGCTCAATGTACAAGTGTCGACAGTACCTCTACGCTCAATGTACAAGTGTCGACAGTACCTCTCCGCTCTCATGTACAAGTACCTCTCCGATCCATGTACAAGTACATCTCCGCTCCATGTACAAGTACATCTCCGCTCAATGTACAAGTACCTCTCCGCTCCATGTACAAGTACCTCTCCGCTCCATGTACAAGTACCTCTCCGCTCCATGTACAAGTACCTCTCCGCTCAATGTACAAGTACCTCTCCGCTCCATGTACCTCTCCGCTCAATGTACAAGTACCTCTCCGCTCCATGTACAAGTACCTCTCCGCTCCATGTACAAGTACCTCTCCGCTCCATGTACAAGTACCTCTCCGCTCAATGTCAAGTATCGACAGTACCTCTCCGCTCCATGTACAAGTACCTCTCCGCTGAATGTACAAGTGTCGACAGTACCTCTCCGCTCAATGTACAAGTACCTCTCCGCTCCATGTACAAGTACCTCTCCGCTCTCATGTACAAGTACCTCTCCGCTCCATGTACAAGTACCTCTCCGCTCAATGTACAAGTACCTCTGCGCTCCATGTACAAGTACCTCTCCGCTCAATGTACAAGTACCTCTCCGCTCAATGTACAAGTGTCGACAGTACCTCTCCGCTCCATGTACAAGTACCTCTCCGCTCAATGTACAAGTGTCGACAGTACCTCTACGCTCAATGTACAAGTGTCGACAGTACCTCTCCGCTCTCATGTACAAGTACCTCTCCGATCCATGTACAAGTACATCTCCGCTCCATGTACAAGTACATCTCCGCTCAATGTACAAGTACCTCTCCGCTCCATGTACAAGTACCTCTCCGCTCCATGTACAAGTACATCTCTGCTCCATGTACAAGTACCTCTCCGCTCAATGTACAAGTACATCTCCGCTCCATGTACAAGTACCTCTCCGCTCCATGTACAAGTACATCTCCGCTCCATGTACAAGTACCTCTCCGCTCCATGTACAAGTACCTCTCCGCTCCATGTACAAGTACCTCTCCGCTCAATGTCAAGTATCGACAGTACCTCTCCGCTCCATGTACAAGTACCTCTCCGCTCAATGTACAAATACCTCTCCGCTCCATGTACAAGTAGCTCTCCGCTGAATGTACAAGTGTCGACAGTACCTCTCCGCTCAATGTACAAGTACCTCTCCGCTCAATGTACAAATACCTCTCCGCTCCATGTACAAGTACCTCTCCGCTCAATGTCAAGTATCGACAGTACCTCTCCGCTCCATGTACAAGTACCTCTCCGCTGAATGTACAAGTGTCGACAGTACCTCTCCGCTCAATGTACAAGTACCTCTCCGCTCCATGTACAAGTACCTCTCCGCTCTCATGTACAAGTACCTCTCCGCTCCATGTACAAGTACCTCTCCGCTCAATGTACAAGTACCTCTGCGCTCCATGTACAAGTACCTCTCCGCTCAATGTACAAGTACCTCTCCGCTCAATGTACAAGTGTCGACAGTACCTCTCCGCTCCATGTACAAGTACCTCTCCGCTCAATGTACAAGTGTCGACAGTACCTCTACGCTCAATGTACAAGTACCTCTCCGCTGAATGTACAAGTGTCGACAGTACCTCTCCGCTCTCATGTACAAGTACCTCTCCGATCCATGTACAAGTACATCTCCGCTCCATGTACAAGTACATCTCCGCTCAATGTACAAGTACCTCTCCGCTCCATGTACAAGTACCTCTCCGCTCCATGTACAAGTACCTCTCCGCTCCATGTACAAGTACCTCTCCGCTCCATGTACAAGTACCTCTCCGCTCAATGTACAAGTACCTCTCCGCTCCATGTACAAGTACCTCTCCGCTCAATGTACAAGTACCTCTCCGCTCCATGTACAAGTACCTCTCCGCTCCATGTACAAGTACCTCTCCGCTCCATGTACAAGTACCTCTCCGCTCAATGTCAAGTATCGACAGTACCTCTCCGCTCCATGTACAAGTACCTCTCCGCTGAATGTACAAGTGTCGACAGTACCTCTCCGCTCAATGTACAAGTACCTCTCCGCTCCATGTACAAGTACCTCTCCGCTCTCATGTACAAGTACCTCTCCGCTCCATGTACAAGTACCTCTCCGCTCAATGTACAAGTACCTCTGCGCTCCATGTACAAGTACCTCTCCGCTCAATGTACAAGTACCTCTCCGCTCAATGTACAAGTGTCGACAGTACCTCTCCGCTCCATGTACAAGTACCTCTCCGCTCAATGTACAAGTGTCGACAGTACCTCTACGCTCAATGTACAAGTGTCGACAGTACCTCTCCGCTCTCATGTACAAGTACCTCTCCGATCCATGTACAAGTACATCTCCGCTCCATGTACAAGTACATCTCCGCTCAATGTACAAGTACCTCTCCGCTCCATGTACAAGTACCTCTCCGCTCCATGTACAAGTACCTCTCCGCTCCATGTACAAGTACCTCTCCGCTCCATGTACAAGTACCTCTCCGCTCAATGTACAAGTACCTCTCCGCTCCATGTACAAGTACCTCTCCGCTCCATGTACAAGTACCTCTCCGCTCCATGTACAAGTACCTCTCCGCTCAATGTACAAGTACCTCTCCGCTCCATGTACAAGTACCTCTCCGCTCCATGTACAAGTACCTCTCCGCTCCATGTACAAGTACCTCTCCGCTCAATGTACAAGTACCTCTCCGCTCCCTGTACAAGTACATCTCCGCTCCATGTACAAGTACCTCTCCGCTCCATGTACAAGTACCTCTCCGCTCAATGTACAAGTGTCGACAGTACCTCTCCGCTCCATGTACAAGTACCTCTCCGCTCCATGTACAAGTACCTCTCCGCTCAATGTACAAGTGTCGACAGTACCTCTCCGCTCCATCTACAAGTACCTCTCCGCTCAATGTACAAGTACCTCTCCGCTGAATGTACAAGTACCTCTCCGCTCCATGTACAAGTACCTCTCCGCTCCATGTACAAATACCTCTCCGCTCCATGTACAAGTACCTCTCCGCTCCATGTACAAGCACCTCTCCGCTACATGTACAAGTACCTCTCCGCTCCATGTACAAGTACCTCTCCGCTCAATGTACAAGTACCTCTCCGCTCCATGTACAAATACCTCTCCGCTCCATGTACAAATACCTCTCCGCTCCATGTACAAGTACCTCTCCGCTCCATGTACCAGTACCTCTCCGCTCAATGTACAAGTACATCTCCGCTCAATGTACAAGTACATCTCCGCTCAATGTACAAGTACGTCTCCGCTCAATGTACAAGTACCTCTCCGCTCAATGTACAAGTACCTCTCCGCTCCATGTACAAGTACCTCTCCGCTCAATGTACAAGTACATCTCCGCTCCATGTACCAGTACCTCTCCGCTCAATGTACAAGTACCTCTCCGCTCAATGTACAAGTACATCTCCGCTCCATGTACAAGTACGTCTCCGCTCAATGTATAAGTACCTCTCCGCTCCATGTACAAGTACCTCTCCGCTCCATGTACAAGTACATCTCCGCTCCATGTACAAGTACATCTCCGCTCCATGTACAAGTACCTCTCCGCTCCATGTACAAGTACCTCTCCGCTCCATGTACAAGTACATCTCCACTCCATGTACAAGTACCTCTCCGCTCAATGTACAAGTACATCTCCGCTCCATGTACAAGTACATCTCCACTCCATGTACAAGTACCTCTCCGCTCAATGTACAAGTGTCGACAGTACCTCTCCGCTCCATGTACAAGTACCTCTCCGCTCAATGTACAAGTGTCGACAGTACCTCTCCGCTCCATCTACAAGTACCTCTCCGCTCAATGTACAAGTACCTCTCCGCTGAATGTACAAGTACCTCTCCGCTCCATGTACAAGTACCTCTCCGCTCCATGTACAAGTACCTCTCCGCTCCATGTACAAGTACCTCTCCGCTCAATGTACAAGTACCTCTCCGCTCCATGTACAAGTACCTCTCCGCTCAATGTACAAGTACCTCTCCGCTCCATGTACAAGTACCTCTCCGCTCCATGTACAAGTACCTCTCCGCTCCATGTACAAGTACCTCTCCGCTCAATGTCAAGTATCGACAGTACCTCTCCGCTCCATGTACAAGTACCTCTCCGCTGAATGTACAAGTGTCGACAGTACCTCTCCGCTCAATGTACAAGTACCTCTCCGCTCCATGTACAAGTACCTCTCCGCTCTCATGTACAAGTACCTCTCCGCTCCATGTACAAGTACCTCTCCGCTCAATGTACAAGTACCTCTGCGCTCAATGTACAAGTGTCGACAGTACCTCTCCGCTCCATGTACAAGTACCTCTCCGCTCAATGTACAAGTGTCGACAGTACCTCTACGCTCAATGTACAAGTGTCGACAGTACCTCTCCGCTCTCATGTACAAGTACCTCTCCGATCCATGTACAAGTACATCTCCGCTCCATGTACAAGTACATCTCCGCTCAATGTACAAGTACCTCTCCGCTCCATGTACAAGTACCTCTCCGCTCCATGTACAAGTACCTCTCCGCTCCATGTACAAGTACCTCTCCGCTCCATGTACAAGTACCTCTCCGCTCAATGTACAAGTACCTCTCCGCTCCCTGTACAAGTACATCTCCGCTCCATGTACAAGTACCTCTCCGCTCCATGTACAAGTACCTCTCCGCTCAATGTACAAGTGTCGACAGTACCTCTCCGCTCCATGTACAAGTACCTCTCCGCTCCATGTACAAGTACCTCTCCGCTCAATGTACAAGTGTCGACAGTACCTCTCCGCTCCATCTACAAGTACCTCTCCGCTCAATGTACAAGTACCTCTCCGCTGAATGTACAAGTACCTCTCCGCTCCATGTACAAGTACCTCTCCGCTCCATGTACAAATACCTCTCCGCTCCATGTACAAGTACCTCTCCGCTCCATGTACAAGCACCTCTCCGCTACATGTACAAGTACCTCTCCGCTCCATGTACAAGTACCTCTCCGCTCCATGTACAAGTACCTCTCCGCTCAATGTACAAGTACCTCTCCGCTCCATGTACAAATACCTCTCCGCTCCATGTACAAATACCTCTCCGCTCCATGTACAAGTACCTCTCCGCTCCATGTACCAGTACCTCTCCGCTCAATGTACAAGTACATCTCCGCTCAATGTACAAGTACATCTCCGCTCAATGTACAAGTACGTCTCCGCTCAATGTACAAGTACCTCTCCGCTCAATGTACAAGTACCTCTCCGCTCCATGTACAAGTACCTCTCCGCTCAATGTACAAGTACATCTCCGCTCCATGGACCAGTACCTCTCCGCTCAATGTACAAGTACCTCTCCGCTCAATGTACAAGTACATCTCCGCTCCATGTACAAGTACGTCTCCGCTCAATGTATAAGTACCTCTCCGCTCCATGTACAAGTACCTCTCCGCTCCATGTACAAGTACATCTCCGCTCCATGTACAAGTACATCTCCGCTCCATGTACAAGTACCTCTCCGCTCCATGTACAAGTACCTCTCCGCTCCATGTACAAGTACATCTCCGCTCCATGTACAAGTACCTCTCCGCTCAATGTACAAGTACATCTCCGCTCCATGTACAAGTACATCTCCACTCCATGTACAAGTACCTCTCCGCTCAATGTACAAGTACATCTCCGCTCCATGTACCAGTACCTCTCCGCTCAATGTACAAGTACATCTCCACTCCATGTACAAGTACCTCTCCGCTCAATGTACAAGTACATCTCCGCTCCATGTACCAGTACCTCTCCGCTCAATGTACAAGTACATCTCCACTCCATGTACAAGTACCTCTCCGCTCCATGTACAAGTACCTCTCCGCTCAATGTACAAATACCTCTCCGCTCCATGTACAAGTAGCTCTCCGCTGAATGTACAAGTGTCGACAGTACCTCTCCGCTCAATGTACAAGTACCTCTCCGCTCAATGTACAAATACCTCTCCGCTCCATGTACAAGTACCTCTCCGCTCAATGTCAAGTATCGACAGTACCTCTCCGCTCCATGTACAAGTACCTCTCCGCTGAATGTACAAGTGTCGACAGTACCTCTCCGCTCAATGTACAAGTACCTCTCCGCTCCATGTACAAGTACCTCTCCGCTCTCATGTACAAGTACCTCTCCGCTCCATGTACAAGTACCTCTCCGCTCAATGTACAAGTACCTCTGCGCTCCATGTACAAGTACCTCTCCGCTCAATGTACAAGTACCTCTCCGCTCAATGTACAAGTGTCGACAGTACCTCTCCGCTCCATGTACAAGTACCTCTCCGCTCAATGTACAAGTGTCGACAGTACCTCTACGCTCAATGTACAAGTGTCGACAGTACCTCTCCGCTCTCATGTACAAGTACCTCTCCGATCCATGTACAAGTACATCTCCGCTCCATGTACAAGTACATCTCCGCTCAATGTACAAGTACCTCTCCGCTCCATGTACAAGTACCTCTCCGCTCCATGTACAAGTACCTCTCCGCTCCATGTACAAGTACCTCTCCGCTCCATGTACAAGTACCTCTCCGCTCAATGTACAAGTACCTCTCCGCTCCATGTACAAGTACCTCTCCGCTCAATGTACAAGTACCTCTCCGCTCCATGTACAAGTACCTCTCCGCTCCATGTACAAGTACCTCTCCGCTCCATGTACAAGTACCTCTCCGCTCAATGTCAAGTATCGACAGTACCTCTCCGCTCCATGTACAAGTACCTCTCCGCTGAATGTACAAGTGTCGACAGTACCTCTCCGCTCAATGTACAAGTACCTCTCCGCTCCATGTACAAGTACCTCTCCGCTCTCATGTACAAGTACCTCTCCGCTCCATGTACAAGTACCTCTCCGCTCAATGTACAAGTACCTCTGCGCTCCATGTACAAGTACCTCTCCGCTCAATGTACAAGTACCTCTCCGCTCAATGTACAAGTGTCGACAGTACCTCTCCGCTCCATGTACAAGTACCTCTCCGCTCAATGTACAAGTGTCGACAGTACCTCTACGCTCAATGTACAAGTGTCGACAGTACCTCTCCGCTCTCATGTACAAGTACCTCTCCGATCCATGTACAAGTACATCTCCGCTCCATGTACAAGTACATCTCCGCTCAATGTACAAGTACCTCTCCGCTCCATGTACAAGTACCTCTCCGCTCCATGTACAAGTACATCTCTGCTACATGTACAAGTACCTCTCCGCTCAATGTACAAGTACATCTCCGCTCCATGTACAAGTACCTCTCCGCTCCATGTACAAGTACATCTCCGCTCCATGTACAAGTACCTCTCCGCTCCATGTACAAGTACCTCTCCGCTCCATGTACAAGTACCTCTCCGCTCAATGTCAAGTATCGACAGTACCTCTCCGCTCCATGTACAAGTACCTCTCCGCTCAATGTACAAATACCTCTCCGCTCCATGTACAAGTAGCTCTCCGCTGAATGTACAAGTGTCGACAGTACCTCTCCGCTCAATGTACAAGTACCTCTCCGCTCAATGTACAAATACCTCTCCGCTCCATGTACAAGTACCTCTCCGCTCAATGTCAAGTATCGACAGTACCTCTCCGCTCCATGTACAAGTACCTCTCCGCTGAATGTACAAGTGTCGACAGTACCTCTCCGCTCAATGTACAAGTACCTCTCCGCTCCATGTACAAGTACCTCTCCGCTCTCATGTACAAGTACCTCTCCGCTCCATGTACAAGTACCTCTCCGCTCAATGTACAAGTACCTCTCCGCTCAATGTACAAGTGTCGACAGTACCTCTCCGCTCCATGTACAAGTACCTCTCCGCTCAATGTACAAGTGTCGACAGTACCTCTCCGCTCCATCTACAAGTACCTCTCCGCTCAATGTACAAGTACCTCTCCGCTGAATGTACAAGTACCTCTCCGCTCCATGTACAAGTACCTCTCCGCTCCATGTACAAGTTGTCAGGATCGGGGTGAGAAGTGTGGATCTAATCGCGGGTAGTTGATGACCACGGGAAACTTGGTAGGTCTGGAGAAGCCGGGGTGCTGTGGAACTTGGTAGCTTGAAAGCTGGGAGCTGCACTGTTCGGGGTTTGGGAACAGTTGGTTGCAGGTTGCAGACGTTGCTTGAGATTGGTATGATCCTAATTTAGATTATGAATCACTGGCCAGAGCCTGCCGGAACAGGCCTTTATAGATCCGAGCATGACACCACCTGTGCTATGACATCATACCGTTTGTGACATCATCAGAGACATGACATCACCTGTGCTATGACATCACTAGCGAAAGGCAAGAAAGACACTTATGAACCATGACATCATCAGTGATCGATGACATCATAGTCGGGGTGACGACGTCAAAGTAGGAATGATGACGTCATCCTAACAGTACCCTCCCCTCAACGGACGTCACCTGGCGTCCAATGAGGCCATCAAGGATGGCATCTGGGAGACAAAAAATCCGTAGGTTCTGGTGGAGGTGCCCTTCCGCAGGTGGTTAGACGCAGGTGGTTAGGCCCCAAAGGGGGGAGATATCAGGGTGAGTGGAGATATCCAGCTGACCCCCAGCTGAAGCGACCGGCCGGGTAACTGGCCTCTCGGGGGCTTCCTCCTTGATTGGGGTACCCGCTAAATCCATCTCAGAGTGGCTCACACTCTGAAACTCATACCTGCCCAGGAAGTTCGCCAGGCGAACTTTCTGGGTGTCAAGCAGGAAGCTTGGAGCGGCCAGCGGGAAAGCTGGCGTCTCAGGGTCTTCCTCCTTGATTGGGGGGAGAAATTTGCCCGCTAGATCCATTTCTGAGTGATTCATACTGTCAGGATCGGGGTGAGAAGTGTGGATCTAATCGCGGGTAGTTGATGACCACGGGAAACTTGGTAGGTCTGGAGAAGCCGGGGTGCTGTGGAACTTGGTAGCTTGAAAGCTGGGAGCTGCACTGTTCGGGGTTTGGGAACAGTTGGTTGCAGGTTGCAGACGTTGCTTGAGATTGGTATGATCCTAATTTAGATTATGAATCACTGGCCAGAGCCTGCCGGAACAGGCCTTTATAGATCCGAGCATGACACCACCTGTGCTATGACATCATACCGTTTGTGACATCATCAGAGACATGACATCACCTGTGCTATGACATCACTAGCGAAAGGCAAGAAAGACACTTATGAACCATGACATCATCAGTGATCGATGACATCATAGTCGGGGTGACGACGTCAAAGTAGGAATGATGACGTCATCCTAACACAAGTACCTCTCCGCTCCATGTACAAGTACCTCTCCGCTCAATGTACAAGTACCTCTCCGCTCCATGTACAAGTACCTCTCCGCTCAATGTACAAGTACCTCTCCGCTCCATGTACAAGTACCTCTCCGCTCCATGTACAAGTACCTCTCCGCTCCATGTACAAGTACCTCTCCGCTCAATGTCAAGTATCGACAGTACCTCTCCGCTCCATGTACAAGTACCTCTCCGCTGAATGTACAAGTGTCGACAGTACCTCTCCGCTCAATGTACAAGTACCTCTCCGCTCCATGTACAAGTACCTCTCCGCTCTCATGTACAAGTACCTCTCCGCTCCATGTACAAGTACCTCTCCGCTCAATGTACAAGTACCTCTGCGCTCAATGTACAAGTGTCGACAGTACCTCTCCGCTCCATGTACAAGTACCTCTCCGCTCAATGTACAAGTGTCGACAGTACCTCTACGCTCAATGTACAAGTGTCGACAGTACCTCTCCGCTCTCATGTACAAGTACCTCTCCGATCCATGTACAAGTACATCTCCGCTCCATGTACAAGTACATCTCCGCTCAATGTACAAGTACCTCTCCGCTCCATGTACAAGTACCTCTCCGCTCCATGTACAAGTACCTCTCCGCTCCATGTACAAGTACCTCTCCGCTCAATGTACAAGTACCTCTCCGCTCCATGTACAAGTACCTCTCCGCTCCATGTACAAGTACCTCTCCGCTCCATGTACAAGTACCTCTCCGCTCAATGTACAAGTACCTCTCCGCTCCATGTACAAGTACCTCTCCGCTCCATGTACAAGTACCTCTCCGCTCCATGTACAAGTACCTCTCCGCTCAATGTACAAGTACCTCTCCGCTCCCTGTACAAGTACATCTCCGCTCCATGTACAAGTACCTCTCCGCTCCATGTACAAGTACCTCTCCGCTCAATGTACAAGTGTCGACAGTACCTCTCCGCTCCATGTACAAGTACCTCTCCGCTCCATGTACAAGTACCTCTCCGCTCAATGTACAAGTGTCGACAGTACCTCTCCGCTCCATCTACAAGTACCTCTCCGCTCAATGTACAAGTACCTCTCCGCTGAATGTACAAGTACCTCTCCGCTCCATGTACAAGTACCTCTCCGCTCCATGTACAAATACCTCTCCGCTCCATGTACAAGTACCTCTCCGCTCCATGTACAAGCACCTCTCCGCTACATGTACAAGTACCTCTCCGCTCCATGTACAAGTACCTCTCCGCTCCATGTACAAGTACCTCTCCGCTCAATGTACAAGTACCTCTCCGCTCCATGTACAAATACCTCTCCGCTCCATGTACAAATACCTCTCCGCTCCATGTACAAGTACCTCTCCGCTCCATGTACCAGTACCTCTCCGCTCAATGTACAAGTACATCTCCGCTCAATGTACAAGTACATCTCCGCTCAATGTACAAGTACGTCTCCGCTCAATGTACAAGTACCTCTCCGCTCAATGTACAAGTACCTCTCCGCTCCATGTACAAGTACCTCTCCGCTCAATGTACAAGTACATCTCCGCTCCATGGACCAGTACCTCTCCGCTCAATGTACAAGTACCTCTCCGCTCAATGTACAAGTACATCTCCGCTGCATGTACAAGTACGTCTCCGCTCAATGTATAAGTACCTCTCCGCTCCATGTACAAGTACCTCTCCGCTCCATGTACAAGTACATCTCCGCTCCATGTACAAGTACATCTCCGCTCCATGTACAAGTACCTCTCCGCTCCATGTACAAGTACCTCTCCGCTCCATGTACAAGTACATCTCCGCTCCATGTACAAGTACCTCTCCGCTCAATGTACAAGTACATCTCCGCTCCATGTACAAGTACATCTCCGCTCCATGTACAAGTACATCTCCACTCCATGTACAAGTACCTCTCCGCTCAATGTACAAGTACATCTCCGCTCCATGTACCAGTACCTCTCCGCTCAATGTACAAGTACATCTCCACTCCATGTACAAGTACCTCTCCGCTCAATGTACAAGTACATCTCCGCTCCATGTACCAGTACCTCTCCGCTCAATGTACAAGTACATCTCCACTCCATGTACAAGTACCTCTCCGCTCCATGTACAAGTACCTCTCCGCTCAATGTACAAATACCTCTCCGCTCCATGTACAAGTAGCTCTCCGCTGAATGTACAAGTGTCGACAGTACCTCTCCGCTCAATGTACAAGTACCTCTCCGCTCAATGTACAAATACCTCTCCGCTCCATGTACAAGTACCTCTCCGCTCAATGTCAAGTATCGACAGTACCTCTCCGCTCCATGTACAAGTACCTCTCCGCTGAATGTACAAGTGTCGACAGTACCTCTCCGCTCAATGTACAAGTACCTCTCCGCTCCATGTACAAGTACCTCTCCGCTCTCATGTACAAGTACCTCTCCGCTCCATGTACAAGTACCTCTCCGCTCAATGTACAAGTACCTCTGCGCTCCATGTACAAGTACCTCTCCGCTCAATGTACAAGTACCTCTCCGCTCAATGTACAAGTGTCGACAGTACCTCTCCGCTCCATGTACAAGTACCTCTCCGCTCAATGTACAAGTGTCGACAGTACCTCTCCGCTCAATGTACAAGTACCTCTCCGCTCCATGTACAAGTACCTCTCCGCTCTCATGTACAAGTACCTCTCCGCTCCATGTACAAGTACCTCTCCGATCCATGTACAAGTACATCTCCGCTCCATGTACAAGTACATCTCCGCTCAATGTACAAGTACCTCTCCGCTCCATGTACAAGTACCTCTCCGCTCAATGTACAAGTACCTCTCCGCTCCCTGTACAAGTACATCTCCGCTCCATGTACAAGTACCTCTCCGCTCCATGTACAAGTACCTCTCCGCTCAATGTACAAGTGTCGACAGTACCTCTCCGCTCCATGTACAAGTACCTCTCCGCTCCATGTACAAGTACCTCTCCGCTCAATGTACAAGTGTCGACAGTACCTCTCCGCTCCATCTACAAGTACCTCTCCGCTCAATGTACAAGTACCTCTCCGCTGAATGTACAAGTACCTCTCCGCTCCATGTACAAGTACCTCTCCGCTCCATGTACAAATACCTCTCCGCTCCATGTACAAGTACCTCTCCGCTCCATGTACAAGCACCTCTCCGCTACATGTACAAGTACCTCTCCGCTCCATGTACAAGTACCTCTCCGCTCCATGTACAAGTACCTCTCCGCTCAATGTACAAGTACCTCTCCGCTCCATGTACAAATACCTCTCCACTCCATGTACAAATACCTCTCCGCTCCATGTACAAGTACCTCTCCGCTCCATGTACCAGTACCTCTCCGCTCAATGTACAAGTACATCTCCGCTCAATGTACAAGTACATCTCCGCTCAATGTACAAGTACATCTCCGCTCAATGTACAAGTACGTCTCCGCTCAATGTACAAGTACCTCTCCGCTCAATGTACAAGTACCTCTCCGCTCCATGTACAAGTACCTCTCCGCTCAATGTACAAGTACATCTCCGCTCCATGGACCAGTACCTCTCCGCTCAATGTACAAGTACCTCTCCGCTCAATGTACAAGTACATCTCCGCTGCATGTACAAGTACGTCTCCGCTCAATGTATAAGTACCTCTCCGCTCCATGTACAAGTACCTCTCCGCTCCATGTACAAGTACATCTCCGCTCCATGTACAAGTACATCTCCGCTCCATGTACAAGTACCTCTCCGCTCCATGTACAAGTACCTCTCCGCTCCATGTACAAGTACATCTCCGCTCCATGTACAAGTACCTCTCCGCTCAATGTACAAGTACATCTCCGCTCCATGTACAAGTACATCTCCACTCCATGTACAAGTACCTCTCCGCTCAATGTACAAGTACATCTCCGCTCCATGTACCAGTACCTCTCCGCTCAATGTACAAGTACATCTCCACTCCATGTACAAGTACCTCTCCGCTCAATGTACAAGTACATCTCCGCTCCATGTACCAGTACCTCTCCGCTCAATGTACAAGTACATCTCCACTCCATGTACAAGTACCTCTCCGCTCCATGTACAAGTACCTCTCCGCTCAATGTACAAATACCTCTCCGCTCCATGTACAAGTAGCTCTCCGCTGAATGTACAAGTGTCGACAGTACCTCTCCGCTCAATGTACAAGTACCTCTCCGCTCAATGTACAAATACCTCTCCGCTCCATGTACAAGTACCTCTCCGCTCAATGTCAAGTATCGACAGTACCTCTCCGCTCCATGTACAAGTACCTCTCCGCTGAATGTACAAGTGTCGACAGTACCTCTCCGCTCAATGTACAAGTACCTCTCCGCTCCATGTACAAGTACCTCTCCGCTCTCATGTACAAGTACCTCTCCGCTCCATGTACAAGTACCTCTCCGCTCAATGTACAAGTACCTCTGCGCTCCATGTACAAGTACCTCTCCGCTCAATGTACAAGTACCTCTCCGCTCAATGTACAAGTGTCGACAGTACCTCTCCGCTCCATGTACAAGTACCTCTCCGCTCAATGTACAAGTGTCGACAGTACCTCTACGCTCAATGTACAAGTGTCGACAGTACCTCTCCGCTCTCATGTACAAGTACCTCTCCGATCCATGTACAAGTACATCTCCGCTCCATGTACAAGTACATCTCCGCTCAATGTACAAGTACCTCTCCGCTCCATGTACAAGTACCTCTCCGCTCCATGTACAAGTACCTCTCCGCTCCATGTACAAGTACCTCTCCGCTCCATGTACAAGTACCTCTCCGCTCAATGTACAAGTACCTCTCCGCTCCATGTACAAGTACCTCTCCGCTCAATGTACAAGTACCTCTCCGCTCCATGTACAAGTACCTCTCCGCTCCATGTACAAGTACCTCTCCGCTCCATGTACAAGTACCTCTCCGCTCAATGTCAAGTATCGACAGTACCTCTCCGCTCCATGTACAAGTACCTCTCCGCTGAATGTACAAGTGTCGACAGTACCTCTCCGCTCAATGTACAAGTACCTCTCCGCTCCATGTACAAGTACCTCTCCGCTCTCATGTACAAGTACCTCTCCGCTCCATGTACAAGTACCTCTCCGCTCAATGTACAAGTACCTCTGCGCTCCATGTACAAGTACCTCTCCGCTCAATGTACAAGTACCTCTCCGCTCAATGTACAAGTGTCGACAGTACCTCTCCGCTCCATGTACAAGTACCTCTCCGCTCAATGTACAAGTGTCGACAGTACCTCTACGCTCAATGTACAAGTGTCGACAGTACCTCTCCGCTCTCATGTACAAGTACCTCTCCGATCCATGTACAAGTACATCTCCGCTCCATGTACAAGTACATCTCCGCTCAATGTACAAGTACCTCTCCGCTCCATGTACAAGTACCTCTCCGCTCCATGTACAAGTACATCTCTGCTCCATGTACAAGTACCTCTCCGCTCAATGTACAAGTACATCTCCGCTCCATGTACAAGTACCTCTCCGCTCCATGTACAAGTACATCTCCGCTCCATGTACAAGTACCTCTCCGCTCCATGTACAAGTACCTCTCCGCTCCATGTACAAGTACCTCTCCGCTCAATGTCAAGTATCGACAGTACCTCTCCGCTCCATGTACAAGTACCTCTCCGCTCAATGTACAAATACCTCTCCGCTCCATGTACAAGTAGCTCTCCGCTGAATGTACAAGTGTCGACAGTACCTCTCCGCTCAATGTACAAGTACCTCTCCGCTCAATGTACAAATACCTCTCCGCTCCATGTACAAGTACCTCTCCGCTCAATGTCAAGTATCGACAGTACCTCTCCGCTCCATGTACAAGTACCTCTCCGCTGAATGTACAAGTGTCGACAGTACCTCTCCGCTCAATGTACAAGTACCTCTCCGCTCCATGTACAAGTACCTCTCCGCTCTCATGTACAAGTACCTCTCCGCTCCATGTACAAGTACCTCTCCGCTCAATGTACAAGTACCTCTGCGCTCCATGTACAAGTACCTCTCCGCTCAATGTACAAGTACCTCTCCGCTCAATGTACAAGTGTCGACAGTACCTCTCCGCTCCATGTACAAGTACCTCTCCGCTCAATGTACAAGTGTCGACAGTACCTCTACGCTCAATGTACAAGTACCTCTCCGCTGAATGTACAAGTGTCGACAGTACCTCTCCGCTCTCATGTACAAGTACCTCTCCGATCCATGTACAAGTACATCTCCGCTCCATGTACAAGTACATCTCCGCTCAATGTACAAGTACCTCTCCGCTCCATGTACAAGTACCTCTCCGCTCCATGTACAAGTACCTCTCCGCTCCATGTACAAGTACCTCTCCGCTCCATGTACAAGTACCTCTCCGCTCAATGTACAAGTACCTCTCCGCTCCATGTACAAGTACCTCTCCGCTCAATGTACAAGTACCTCTCCGCTCCATGTACAAGTACCTCTCCGCTCCATGTACAAGTACCTCTCCGCTCCATGTACAAGTACCTCTCCGCTCAATGTCAAGTATCGACAGTACCTCTCCGCTCCATGTACAAGTACCTCTCCGCTGAATGTACAAGTGTCGACAGTACCTCTCCGCTCAATGTACAAGTACCTCTCCGCTCCATGTACAAGTACCTCTCCGCTCTCATGTACAAGTACCTCTCCGCTCCATGTACAAGTACCTCTCCGCTCAATGTACAAGTACCTCTGCGCTCCATGTACAAGTACCTCTCCGCTCAATGTACAAGTACCTCTCCGCTCAATGTACAAGTGTCGACAGTACCTCTCCGCTCCATGTACAAGTACCTCTCCGCTCAATGTACAAGTGTCGACAGTACCTCTACGCTCAATGTACAAGTGTCGACAGTACCTCTCCGCTCTCATGTACAAGTACCTCTCCGATCCATGTACAAGTACATCTCCGCTCCATGTACAAGTACATCTCCGCTCAATGTACAAGTACCTCTCCGCTCCATGTACAAGTACCTCTCCGCTCCATGTACAAGTACATCTCTGCTCCATGTACAAGTACCTCTCCGCTCAATGTACAAGTACATCTCCGCTCCATGTACAAGTACCTCTCCGCTCCATGTACAAGTACATCTCCGCTCCATGTACAAGTACCTCTCCGCTCCATGTACAAGTACCTCTCCGCTCCATGTACAAGTACCTCTCCGCTCAATGTCAAGTATCGACAGTACCTCTCCGCTCCATGTACAAGTACCTCTCCGCTCAATGTACAAATACCTCTCCGCTCCATGTACAAGTAGCTCTCCGCTGAATGTACAAGTGTCGACAGTACCTCTCCGCTCAATGTACAAGTACCTCTCCGCTCAATGTACAAATACCTCTCCGCTCCATGTACAAGTACCTCTCCGCTCAATGTCAAGTATCGACAGTACCTCTCCGCTCCATGTACAAGTACCTCTCCGCTGAATGTACAAGTGTCGACAGTACCTCTCCGCTCAATGTACAAGTACCTCTCCGCTCCATGTACAAGTACCTCTCCGCTCTCATGTACAAGTACCTCTCCGCTCCATGTACAAGTACCTCTCCGCTCAATGTACAAGTACCTCTGCGCTCCATGTACAAGTACCTCTCCGCTCAATGTACAAGTACCTCTCCGCTCAATGTACAAGTGTCGACAGTACCTCTCCGCTCCATGTACAAGTACCTCTCCGCTCAATGTACAAGTGTCGACAGTACCTCTACGCTCAATGTACAAGTACCTCTCCGCTGAATGTACAAGTGTCGACAGTACCTCTCCGCTCTCATGTACAAGTACCTCTCCGATCCATGTACAAGTACATCTCCGCTCCATGTACAAGTACATCTCCGCTCAATGTACAAGTACCTCTCCGCTCCATGTACAAGTACCTCTCCGCTCCATGTACAAGTACCTCTCCGCTCCATGTACAAGTACCTCTCCGCTCCATGTACAAGTACCTCTCCGCTCAATGTACAAGTACCTCTCCGCTCCATGTACAAGTACCTCTCCGCTCAATGTACAAGTACCTCTCCGCTCCATGTACAAGTACCTCTCCGCTCCATGTACAAGTACCTCTCCGCTCCATGTACAAGTACCTCTCCGCTCAATGTCAAGTATCGACAGTACCTCTCCGCTCCATGTACAAGTACCTCTCCGCTGAATGTACAAGTGTCGACAGTACCTCTCCGCTCAATGTACAAGTACCTCTCCGCTCCATGTACAAGTACCTCTCCGCTCTCATGTACAAGTACCTCTCCGCTCCATGTACAAGTACCTCTCCGCTCAATGTACAAGTACCTCTGCGCTCCATGTACAAGTACCTCTCCGCTCAATGTACAAGTACCTCTCCGCTCAATGTACAAGTGTCGACAGTACCTCTCCGCTCCATGTACAAGTACCTCTCCGCTCAATGTACAAGTGTCGACAGTACCTCTACGCTCAATGTACAAGTGTCGACAGTACCTCTCCGCTCTCATGTACAAGTACCTCTCCGATCCATGTACAAGTACATCTCCGCTCCATGTACAAGTACATCTCCGCTCAATGTACAAGTACCTCTCCGCTCCATGTACAAGTACCTCTCCGCTCCATGTACAAGTACCTCTCCGCTCCATGTACAAGTACCTCTCCGCTCCATGTACAAGTACCTCTCCGCTCAATGTACAAGTACCTCTCCGCTCCATGTACAAGTACCTCTCCGCTCCATGTACAAGTACCTCTCCGCTCCATGTACAAGTACCTCTCCGCTCAATGTACAAGTACCTCTCCGCTCCATGTACAAGTACCTCTCCGCTCCATGTACAAGTACCTCTCCGCTCCATGTACAAGTACCTCTCCGCTCAATGTACAAGTACCTCTCCGCTCCCTGTACAAGTACATCTCCGCTCCATGTACAAGTACCTCTCCGCTCCATGTACAAGTACCTCTCCGCTCAATGTACAAGTGTCGACAGTACCTCTCCGCTCCATGTACAAGTACCTCTCCGCTCCATGTACAAGTACCTCTCCGCTCAATGTACAAGTGTCGACAGTACCTCTCCGCTCCATCTACAAGTACCTCTCCGCTCAATGTACAAGTACCTCTCCGCTGAATGTACAAGTACCTCTCCGCTCCATGTACAAGTACCTCTCCGCTCCATGTACAAATACCTCTCCGCTCCATGTACAAGTACCTCTCCGCTCCATGTACAAGCACCTCTCCGCTACATGTACAAGTACCTCTCCGCTCCATGTACAAGTACCTCTCCGCTCCATGTACAAGTACCTCTCCGCTCAATGTACAAGTACCTCTCCGCTCCATGTACAAATACCTCTCCGCTCCATGTACAAATACCTCTCCGCTCCATGTACAAGTACCTCTCCGCTCCATGTACCAGTACCTCTCCGCTCAATGTACAAGTACATCTCCGCTCAATGTACAAGTACATCTCCGCTCAATGTACAAGTACGTCTCCGCTCAATGTACAAGTACCTCTCCGCTCAATGTACAAGTACCTCTCCGCTCCATGTACAAGTACCTCTCCGCTCAATGTACAAGTACATCTCCGCTCCATGTACCAGTACCTCTCCGCTCAATGTACAAGTACCTCTCCGCTCAATGTACAAGTACATCTCCGCTCCATGTACAAGTACGTCTCCGCTCAATGTATAAGTACCTCTCCGCTCCATGTACAAGTACCTCTCCGCTCCATGTACAAGTACATCTCCGCTCCATGTACAAGTACATCTCCGCTCCATGTACAAGTACCTCTCCGCTCCATGTACAAGTACCTCTCCGCTCCATGTACAAGTACATCTCCGCTCCATGTACAAGTACCTCTCCGCTCAATGTACAAGTACATCTCCGCTCCATGTACAAGTACATCTCCACTCCATGTACAAGTACCTCTCCGCTCAATGTACAAGTGTCGACAGTACCTCTCCGCTCCATGTACAAGTACCTCTCCGCTCCATGTACAAGTACCTCTCCGCTCAATGTACAAGTGTCGACAGTACCTCTCCGCTCCATCTACAAGTACCTCTCCGCTCAATGTACAAGTACCTCTCCGCTGAATGTACAAGTACCTCTCCGCTCCATGTACAAGTACCTCTCCGCTCCATGTACAAGTACCTCTCCGCTCCATGTACAAGTACCTCTCCGCTCAATGTACAAGTACCTCTCCGCTCCATGTACAAGTACCTCTCCGCTCAATGTACAAGTACCTCTCCGCTCCATGTACAAGTACCTCTCCGCTCCATGTACAAGTACCTCTCCGCTCCATGTACAAGTACCTCTCCGCTCAATGTCAAGTATCGACAGTACCTCTCCGCTCCATGTACAAGTACCTCTCCGCTGAATGTACAAGTGTCGACAGTACCTCTCCGCTCAATGTACAAGTACCTCTCCGCTCCATGTACAAGTACCTCTCCGCTCTCATGTACAAGTACCTCTCCGCTCCATGTACAAGTACCTCTCCGCTCAATGTACAAGTACCTCTGCGCTCCATGTACAAGTACCTCTCCGCTCAATGTACAAGTACCTCTCCGCTCAATGTACAAGTGTCGACAGTACCTCTCCGCTCCATGTACAAGTACCTCTCCGCTCAATGTACAAGTGTCGACAGTACCTCTACGCTCAATGTACAAGTGTCGACAGTACCTCTCCGCTCTCATGTACAAGTACCTCTCCGATCCATGTACAAGTACATCTCCGCTCCATGTACAAGTACATCTCCGCTCAATGTACAAGTACCTCTCCGCTCCATGTACAAGTACCTCTCCGCTCCATGTACAAGTACCTCTCCGCTCCATGTACAAGTACCTCTCCGCTCCATGTACAAGTACCTCTCCGCTCAATGTACAAGTACCTCTCCGCTCCATGTACAAGTACCTCTCCGCTCCATGTACAAGTACCTCTCCGCTCCATGTACAAGTACCTCTCCGCTCAATGTACAAGTACCTCTCCGCTCCATGTACAAGTACCTCTCCGCTCCATGTACAAGTACCTCTCCGCTCCATGTACAAGTACCTCTCCGCTCAATGTACAAGTACCTCTCCGCTCCCTGTACAAGTACATCTCCGCTCCATGTACAAGTACCTCTCCGCTCCATGTACAAGTACCTCTCCGCTCAATGTACAAGTGTCGACAGTACCTCTCCGCTCCATGTACAAGTACCTCTCCGCTCCATGTACAAGTACCTCTCCGCTCAATGTACAAGTGTCGACAGTACCTCTCCGCTCCATCTACAAGTACCTCTCCGCTCAATGTACAAGTACCTCTCCGCTGAATGTACAAGTACCTCTCCGCTCCATGTACAAGTACCTCTCCGCTCCATGTACAAATACCTCTCCGCTCCATGTACAAGTACCTCTCCGCTCCATGTACAAGCACCTCTCCGCTACATGTACAAGTACCTCTCCGCTCCATGTACAAGTACCTCTCCGCTCCATGTACGAGTACCTCTCCGCTCAATGTACAAGTACCTCTCCGCTCCATGTACAAATACCTCTCCGCTCCATGTACAAATACCTCTCCGCTCCATGTACAAGTACCTCTCCGCTCCATGTACCAGTACCTCTCCTCTCAATGTACAAGTACATCTCCGCTCAATGTACAAGTACATCTCCGCTCAATGTACAAGTACGTCTCCGCTCAATGTACAAGTACCTCTCCGCTCAATGTACAAGTACCTCTCCGCTCCATGTACAAGTACCTCTCCGCTCAATGTACAAGTACATCTCCGCTCCATGTACCAGTACCTCTCCGCTCAATGTACAAGTACCTCTCCGCTCAATGTACAAGTACATCTCCGCTCCATGTACAAGTACGTCTCCGCTCAATGTATAAGTACCTCTCCGCTCCATGTACAAGTACCTCTCCGCTCCATGTACAAGTACATCTCCGCTCCATGTACAAGTACATCTCCGCTCCATGTACAAGTACCTCTCCGCTCCATGTACAAGTACCTCTCCGCTCCATGTACAAGTACATCTCCGCTCCATGTACAAGTACCTCTCCGCTCAATGTACAAGTACATCTCCGCTCCATGTACAAGTACATCTCCACTCCATGTACAAGTACCTCTCCGCTCAATGTACAAGTACATCTCCGCTCCATGTACCAGTACCTCTCCGCTCAATGTACAAGTACATCTCCACTCCATGTACAAGTACCTCTCCGCTCAATGTACAAGTACATCTCCGCTCCATGTACCAGTACCTCTCCGCTCAATGTACAAGTACATCTCCACTCCATGTACAAGTACCTCTCCGCTCAATGTACAAGTGTCGACAGTACCTCTCCGCTCCATCTACAAGTACCTCTCCGCTCAATGTACAAGTACCTCTCCGCTGAATGTACAAGTACCTCTCCGCTCCATGTACAAGTACCTCTCCGCTCCATGTACAAATACCTCTCCGCTCCATGTACAAGTACCTCTCCGCTCCATGTACAAGCACCTCTCCGCTACATGTACAAGTACCTCTCCGCTCCATGTACAAGTACCTCTCCGCTCCATGTACAAGTACCTCTCCGCTCAATGTACAAGTACCTCTCCGCTCCATGTACAAATACCTCTCCGCTCCATGTACAAATACCTCTCCGCTCCATGTACAAGTACCTCTCCGCTCCATGTACCAGTACCTCTCCGCTCAATGTACAAGTACATCTCCGCTCAATGTACAAGTACATCTCCGCTCAATGTACAAGTACGTCTCCGCTCAATGTACAAGTACCTCTCCGCTCAATGTACAAGTACCTCTCCGCTCCATGTACAAGTACCTCTCCGCTCAATGTACAAGTACATCTCCGCTCCATGTACCAGTACCTCTCCGCTCAATGTACAAGTACCTCTCCGCTCAATGTACAAGTACATCTCCGCTCCATGTACAAGTACGTCTCCGCTCAATGTATAAGTACCTCTCCGCTCCATGTACAAGTACCTCTCCGCTCCATGTACAAGTACATCTCCGCTCCATGTACAAGTACATCTCCGCTCCATGTACAAGTACCTCTCCGCTCCATGTACAAGTACATCTCCGCTCCATGTACAAGTACATCTCCACTCCATGTACAAGTACCTCTCCGCTCAATGTACAAGTACATCTCCGCTCCATGTACCAGTACCTCTCCGCTCAATGTACAAGTACATCTCCACTCCATGTACAAGTACCTCTCCGCTCAATGTACAAGTACATCTCCGCTCCATGTACCAGTACCTCTCCGCTCAATGTACAAGTACATCTCCACTCCATGTACAAGTACCTCTCCGCTCAATGTACAAGTACATCTCCGCTCCATGTACCAGTACCTCTCCGCTCAATGTACAAGTACATCTCCGCTCCATGTACAAGTACCTCTCCGCTCAATGTACAAGTACCTCTCCGCTCAATGTACAAGTACATCTCCGCTCCATGTACCAGTACCTCTCCGCTCAATGTACAAGTACATCTGCGCTCCATGTAGGGCTGGGTATCGTTCAAAATTTTTCGATATCGATACCGTTTCGATACTTGGATTTCGATACCGGTTCCTGAACGATACTTTTTTCGATACCAATTTTTAGAAAAATCCATTTTAACAAAAATAAAACTGCATTACACATTGAAATTATTTTACAAATCTTTAGTTTCCCCCCATCTTAAGTTTTACAGCAGAAAAAAATAAAACCTACTGTATTTAACATAACTTTAAGTTCTCTAAACGTATTGCCGTCCCTACAAAAAATATTGGAGTACTACAAAGGAAAGAAATGTAGCTAAAACAAATAAATCAGTGGAATAGTTTTCAGTGCAAAACAGAGAGTTGCAAATCAGGGTTTAATGCTCACTGATGCAACAGAACTCTATTCTTGTACAAACTGATGAGATGGCTCCACTTCATGCATGGAAGACTAGTTGAGCATTGACTAGCCTATCAATATAGCCTTATATGCCACAAAGTGAATCGCATTTATATTCAACAAACTATCATGACATCATCGTTTGTTAACGAGTTGCTAAAAATACATGGGCGATAACTGCCCGCTTGCACATAACGCTAATTAATTAAACATTAACGCTAGCGTTGCAGATCAGTGTGCTCACTGCTGCAACAGAACGTCATTCTTGTCAAATCTGACGAGACAGCTCAACTTCACTGACTAGCCAATCAATATAAATGAATCGCATTTACATTCAACAAACTATCATGACATCAGCGTTTGTTAACGAGTTGCTAAAAATACACAATGCCCGCTTGCGCATAACGTTACGGCGGCAATTAATTAAACGATCTAATGCTACAACTCACAGCCAGATGCATGGATTTGTCAGACTGAGGGATCTGATAACCGCTAACTTGCGGTAAGCTGAGCTGACCCACCTCGCAATTATTTCTCTTGTCTGTGGAAACCAGTCCGTGTTGTTTCTGTTTCTTTTCCTGCTTTTCATCATCTTCGCCATATGGTAATCCAGGATAGGAGTAGCTTGAGTGGCTAACTTCTTGTATACTATCCGCACCGCACGCCTGGCTCACAGTCACAACAAACACACCGGCTAAAGTGGGCGTAACGTTTCCTGCATGCCTCTACATGACAGCCAATCACCAGCCGTATTAGAGCGCGGCGTGCAAGCATGTCGCATGCTTATAGGCTCAATGACGCTGTTTTGTTTTGGTATCGAAAATTGGTATCGATTGACAAGGGAGGCTTCGATACCCCTTAGTATCGATGTTTCCATTTCGGTGCCAAGTAAGTATCGAAACTCGATACCCAGCCCTAGCTCCATGTACAAGTACCTCTCCGCTCAATGTACAAGTACCTCTCCGCTCAATGTACAAGTACCTCTCCGCTCCATGTACAAGTACCTCTCCGCTCCATGTACAAGTACCTCTCCACTCCATGTACAAGTACATCTCTGCTCCATGTACAAGTACCTCTCCGCTCAATGTACAAGTACATCTCCGCTCCATGTACAAGTACCTCTCCGCTCCATGTACAAGTACATCTCCGCTCCATGTACAAGTACCTCTCCGCTCCATGTACAAGTACCTCTCCGCTCAATGTACAAGTACATCTCCGCTCCATGTACAAGTACATCTCTGCTCCATGTACAAGTACCTCTCCGCTCAATGTACAAGTACATCTCCGCTCCATGTACAAGTACCTCTCCGCTCCATGTACAAGTACCTCTCCGCTCCATGTACAAGTACCTCTCCGCTCCATGTACAAGTACCTCTCCGCTCCATGTACAAGTACCTCTCCGCTCAATGTCAAGTGTCGACAGTACCTCTCCGCTCCATGTACAAATACCTCTCCGCTCTCATGTACAAGTACCTCTCCGCTCCATGTACAAGTACCTCTCCGCTCAATGTCAAGTGTCGACAGTACCTCTCCGCTCCATGTACAAATACCTCTCCGCTCCATGTACAAGTACCTCTCCGCTCTCATGTACAAGTACCTCTCCGCTCCATGTACAAGTAGCTCTCCGCTCAATGTACAAGTGTCGACAGTACCTTTCCGCTCCATGTACAAATACCTCTCCGCTCTCATGTACAAGTACCTCTCCGCTCCATGTACAAGTACCTCTCCGCTCAATGTACAAATACCTCTCCGCTCCATGTATAAGTACCTCTCCGCTCTATGTACAAGTACCTCTCCGCTCCATGTACAAGTACCTCTCCGCTCAATGTACAAATACCTCTCCGCTCCATGTACAAGTAGCTCTCCGCTGAATGTACAAGTGTCGACAGTACCTCTCCGCTCAATGTACAAGTACCTCTCCGCTCAATGTACAAATACCTCTCCGCTCCATGTACAAGTACCTCTCCGCTCAATGTCAAGTATCGACAGTACCTCTCCGCTCCATGTACAAGTACCTCTCCGCTGAATGTACAAGTGTCGACAGTACCTCTCCGCTCAATGTACAAGTACCTCTCCGCTCCATGTACAAGTACCTCTCCGCTCTCATGTACAAGTACCTCTCCGCTCCATGTACAAGTACCTCTCCGCTCAATGTACAAGTACCTCTGCGCTCCATATACAAGTACCTCTCCGCTCAATGTACAAGTACCTCTCCGCTCAATGTACAAGTGTCGACAGTACCTCTCCGCTCCATGTACAAGTACCTCTCCGCTCAATGTACAAGTGTCGACAGTACCTCTACGCTCAATGTACAAGTGTCGACAGTACCTCTCCGCTCTCATGTACAAGTACCTCTCCGATCCATGTACAAGTACATCTCCGCTCCATGTACAAGTACATCTCCGCTCAATGTACAAGTACCTCTCCGCTCCATGTACAAGTACCTCTCCGCTCCATGTACAAGTACCTCTCCGCTCCATGTACAAGTACCTCTCCGCTCAATGTACAAGTACCTCTCCGCTCCATGTACAAGTACCTCTCCGCTCAATGTACAAGTACCTCTCCGCTCCATGTACAAGTACCTCTCCGCTCCATGTACAAGTACCTCTCCGCTCCATGTACAAGTACCTCTCCGCTCAATGTCAAGTATCGACAGTACCTCTCCGCTCCATGTACAAGTACCTCTCCGCTGAATGTACAAGTGTCGACAGTACCTCTCCGCTCAATGTACAAGTACCTCTCCGCTCCATGTACAAGTACCTCTCCGCTCTCATGTACAAGTACCTCTCCGCTCCATGTACAAGTACCTCTCCGCTCAATGTACAAGTACCTCTGCGCTCCATGTACAAGTACCTCTCCGCTCAATGTACAAGTACCTCTCCGCTCAATGTACAAGTGTCGACAGTACCTCTCCGCTCCATGTACAAGTACCTCTCCGCTCAATGTACAAGTGTCGACAGTACCTCTACGCTCAATGTACAAGTGTCAACAGTACCTCTCCGCTCTCATGTACAAGTACCTCTCCGATCCATGTACAAGTACATCTCCGCTCCATGTACAAGTACATCTCCGCTCAATGTACAAGTACCTCTCCGCTCCATGTACAAGTACCTCTCCGCTCCATGTACAAGTACATCTCTGCTCCATGTACAAGTACCTCTCCGCTCAATGTACAAGTACATCTCCGCTCCATGTACAAGTACCTCTCCGCTCCATGTACAAGTACATCTCCGCTCCATGTACAAGTACCTCTCCGCTCCATGTACAAGTACCTCTCCGCTCAATGTACAAGTACATCTCCGCTCCATGTACAAGTACCTCTCCGCTCCATGTACAAGTACCTCTCCGCTCCATGTACAAGTACCTCTCCGCTCAATGTCAAGTATCGACAGTACCTCTCCGCTCCATGTACAAGTACCTCTCCGCTGAATGTACAAGTGTCGACAGTACCGCTCCGCTCAATGTACAAGTACCTCTCCGCTCCATGTACAAGTACCTCTCCGCTCTCATGTACAAGTACCTCTCCGCTCCATGTACAAGTACCTCTCCGCTCAATGTACAAGTACCTCTGCGCTCCATGTACAAGTACCTCTCCGCTCAATGTACAAGTACCTCTCCGCTCAATGTACAAGTGTCGACAGTACCTCTCCGCTCCATGTACAAGTACCTCTCCGCTCAATGTACAAGTGTCGACAGTACCTCTACGCTCAATGTACAAGTGTCGACAGTACCTCTCCGCTCTCATGTACAAGTACCTCTCCGATCCATGTACAAGTACATCTCCGCTCCATGTACAAGTACATCTCCGCTCAATGTACAAGTACCTCTCCGCTCCATGTACAAGTACCTCTCCGCTCCATGTACAAGTACATCTCTGCTCCATGTACAAGTACCTCTCCGCTCAATGTACAAGTACATCTCCGCTCCATGTACAAGTACCTCTCCGCTCCATGTACAAGTACATCTCTGCTCCATGTACAAGTACCTCTCCGCTCCATGTACAAGTACCTCTCCGCTCAATGTACAAGTACATCTCCGCTCCATGTACAAGTACCTCTCCGCTCCATGTACAAGTACATCTCCGCTCCATGTACAAGTACCTCTCCGCTCAATGTACAAGTACATCTCCGCTCCATGTACAAGTACATCTCCACTCCATGTACAAGTACCTCTCCGCTCAATGTACAAGTACATCTCCGCTCCATGTACCAGTACCTCTCCGCTCAATGTACAAGTACATCTCCACTCCATGTACAAGTACCTCTCCGCTCAATGTACAAGTACATCTCCGCTCCATGTACCAGTACCTCTCCGCTCAATGTACAAGTACATCTCCACTCCATGTACAAGTACCTCTCCGCTCAATGTACAAGTACATCTCCGCTCCATGTACCAGTACCTCTCCGCTCAATGTACAAGTACATCTCCGCTCCATGTACAAGTACCTCTCCGCTCAATGTACAAGTACCTCTCCGCTCAATGTACAAGTACATCTCCGCTCCATGTACCAGTACCTCTCCGCTCAATGTACAAGTACATCTGCGCTCCATGTAGGGCTGGGTATCGTTCAAAATTTTTCGATATCGATACCGTTTCGATACTTGGATTTCGATACCGGTTCCTGAACGATACTTTTTTCGATACCAATTTTTAGAAAAATCCATTTTAACAAAAATAAAACTGCATTACACATTGAAATTATTTTACAAATCTTTAGTTTCCCCCCATCTTAAGTTTTACAGCAGAAAAAATAAAACCTACTGTATTTAACATAACTTTAAGTTCTCTAAACGTATTGCCGTCCCTACAAAAAATATTGGAGTACTACAAAGGAAAGAAATGTAGCTAAAACAAATAAATCAGTGGAATAGTTTTCAGTGCAAAACAGAGAGTTGCAAATCAGGGTTTAATGCTCACTGATGCAACAGAACTCTATTCTTGTACAAACTGATGAGATGGCTCCACTTCATGCATGGAAGACTAGTTGAGCATTGACTAGCCTATCAATATAGCCTTATATGCCACAAAGTGAATCGCATTTATATTCAACAAACTATCATGACATCAGCGTTTGTTAACGAGTTGCTAAAAATACATGGGCGATAACTGCCCGCTTGCACATAACGCTAATTAATTAAACATTAACGCTAGCGTTGCAGATCAGTGTGCTCACTGCTGCAACAGAACGTCATTCTTGTCAAATCTGACGAGACAGCTCAACTTCACTGACTAGCCAATCAATATAAATGAATCGCATTTACATTCAACAAACTATCATGACATCAGCGTTTGTTAACGAGTTGCTAAAAATACACAATGCCCGCTTGCGCATAACGTTACGGCGGCAATTAATTAAACGATCTAATGCTACAACTCACAGCCAGATGCATGGATTTGTCAGACTGAGGGATCTGATAACCGCTAACTTGCGGTAAGCTGAGCTGACCCACCTCTCAATTATTTCTCTTGTCTGTGGAAACCAGTCCGTGTTGTTTCTGTTTCTTTTCCTGCTTTTCATCATCTTCGCCATATGGTAATCCAGGATAGGAGTAGCTTGAGTGGCTAACTTCTTGTATACTATCCGCACCGCACGCCTGGCTCACAGTCACAACAAACACACCGGCTAAAGTGGGCGTAACGTTTCCTGCATGCCTCTACATGACAGCCAATCACCAGCCGTATTAGAGCGCGGCGTGCAAGCATGTCGCATGCTTATAGGCTCAATGACGCTGTTTTGTTTTGGTATCGAAAATTGGTATCGATTGACAAGGGAGGCTTCGATACCCCTTAGTATCGATGTTTCCATTTCGGTGCCAAGTAAGTATCGAAACTCGATACCCAGCCCTAGCTCCATGTACAAGTACCTCTCCGCTCAATGTACAAGTACCTCTCCGCTCAATGTACAAGTACCTCTCCGCTCCATGTACAAGTACCTCTCCGCTCCATGTACAAGTACCTCTCCGCTCCATGTACAAGTACATCTCTGCTCCATGTACAAGTACCTCTCCGCTCAATGTACAAGTACATCTCCGCTCCATGTACAAGTACCTCTCCGCTCCATGTACAAGTACATCTCCGCTCCATGTACAAGTACCTCTCCGCTCCATGTACAAGTACCTCTCCGCTCAATGTACAAGTACATCTCCGCTCCATGTACAAGTACATCTCTGCTCCATGTACAAGTACCTCTCCGCTCAATGTACAAGTACATCTCCGCTCCATGTACAAGTACCTCTCCGCTCCATGTACAAGTACCTCTCCGCTCCATGTACAAGTACCTCTCCGCTCCATGTACAAGTACCTCTCCGCTCAATGTCAAGTGTCGACAGTACCTCTCCGCTCCATGTACAAATACCTCTCCGCTCTCATGTACAAGTACCTCTCCGCTCCATGTACAAGTACCTCTCCGCTCAATGTCAAGTGTCGACAGTACCTCTCCGCTCCATGTACAAATACCTCTCCGCTCCATGTACAAGTACCTCTCCGCTCTCATGTACAAGTACCTCTCCGCTCCATGTACAAGTAGCTCTCCGCTCAATGTACAAGTGTCGACAGTACCTTTCCGCTCCATGTACAAATACCTCTCCGCTCTCATGTACAAGTACCTCTCCGCTCCATGTACAAGTACCTCTCCGCTCAATGTACAAATACCTCTCCGCTCCATGTATAAGTACCTCTCCGCTCTATGTACAAGTACCTCTCCGCTCCATGTACAAGTACCTCTCCGCTCAATGTACAAATACATCTCCGCTCCATGTACAAGTAGCTCTCCGCTGAATGTACAAGTGTCGACAGTACCTCTCCGCTCAATGTACAAGTACCTCTCCGCTCAATGTACAAATACCTCTCCGCTCCATGTACAAGTACCTCTCCGCTCAATGTCAAGTATCGACAGTACCTCTCCGCTCCATGTACAAGTACCTCTCCGCTGAATGTACAAGTGTCGACAGTACCTCTCCGCTCAATGTACAAGTACCTCTCCGCTCCATGTACAAGTACCTCTCCGCTCTCATGTACAAGTACCTCTCCGCTCCATGTACAAGTACCTCTCCGCTCAATGTACAAGTACCTCTGCGCTCCATGTACAAGTACCTCTCCGCTCAATGTACAAGTACCTCTCCGCTCAATGTACAAGTGTCGACAGTACCTCTCCGCTCCATGTACAAGTACCTCTCCGCTCAATGTACAAGTGTCGACAGTACCTCTACGCTCAATGTACAAGTGTCGACAGTACCTCTCCGCTCTCATGTACAAGTACCTCTCCGATCCATGTACAAGTACATCTCCGCTCCATGTACAAGTACATCTCCGCTCAATGTACAAGTACCTCTCCGCTCCATGTACAAGTACCTCTCCGCTCCATGTACAAGTACCTCTCCGCTCCATGTACAAGTACCTCTCCGCTCCATGTACAAGTACCTCTCCGCTCAATGTACAAGTACCTCTCCGCTCCATGTACAAGTACATCTCCGCTCCATGTAGCAGTACCTCTCCGCTCAATGTACAAGTACATCTCCGCTCCATGTACAAGTACCTCTCCGCTCCATGTACAAGTACCTCTCCGCTCCATGTACAAGTACCTCTCCGCTCAATGTACAAGTACCTCTCCGCTCAATGTACAAGTACATCTCCGCTCCATGTACCAGTACCTCTCCGCTCAATGTACAAGTACATCTCCGCTCCATGTACAAGTACCTCTCCGCTCAATGTACAAGTACCTCTCCGCTCAATGTACAAGTACATCTCCGCTCCATGTACCAGTACCTCTCCGCTCAATGTACAAGTACATCTGCGCTCCATGTAGGGCTGGGTATCGTTCAAAATTTTTCGATATCGATACCGTTTCGATACTTGGATTTCGATACCGGTTCCTGAACGATACTTTTTTCGATACCAATTTTTAGAAAAATCCATTTTAACAAAAATAAAACTGCATTACACATTGAAATTATTTTACAAATCTTTAGTTTCCCCCCATCTTAAGTTTTACAGCAGAAAAAATAAAACCTACTGTATTTAACATAACTTTAAGTTCTCTAAACGTATTGCCGTCCCTACAAAAAATATTGGAGTACTACAAAGGAAAGAAATGTAGCTAAAACAAATAAATCAGTGGAATAGTTTTCAGTGCAAAACAGAGAGTTGCAAATCAGGGTTTAATGCTCACTGATGCAACAGAACTCTATTCTTGTACAAACTGATGAGATGGCTCCACTTCATGCATGGAAGACTAGTTGAGCATTGACTAGCCTATCAATATAGCCTTATATGCCACAAAGTGAATCGCATTTATATTCAACAAACTATCATGACATCAGCGTTTGTTAACGAGTTGCTAAAAATACATGGGCGATAACTGCCCGCTTGCACATAACGCTAATTAATTAAACATTAACGCTAGCGTTGCAGATCAGTGTGCTCACTGCTGCAACAGAACGTCATTCTTGTCAAATCTGACGAGACAGCTCAACTTCACTGACTAGCCAATCAATATAAATGAATCGCATTTACATTCAACAAACTATCATGACATCAGCGTTTGTTAACGAGTTGCTAAAAATACACAATGCCCGCTTGCGCATAACGTTACGGCGGCAATTAATTAAACGATCTAATGCTACAACTCACAGCCAGATGCATGGATTTGTCAGACTGAGGGATCTGATAACCGCTAACTTGCGGTAAGCTGAGCTGACCCACCTCTCAATTATTTCTCTTGTCTGTGGAAACCAGTCCGTGTTGTTTCTGTTTCTTTTCCTGCTTTTCATCATCTTCGCCATATGGTAATCCAGGATAGGAGTAGCTTGAGTGGCTAACTTCTTGTATACTATCCGCACCGCACGCCTGGCTCACAGTCACAACAAACACACCGGCTAAAGTGGGCGTAACGTTTCCTGCATGCCTCTACATGACAGCCAATCACCAGCCGTATTAGAGCGCGGCGTGCAAGCATGTCGCATGCTTATAGGCTCAATGACGCTGTTTTGTTTTGGTATCGAAAATTGGTATCGATTGACAAGGGAGGCTTCGATACCCCTTAGTATCGATGTTTCCATTTCGGTGCCAAGTAAGTATCGAAACTCGATACCCAGCCCTAGCTCCATGTACAAGTACCTCTCCGCTCAATGTACAAGTACCTCTCCGCTCAATGTACAAGTACCTCTCCGCTCCATGTACAAGTACCTCTCCGCTCCATGTACAAGTACCTCTCCGCTCCATGTACAAGTACATCTCTGCTCCATGTACAAGTACCTCTCCGCTCAATGTACAAGTACATCTCCGCTCCATGTACAAGTACCTCTCCGCTCCATGTACAAGTACATCTCCGCTCCATGTACAAGTACCTCTCCGCTCCATGTACAAGTACCTCTCCGCTCAATGTACAAGTACATCTCCGCTCCATGTACAAGTACATCTCTGCTCCATGTACAAGTACCTCTCCGCTCAATGTACAAGTACATCTCCGCTCCATGTACAAGTACCTCTCCGCTCCATGTACAAGTACCTCTCCGCTCCATGTACAAGTACCTCTCCGCTCCATGTACAAGTACCTCTCCGCTCAATGTCAAGTGTCGACAGTACCTCTCCGCTCCATGTACAAATACCTCTCCGCTCTCATGTACAAGTACCTCTCCGCTCCATGTACAAGTACCTCTCCGCTCAATGTCAAGTGTCGACAGTACCTCTCCGCTCCATGTACAAATACCTCTCCGCTCCATGTACAAGTACCTCTCCGCTCTCATGTACAAGTACCTCTCCGCTCCATGTACAAGTAGCTCTCCGCTCAATGTACAAGTGTCGACAGTACCTTTCCGCTCCATGTACAAATACCTCTCCGCTCTCATGTACAAGTACCTCTCCGCTCCATGTACAAGTACCTCTCCGCTCAATGTACAAATACCTCTCCGCTCCATGTATAAGTACCTCTCCGCTCTATGTACAAGTACCTCTCCGCTCCATGTACAAGTACCTCTCCGCTCAATGTACAAATACATCTCCGCTCCATGTACAAGTAGCTCTCCGCTGAATGTACAAGTGTCGACAGTACCTCTCCGCTCAATGTACAAGTACCTCTCCGCTCAATGTACAAATACCTCTCCGCTCCATGTACAAGTACCTCTCCGCTCAATGTCAAGTATCGACAGTACCTCTCCGCTCCATGTACAAGTACCTCTCCGCTGAATGTACAAGTGTCGACAGTACCTCTCCGCTCAATGTACAAGTACCTCTCCGCTCCATGTACAAGTACCTCTCCGCTCTCATGTACAAGTACCTCTCCGCTCCATGTACAAGTACCTCTCCGCTCAATGTACAAGTACCTCTGCGCTCCATGTACAAGTACCTCTCCGCTCAATGTACAAGTACCTCTCCGCTCAATGTACAAGTGTCGACAGTACCTCTCCGCTCCATGTACAAGTACCTCTCCGCTCAATGTACAAGTGTCGACAGTACCTCTACGCTCAATGTACAAGTGTCGACAGTACCTCTCCGCTCTCATGTACAAGTACCTCTCCGATCCATGTACAAGTACATCTCCGCTCCATGTACAAGTACATCTCCGCTCAATGTACAAGTACCTCTCCGCTCCATGTACAAGTACCTCTCCGCTCCATGTACAAGTACCTCTCCGCTCCATGTACAAGTACCTCTCCGCTCCATGTACAAGTACCTCTCCGCTCAATGTACAAGTACCTCTCCGCTCCATGTACAAGTACATCTCCGCTCCATGTAGCAGTACCTCTCCGCTCAATGTACAAGTACATCTCCGCTCCATGTACAAGTACCTCTCCGCTCCATGTACAAGTACCTCTCCGCTCCATGTACAAGTACCTCTCCGCTCAATGTACAAGTACCTCTCCGCTCAATGTACAAGTACATCTCCGCTCCATGTACCAGTACCTCTCCGCTCAATGTACAAGTACATCTCCGCTCCATGTACAAGTACCTCTCCGCTCAATGTACAAGTACCTCTCCGCTCAATGTACAAGTACATCTCCGCTCCATGTACCAGTACCTCTCCGCTCAATGTACAAGTACATCTGCGCTCCATGTAGGGCTGGGTATCGTTCAAAATTTTTCGATATCGATACCGTTTCGATACTTGGATTTCGATACCGGTTCCTGAACGATACTTTTTTCGATACCAATTTTTAGAAAAATCCATTTTAACAAAAATAAAACTGCATTACACATTGAAATTATTTTACAAATCTTTAGTTTCCCCCCATCTTAAGTTTTACAGCAGAAAAAATAAAACCTACTGTATTTAACATAACTTTAAGTTCTCTAAACGTATTGCCGTCCCTACAAAAAATATTGGAGTACTACAAAGGAAAGAAATGTAGCTAAAACAAATAAATCAGTGGAATAGTTTTCAGTGCAAAACAGAGAGTTGCAAATCAGGGTTTAATGCTCACTGATGCAACAGAACTCTATTCTTGTACAAACTGATGAGATGGCTCCACTTCATGCATGGAAGACTAGTTGAGCATTGACTAGCCTATCAATATAGCCTTATATGCCACAAAGTGAATCGCATTTATATTCAACAAACTATCATGACATCAGCGTTTGTTAACGAGTTGCTAAAAATACATGGGCGATAACTGCCCGCTTGCACATAACGCTAATTAATTAAACATTAACGCTAGCGTTGCAGATCAGTGTGCTCACTGCTGCAACAGAACGTCATTCTTGTCAAATCTGACGAGACAGCTCAACTTCACTGACTAGCCAATCAATATAAATGAATCGCATTTACATTCAACAAACTATCATGACATCAGCGTTTGTTAACGAGTTGCTAAAAATACACAATGCCCGCTTGCGCATAACGTTACGGCGGCAATTAATTAAACGATCTAATGCTACAACTCACAGCCAGATGCATGGATTTGTCAGACTGAGGGATCTGATAACCGCTAACTTGCGGTAAGCTGAGCTGACCCACCTCTCAATTATTTCTCTTGTCTGTGGAAACCAGTCCGTGTTGTTTCTGTTTCTTTTCCTGCTTTTCATCATCTTCGCCATATGGTAATCCAGGATAGGAGTAGCTTGAGTGGCTAACTTCTTGTATACTATCCGCACCGCACGCCTGGCTCACAGTCACAACAAACACACCGGCTAAAGTGGGCGTAACGTTTCCTGCATGCCTCTACATGACAGCCAATCACCAGCCGTATTAGAGCGCGGCGTGCAAGCATGTCGCATGCTTATAGGCTCAATGACGCTGTTTTGTTTTGGTATCGAAAATTGGTATCGATTGACAAGGGAGGCTTCGATACCCCTTAGTATCGATGTTTCCATTTCGGTGCCAAGTAAGTATCGAAACTCGATACCCAGCCCTAGCTCCATGTACAAGTACCTCTCCGCTCAATGTACAAGTACCTCTCCGCTCAATGTACAAGTACCTCTCCGCTCCATGTACAAGTACCTCTCCGCTCCATGTACAAGTACCTCTCCGCTCCATGTACAAGTACATCTCTGCTCCATGTACAAGTACCTCTCCGCTCAATGTACAAGTACATCTCCGCTCCATGTACAAGTACCTCTCCGCTCCATGTACAAGTACATCTCCGCTCCATGTACAAGTACCTCTCCGCTCCATGTACAAGTACCTCTCCGCTCAATGTACAAGTACATCTCCGCTCCATGTACAAGTACATCTCTGCTCCATGTACAAGTACCTCTCCGCTCAATGTACAAGTACATCTCCGCTCCATGTACAAGTACCTCTCCGCTCCATGTACAAGTACCTCTCCGCTCCATGTACAAGTACCTCTCCGCTCCATGTACAAGTACCTCTCCGCTCAATGTCAAGTGTCGACAGTACCTCTCCGCTCCATGTACAAATACCTCTCCGCTCTCATGTACAAGTACCTCTCCGCTCCATGTACAAGTACCTCTCCGCTCAATGTCAAGTGTCGACAGTACCTCTCCGCTCCATGTACAAATACCTCTCCGCTCCATGTACAAGTACCTCTCCGCTCTCATGTACAAGTACCTCTCCGCTCCATGTACAAGTAGCTCTCCGCTCAATGTACAAGTGTCGACAGTACCTTTCCGCTCCATGTACAAATACCTCTCCGCTCTCATGTACAAGTACCTCTCCGCTCCATGTACAAGTACCTCTCCGCTCAATGTACAAATACCTCTCCGCTCCATGTATAAGTACCTCTCCGCTCTATGTACAAGTACCTCTCCGCTCCATGTACAAGTACCTCTCCGCTCAATGTACAAATACATCTCCGCTCCATGTACAAGTAGCTCTCCGCTGAATGTACAAGTGTCGACAGTACCTCTCCGCTCAATGTACAAGTACCTCTCCGCTCAATGTACAAATACCTCTCCGCTCCATGTACAAGTACCTCTCCGCTCAATGTCAAGTATCGACAGTACCTCTCCGCTCCATGTACAAGTACCTCTCCGCTGAATGTACAAGTGTCGACAGTACCTCTCCGCTCAATGTACAAGTACCTCTCCGCTCCATGTACAAGTACCTCTCCGCTCTCATGTACAAGTACCTCTCCGCTCCATGTACAAGTACCTCTCCGCTCAATGTACAAGTACCTCTGCGCTCCATGTACAAGTACCTCTCCGCTCAATGTACAAGTACCTCTCCGCTCAATGTACAAGTGTCGACAGTACCTCTCCGCTCCATGTACAAGTACCTCTCCGCTCAATGTACAAGTGTCGACAGTACCTCTACGCTCAATGTACAAGTGTCGACAGTACCTCTCCGCTCTCATGTACAAGTACCTCTCCGATCCATGTACAAGTACATCTCCGCTCCATGTACAAGTACATCTCCGCTCAATGTACAAGTACCTCTCCGCTCCATGTACAAGTACCTCTCCGCTCCATGTACAAGTACCTCTCCGCTCCATGTACAAGTACCTCTCCGCTCCATGTACAAGTACCTCTCCGCTCAATGTACAAGTACCTCTCCGCTCCATGTACAAGTACCTCTCCGCTCAATGTACAAGTACCTCTCCGCTCCATGTACAAGTACCTCTCCGCTCCATGTACAAGTACCTCTCCGCTCCATGTACAAGTACCTCTCCGCTCAATGTCAAGTATCGACAGTACCTCTCCGCTCCATGTACAAGTACCTCTCCGCTGAATGTACAAGTGTCGACAGTACCTCTCCGCTCAATGTACAAGTACCTCTCCGCTCCATGTACAAGTACCTCTCCGCTCTCATGTACAAGTACCTCTCCGCTCCATGTACAAGTACCTCTCCGCTCAATGTACAAGTACCTCTGCGCTCCATGTACAAGTACCTCTCCGCTCAATGTACAAGTACCTCTCCGCTCAATGTACAAGTGTCGACAGTACCTCTCCGCTCCATGTACAAGTACCTCTCCGCTCAATGTACAAGTGTCGACAGTACCTCTACGCTCAATGTACAAGTGTCGACAGTACCTCTCCGCTCTCATGTACAAGTACCTCTCCGATCCATGTACAAGTACATCTCCGCTCCATGTACAAGTACATCTCCGCTCAATGTACAAGTACCTCTCCGCTCCATGTACAAGTACCTCTCCGCTCCATGTACAAGTACATCTCTGCTCCATGTACAAGTACCTCTCCGCTCAATGTACAAGTACATCTCCGCTCCATGTACAAGTACCTCTCCGCTCCATGTACAAGTACATCTCCGCTCCATGTACAAGTACCTCTCCGCTCCATGTACAAGTACCTCTCCGCTCAATGTACAAGTACATCTCCGCTCCATGTACAAGTACCTCTCCGCTCCATGTACAAGTACCTCTCCGCTCCATGTACAAGTACCTCTCCGCTCAATGTCAAGTATCGACAGTACCTCTCCGCTCCATGTACAAGTACCTCTCCGCTGAATGTACAAGTGTCGACAGTACCTCTCCGCTCAATGTACAAGTACCTCTCCGCTCCATGTACAAGTACCTCTCCGCTCTCATGTACAAGTACCTCTCCGCTCCATGTACAAGTACCTCTCCGCTCAATGTACAAGTACCTCTGCGCTCCATGTACAAGTACCTCTCCGCTCAATGTACAAGTACCTCTCCGCTCAATGTACAAGTGTCGACAGTACCTCTCCGCTCCATGTACAAGTACCTCTCCGCTCAATGTACAAGTGTCGACAGTACCTCTACGCTCAATGTACAAGTGTCGACAGTACCTCTCCGCTCTCATGTACAAGTACCTCTCCGATCCATGTACAAGTACATCTCCGCTCCATGTACAAGTACATCTCCGCTCAATGTACAAGTACCTCTCCGCTCCATGTACAAGTACCTCTCCGCTCCATGTACAAGTACATCTCTGCTCCATGTACAAGTACCTCTCCGCTCAATGTACAAGTACATCTCCGCTCCATGTACAAGTACCTCTCCGCTCCATGTACAAGTACATCTCCGCTCCATGTACAAGTACCTCTCCGCTCCATGTACAAGTACCTCTCCGCTCAATGTACAAGTACATCTCCGCTCCATGTACAAGTACCTCTCCGCTCCATGTACAAGTACATCTCCGCTCCATGTACAAGTACCTCTCCGCTCAATGTACAAGTACATCTCCGCTCCATGTACAAGTACCTCTCCGCTCCATGTACAAGTACATCTCCGCTCCATGTACAAGTACCTCTCCGCTCCATGTACAAGTACCTCTCCGCTCAATGTACAAGTACATCTCCGCTCCATGTACAAGTACCTCTCCGCTCCATGTACAAGTACCTCTCCGCTCCATGTACAAGTACCTCTCCGCTCAATGTCAAGTATCGACAGTACCTCTCCGCTCCATGTACAAGTACCTCTCCGCTGAATGTACAAGTGTCGACAGTACCTCTCCGCTCAATGTACAAGTACCTCTCCGCTCCATGTACAAGTACCTCTCCGCTCTCATGTACAAGTACCTCTCCGCTCCATGTACAAGTACCTCTCCGCTCAATGTACAAGTACCTCTGCGCTCCATGTACAAGTACCTCTCCGCTCAATGTACAAGTACCTCTCCGCTCAATGTACAAGTGTCGACAGTACCTCTCCGCTCCATGTACAAGTACCTCTCCGCTCAATGTACAAGTGTCGACAGTACCTCTACGCTCAATGTACAAGTGTCGACAGTACCTCTCCGCTCTCATGTACAAGTACCTCTCCGATCCATGTACAAGTACATCTCCGCTCCATGTACAAGTACATCTCCGCTCAATGTACAAGTACCTCTCCGCTCCATGTACAAGTACCTCTCCGCTCCATGTACAAGTACATCTCTGCTCCATGTACAAGTACCTCTCCGCTCAATGTACAAGTACATCTCCGCTCCATGTACAAGTACCTCTCCGCTCCATGTACAAGTACATCTCCGCTCCATGTACAAGTACCTCTCCGCTCCATGTACAAGTACCTCTCCGCTCAATGTACAAGTACATCTCCGCTCCATGTACAAGTACCTCTCCGCTCCATGTACAAGTACATCTCCGCTCCATGTACAAGTACCTCTCCGCTCAATGTACAAGTACATCTCCGCTCCATGTACAAGTACATCTCCACTCCATGTACAAGTACCTCTCCGCTCAATGTACAAGTACATCTCCGCTCCATGTACCAGTACCTCTCCGCTCAATGTACAAGTACATCTCCACTCCATGTACAAGTACCTCTCCGCTCAATGTACAAGTACATCTCCGCTCCATGTACCAGTACCTCTCCGCTCAATGTACAAGTACATCTCCACTCCATGTACAAGTACCTCTCCGCTCAATGTACAAGTACATCTCCGCTCCATGTACAAGTACCTCTCCGCTCAATGTACAAGTACCTCTCCGCTCAATGTACAAGTACATCTCCGCTCCATGTACCAGTACCTCTCCGCTCAATGTACAAGTACATCTGCGCTCCATGTAGGGCTGGGTATCGTTCAAAATTTTTCGATATCGATACCGTTTCGATACTTGGATTTCGATACCGGTTCCTGAACGATACTTTTTTCGATACCAATTTTTAGAAAAATCCATTTTAACAAAAATAAAACTGCATTACACATTGAAATTATTTTACAAATCTTTAGTTTCCCCCCATCTTAAGTTTTACAGCAGAAAAAAATAAAACCTACTGTATTTAACATAACTTTAAGTTCTCTAAACGTATTGCCGTCCCTACAAAAAATATTGGAGTACTACAAAGGAAAGAAATGTAGCTAAAACAAATAAATCAGTGGAATAGTTTTCAGTGCAAAACAGAGAGTTGCAAATCAGGGTTTAATGCTCACTGATGCAACAGAACTCTATTCTTGTACAAACTGATGAGATGGCTCCACTTCATGCATGGAAGACTAGTTGAGCATTGACTAGCCTATCAATATAGCCTTATATGCCACAAAGTGAATCGCATTTATATTCAACAAACTATCATGACATCAGCGTTTGTTAACGAGTTGCTAAAAATACATGGGCGATAACTGCCCGCTTGCACATAACGCTAATTAATTAAACATTAACGATAGCGTTGCAGATCAGTGTGCTCACTGCTGCAACAGAACGTCATTCTTGTCAAATCTGACGAGACAGCTCAACTTCACTGACTAGCCAATCAATATAAATGAATCGCATTTACATTCAACAAACTATCATGACATCAGCGTTTGTTAACGAGTTGCTAAAAATACACAATGCCCGCTTGCGCATAACGTTACGGCGGCAATTAATTAAACGATCTAATGCTACAACTCACAGCCAGATGCATGGATTTGTCAGACTGAGGGATCTGATAACCGCTAACTTGCGGTAAGCTGAGCTGACCCACCTCTCAATTATTTCTCTTGTCTGTGGAAACCAGTCCGTGTTGTTTCTGTTTCTTTTCCTGCTTTTCATCATCTTCGCCATATGGTAATCCAGGATAGGAGTAGCTTGAGTGGCTAACTTCTTGTATACTATCCGCACCGCACGCCTGGCTCACAGTCACAACAAACACACCGGCTAAAGTGGGCGTAACGTTTCCTGCATGCCTCTACATGACAGCCAATCACCAGCCATATTAGAGCGCGGCGTGCAAGCATGTCGCATGCTTATAGGCTCAATGACGCTGTTTTGTTTTGGTATCGAAAATTGGTATCGATTGACAAGGGAGGCTTCGATACCCCTTAGTATCGATGTTTCCATTTCGGTGCCAAGTAAGTATCGAAACTCGATACCCAGCCCTAGCTCCATGTACAAGTACCTCTCCGCTCAATGTACAAGTACCTCTCCGCTCAATGTACAAGTACCTCTCCGCTCCATGTACAAGTACCTCTCCGCTCCATGTACAAGTACATCTCTGCTCCATGTACAAGTACCTCTCCGCTCAATGTACAAGTACATCTCCGCTCCATGTACAAGTACCTCTCCGCTCCATGTACAAGTACATCTCCGCTCCATGTACAAGTACCTCTCCGCTCCATGTACAAGTACCTCTCCGCTCAATGTACAAGTACATCTCCGCTCCATGTACAAGTACATCTCTGCTCCATGTACAAGTACCTCTCCGCTCAATGTACAAGTACATCTCCGCTCCATGTACAAGTACCTCTCCGCTCCATGTACAAGTACCTCTCCGCTCCATGTACAAGTACCTCTCCGCTCCATGTACAAGTACCTCTCCGCTCCATGTACAAGTACCTCTCCGCTCAATGTCAAGTGTCGACAGTACCTCTCTGCTCCATGTACAAATACCTCTCCGCTCTCATGTACAAGTACCTCTCCGCTCCATGTACAAGTACCTCTCCGCTCAATGTCAAGTGTCGACAGTACCTCTCCGCTCCATGTACAAATACCTCTCCGCTCCATGTACAAGTACCTCTCCGCTCTCATGTACAAGTACCTCTCCGCTCCATGTACAAGTAGCTCTCCGCTCAATGTACAAGTGTCGACAGTACCTTTCCGCTCCATGTACAAATACCTCTCCGCTCTCATGTACAAGTACCTCTCCGCTCCATGTACAAGTACCTCTCCGCTCAATGTACAAATACCTCTCCGCTCCATGTATAAGTACCTCTCCGCTCTATGTACAAGTACCTCTCCGCTCCATGTACAAGTACCTCTCCGCTCAATGTACAAATACCTCTCCGCTCCATGTACAAGTAGCTCTCCGCTGAATGTACAAGTGTTGACAGTACCTCTCCGCTCAATGTACAAGTACCTCTCCGCTCAATGTACAAATACCTCTCCGCTCCATGTACAAGTACCTCTCCGCTCAATGTCAAGTATCGACAGTACCTCTCCGCTCCATGTACAAGTACCTTTCCGCTGAATGTACAAGTGTCGACAGTACCTCTCCGCTCAATGTACAAGTACCTCTCCGCTCCATGTACAAGTACCTCTCCGCTCTCATGTACAAGTACCTCTCCGCTCCATGTACAAGTACCTCTCCGCTCAATGTACAAGTACCTCTGCGCTCCATGTACAAGTACCTCTCCGCTCAATGTACAAGTACCTCTCCGCTCAATGTACAAGTGTCGACAGTACCTCTCCGCTCCATGTACAAGTACCTCTCCGCTCAATGTACAAGTGTCGACAGTACCTCTACGCTCAATGTACAAGTGTCGACAGTACCTCTCCGCTCTCATGTACAAGTACCTCTCCGATCCATGTACAAGTACATCTCCGCTCCATGTACAAGTACATCTCCGCTCAATGTACAAGTACCTCTCCGCTCCATGTACAAGTACCTCTCCGCTCCATGTACAAGTACCTCTCCGCTCCATGTACAAGTACCTCTCCGCTCCATGTACAAGTACCTCTCCGCTCAATGTACAAGTACCTCTCCGCTCCATGTACCTCTCCGCTCAATGTACAAGTACCTCTCCGCTCCATGTACAAGTACCTCTCCGCTCCATGTACAAGTACCTCTCCGCTCCATGTACAAGTACCTCTCCGCTCAATGTCAAGTATCGACAGTACCTCTCCGCTCCATGTACAAGTACCTCTCCGCTGAATGTACAAGTGTCGACAGTACCTCTCCGCTCAATGTACAAGTACCTCTCCGCTCCATGTACAAGTACCTCTCCGCTCTCATGTACAAGTACCTCTCCGCTCCATGTACAAGTACCTCTCCGCTCAATGTACAAGTACCTCTGCGCTCCATGTACAAGTACCTCTCCGCTCAATGTACAAGTACCTCTCCGCTCAATGTACAAGTGTCGACAGTACCTCTCCGCTCCATGTACAAGTACCTCTCCGCTCAATGTACAAGTGTCGACAGTACCTCTACGCTCAATGTACAAGTGTCGACAGTACCTCTCCGCTCTCATGTACAAGTACCTCTCCGATCCATGTACAAGTACATCTCCGCTCCATGTACAAGTACATCTCCGCTCAATGTACAAGTACCTCTCCGCTCCATGTACAAGTACCTCTCCGCTCCATGTACAAGTACATCTCTGCTCCATGTACAAGTACCTCTCCGCTCAATGTACAAGTACATCTCCGCTCCATGTACAAGTACCTCTCCGCTCCATGTACAAGTACATCTCCGCTCCATGTACAAGTACCTCTCCGCTCCATGTACAAGTACCTCTCCGCTCCATGTACAAGTACCTCTCCGCTCAATGTCAAGTATCGACAGTACCTCTCCGCTCCATGTACAAGTACCTCTCCGCTCAATGTACAAATACCTCTCCGCTCCATGTACAAGTAGCTCTCCGCTGAATGTACAAGTGTCGACAGTACCTCTCCGCTCAATGTACAAGTACCTCTCCGCTCAATGTACAAATACCTCTCCGCTCCATGTACAAGTACCTCTCCGCTCAATGTCAAGTATCGACAGTACCTCTCCGCTCCATGTACAAGTACCTCTCCGCTGAATGTACAAGTGTCGACAGTACCTCTCCGCTCAATGTACAAGTACCTCTCCGCTCCATGTACAAGTACCTCTCCGCTCTCATGTACAAGTACCTCTCCGCTCCATGTACAAGTACCTCTCCGCTCAATGTACAAGTACCTCTGCGCTCCATGTACAAGTACCTCTCCGCTCAATGTACAAGTACCTCTCCGCTCAATGTACAAGTGTCGACAGTACCTCTCCGCTCCATGTACAAGTACCTCTCCGCTCAATGTACAAGTGTCGACAGTACCTCTACGCTCAATGTACAAGTACCTCTCCGCTGAATGTACAAGTGTCGACAGTACCTCTCCGCTCTCATGTACAAGTACCTCTCCGATCCATGTACAAGTACATCTCCGCTCCATGTACAAGTACATCTCCGCTCAATGTACAAGTACCTCTCCGCTCCATGTACAAGTACCTCTCCGCTCCATGTACAAGTACCTCTCCGCTCCATGTACAAGTACCTCTCCGCTCCATGTACAAGTACCTCTCCGCTCAATGTACAAGTACCTCTCCGCTCCATGTACAAGTACCTCTCCGCTCAATGTACAAGTACCTCTCCGCTCCATGTACAAGTACCTCTCCGCTCCATGTACAAGTACCTCTCCGCTCCATGTACAAGTACCTCTCCGCTCAATGTCAAGTATCGACAGTACCTCTCCGCTCCATGTACAAGTACCTCTCCGCTGAATGTACAAGTGTCGACAGTACCTCTCCGCTCAATGTACAAGTACCTCTCCGCTCCATGTACAAGTACCTCTCCGCTCTCATGTACAAGTACCTCTCCGCTCCATGTACAAGTACCTCTCCGCTCAATGTACAAGTACCTCTGCACTCCATGTACAAGTACCTCTCCGCTCAATGTACAAGTACCTCTCCGCTCAATGTACAAGTGTCGACAGTACCTCTCCGCTCCATGTACAAGTACCTCTCCGCTCAATGTACAAGTGTCGACAGTACCTCTACGCTCAATGTACAAGTGTCGACAGTACCTCTCCGCTCTCATGTACAAGTACCTCTCCGATCCATGTACAAGTACATCTCCGCTCCATGTACAAGTACATCTCCGCTCAATGTACAAGTACCTCTCCGCTCCATGTACAAGTACCTCTCCGCTCCATGTACAAGTACCTCTCCGCTCCATGTACAAGTACCTCTCCGCTCCATGTACAAGTACCTCTCCGCTCAATGTACAAGTACCTCTCCGCTCCATGTACAAGTACCTCTCCGCTCCATGTACAAGTACCTCTCCGCTCCATGTACAAGTACCTCTCCGCTCAATGTACAAGTACCTCTCCGCTCCATGTACAAGTACCTCTCCGCTCCATGTACAAGTACCTCTCCGCTCCATGTACAAGTACCTCTCCGCTCAATGTACAAGTACCTCTCCGCTCCCTGTACAAGTACATCTCCGCTCCATGTACAAGTACCTCTCCGCTCCATGTACAAGTACCTCTCCGCTCAATGTACAAGTGTCGACAGTACCTCTCCGCTCCATGTACAAGTACCTCTCCGCTCCATGTACAAGTACCTCTCCGCTCAATGTACAAGTGTCGACAGTACCTCTCCGCTCCATCTACAAGTACCTCTCCGCTCAATGTACAAGTACCTCTCCGCTGAATGTACAAGTACCTCTCCGCTCCATGTACAAGTACCTCTCCGCTCCATGTACAAATACCTCTCCGCTCCATGTACAAGTACCTCTCCGCTCCATGTACAAGCACCTCTCCGCTACATGTACAAGTACCTCTCCGCTCCATGTACAAGTACCTCTCCGCTCAATGTACAAGTACCTCTCCGCTCCATGTACAAATACCTCTCCGCTCCATGTACAAATACCTCTCCGCTCCATGTACAAGTACCTCTCCGCTCCATGTACCAGTACCTCTCCGCTCAATGTACAAGTACATCTCCGCTCAATGTACAAGTACATCTCCGCTCAATGTACAAGTACGTCTCCGCTCAATGTACAAGTACCTCTCCGCTCAATGTACAAGTACCTCTCCGCTCCATGTACAAGTACCTCTCCGCTCAATGTACAAGTACATCTCCGCTCCATGTACCAGTACCTCTCCGCTCAATGTACAAGTACCTCTCCGCTCAATGTACAAGTACATCTCCGCTCCATGTACAAGTACGTCTCCGCTCAATGTATAAGTACCTCTCCGCTCCATGTACAAGTACCTCTCCGCTCCATGTACAAGTACATCTCCGCTCCATGTACAAGTACATCTCCGCTCCATGTACAAGTACCTCTCCGCTCCATGTACAAGTACCTCTCCGCTCCATGTACAAGTACATCTCCGCTCCATGTACAAGTACCTCTCCGCTCAATGTACAAGTACATCTCCGCTCCATGTACAAGTACATCTCCGCTCCATGTACAAGTACCTCTCCGCTCAATGTACAAGTGTCGACAGTACCTCTCCGCTCCATGTACAAGTACCTCTCCGCTCAATGTACAAGTGTCGACAGTACCTCTCCGCTCAATGTACAAGTACCTCTCCGCTGAATGTACAAGTACCTCTCCGCTGAATGTACAAGTACCTCTCCGCTCCATGTACAAGTACCTCTCCGCTCCATGTACAAGTACCTCTCCGCTCCATGTACAAGTACCTCTCCGCTCAATGTACAAGTACCTCTCCGCTCCATGTACAAGTACCTCTCCGCTCAATGTACAAGTACCTCTCCGCTCCATGTACAAGTACCTCTCCGCTCCATGTACAAGTACCTCTCCGCTCCATGTACAAGTACCTCTCCGCTCAATGTCAAGTATCGACAGTACCTCTCCGCTCCATGTACAAGTACCTCTCCGCTGAATGTACAAGTGTCGACAGTACCTCTCCGCTCAATGTACAAGTACCTCTCCGCTCCATGTACAAGTACCTCTCCGCTCTCATGTACAAGTACCTCTCCGCTCCATGTACAAGTACCTCTCCGCTCAATGTACAAGTACCTCTGCGCTCAATGTACAAGTGTCGACAGTACCTCTCCGCTCCATGTACAAGTACCTCTCCGCTCAATGTACAAGTGTCGACAGTACCTCTACGCTCAATGTACAAGTGTCGACAGTACCTCTCCGCTCTCATGTACAAGTACCTCTCCGATCCATGTACAAGTACATCTCCGCTCCATGTACAAGTACATCTCCGCTCAATGTACAAGTACCTCTCCGCTCCATGTACAAGTACCTCTCCGCTCCATGTACAAGTACCTCTCCGCTCCATGTACAAGTACCTCTCCGCTCCATGTACAAGTACCTCTCCGCTCAATGTACAAGTACCTCTCCGCTCCATGTACAAGTACCTCTCCGCTCCATGTACAAGTACCTCTCCGCTCCATGTACAAGTACCTCTCCGCTCAATGTACAAGTACCTCTCCGCTCCATGTACAAGTACCTCTCCGCTCCATGTACAAGTACCTCTCCGCTCCATGTACAAGTACCTCTCCGCTCAATGTACAAGTACCTCTCCGCTCCCTGTACAAGTACATCTCCGCTCCATGTACAAGTACCTCTCCGCTCCATGTACAAGTACCTCTCCGCTCAATGTACAAGTGTCGACAGTACCTCTCCGCTCCATGTACAAGTACCTCTCCGCTCCATGTACAAGTACCTCTCCGCTCAATGTACAAGTGTCGACAGTACCTCTCCGCTCCATCTACAAGTACCTCTCCGCTCAATGTACAAGTACATCTCCGCTCCATGTACCAGTACCTCTCCGCTCAATGTACAAGTACCTCTCCGCTCAATGTACAAGTACATCTCCGCTCCATGTACAAGTACGTCTCCGCTCAATGTATAAGTACCTCTCCGCTCCATGTACAAGTACCTCTCCGCTCCATGTACAAGTACATCTCCGCTCCATGTACAAGTACATCTCCGCTCCATGTACAAGTACCTCTCCGCTCCATGTACAAGTACCTCTCCGCTCCATGTACAAGTACATCTCCGCTCCATGTACAAGTACCTCTCCGCTCAATGTACAAGTACATCTCCGCTCCATGTACAAGTACATCTCCGCTCCATGTACAAGTACCTCTCCGCTCAATGTACAAGTGTCGACAGTACCTCTCCGCTCCATGTACAAGTACCTCTCCGCTCAATGTACAAGTGTCGACAGTACCTCTCCGCTCAATGTACAAGTACCTCTCCGCTGAATGTACAAGTACCTCTCCGCTGAATGTACAAGTACCTCTCCGCTCCATGTACAAGTACCTCTCCGCTCCATGTACAAGTACCTCTCCGCTCCATGTACAAGTACCTCTCCGCTCAATGTACAAGTACCTCTCCGCTCCATGTACAAGTACCTCTCCGCTCAATGTACAAGTACCTCTCCGCTCCATGTACAAGTACCTCTCCGCTCCATGTACAAGTACCTCTCCGCTCCATGTACAAGTACCTCTCCGCTCAATGTCAAGTATCGACAGTACCTCTCCGCTCCATGTACAAGTACCTCTCCGCTGAATGTACAAGTGTCGACAGTACCTCTCCGCTCAATGTACAAGTACCTCTCCGCTCCATGTACAAGTACCTCTCCGCTCTCATGTACAAGTACCTCTCCGCTCCATGTACAAGTACCTCTCCGCTCAATGTACAAGTACCTCTGCGCTCAATGTACAAGTGTCGACAGTACCTCTCCGCTCCATGTACAAGTACCTCTCCGCTCAATGTACAAGTGTCGACAGTACCTCTACGCTCAATGTACAAGTGTCGACAGTACCTCTCCGCTCTCATGTACAAGTACCTCTCCGATCCATGTACAAGTACATCTCCGCTCCATGTACAAGTACATCTCCGCTCAATGTACAAGTACCTCTCCGCTCCATGTACAAGTACCTCTCCGCTCCATGTACAAGTACCTCTCCGCTCCATGTACAAGTACCTCTCCGCTCCATGTACAAGTACCTCTCCGCTCAATGTACAAGTACCTCTCCGCTCCATGTACAAGTACCTCTCCGCTCCATGTACAAGTACCTCTCCGCTCCATGTACAAGTACCTCTCCGCTCAATGTACAAGTACCTCTCCGCTCCATGTACAAGTACCTCTCCGCTCCATGTACAAGTACCTCTCCGCTCCATGTACAAGTACCTCTCCGCTCAATGTACAAGTACCTCTCCGCTCCCTGTACAAGTACATCTCCGCTCCATGTACAAGTACCTCTCCGCTCCATGTACAAGTACCTCTCCGCTCAATGTACAAGTGTCGACAGTACCTCTCCGCTCCATGTACAAGTACCTCTCCGCTCCATGTACAAGTACCTCTCCGCTCAATGTACAAGTGTCGACAGTACCTCTCCGCTCCATCTACAAGTACCTCTCCGCTCAATGTACAAGTACCTCTCCGCTGAATGTACAAGTACCTCTCCGCTCCATGTACAAGTACCTCTCCGCTCCATGTACAAATACCTCTCCGCTCCATGTACAAGTACCTCTCCGCTCCATGTACAAGCACCTCTCCGCTACATGTACAAGTACCTCTCCGCTCCATGTACAAGTACCTCTCCGCTCCATGTACAAGTACCTCTCCGCTCAATGTACAAGTACCTCTCCGCTCCATGTACAAATACCTCTCCGCTCCATGTACAAATACCTCTCCGCTCCATGTACAAGTACCTCTCCGCTCCATGTACCAGTACCTCTCCGCTCAATGTACAAGTACATCTCCGCTCAATGTACAAGTACATCTCCGCTCAATGTACAAGTACGTCTCCGCTCAATGTACAAGTACCTCTCCGCTCAATGTACAAGTACCTCTCCGCTCCATGTACAAGTACCTCTCCGCTCAATGTACAAGTACATCTCCGCTCCATGGACCAGTACCTCTCCGCTCAATGTACAAGTACCTCTCCGCTCAATGTACAAGTACATCTCCGCTCCATGTACAAGTACGTCTCCGCTCAATGTATAAGTACCTCTCCGCTCCATGTACAAGTACCTCTCCGCTCCATGTACAAGTACATCTCCGCTCCATGTACAAGTACATCTCCGCTCCATGTACAAGTACCTCTCCGCTCCATGTACAAGTACCTCTCCGCTCCATGTACAAGTACATCTCCGCTCCATGTACAAGTACCTCTCCGCTCAATGTACAAGTACATCTCCGCTCCATGTACAAGTACATCTCCACTCCATGTACAAGTACCTCTCCGCTCAATGTACAAGTACATCTCCGCTCCATGTACCAGTACCTCTCCGCTCAATGTACAAGTACATCTCCACTCCATGTACAAGTACCTCTCCGCTCAATGTACAAGTACATCTCCGCTCCATGTACCAGTACCTCTCCGCTCAATGTACAAGTACATCTCCACTCCATGTACAAGTACCTCTCCGCTCCATGTACAAGTACCTCTCCGCTCAATGTACAAGTACCTCTCCGCTCCATGTACAAGTACCTCTCCGCTCAATGTACAAGTACCTCTCCGCTCCATGTACAAGTACCTCTCCGCTCCATGTACAAGTACCTCTCCGCTCCATGTACAAGTACCTCTCCGCTCAATGTCAAGTATCGACAGTACCTCTCCGCTCCATGTACAAGTACCTCTCCGCTGAATGTACAAGTGTCGACAGTACCTCTCCGCTCAATGTACAAGTACCTCTCCGCTCCATGTACAAGTACCTCTCCGCTCTCATGTACAAGTACCTCTCCGCTCCATGTACAAGTACCTCTCCGCTCAATGTACAAGTACCTCTGCGCTCAATGTACAAGTGTCGACAGTACCTCTCCGCTCCATGTACAAGTACCTCTCCGCTCAATGTACAAGTGTCGACAGTACCTCTACGCTCAATGTACAAGTGTCGACAGTACCTCTCCGCTCTCATGTACAAGTACCTCTCCGATCCATGTACAAGTACATCTCCGCTCCATGTACAAGTACATCTCCGCTCAATGTACAAGTACCTCTCCGCTCCATGTACAAGTACCTCTCCGCTCCATGTACAAGTACCTCTCCGCTCCATGTACAAGTACCTCTCCGCTCCATGTACAAGTACCTCTCCGCTCAATGTACAAGTACCTCTCCGCTCCATGTACAAGTACCTCTCCGCTCCATGTACAAGTACCTCTCCGCTCCATGTACAAGTACCTCTCCGCTCAATGTACAAGTACCTCTCCGCTCCATGTACAAGTACCTCTCCGCTCCATGTACAAGTACCTCTCCGCTCCATGTACAAGTACCTCTCCGCTCAATGTACAAGTACCTCTCCGCTCCCTGTACAAGTACATCTCCGCTCCATGTACAAGTACCTCTCCGCTCCATGTACAAGTACCTCTCCGCTCAATGTACAAGTGTCGACAGTACCTCTCCGCTCCATGTACAAGTACCTCTCCGCTCCATGTACAAGTACCTCTCCGCTCAATGTACAAGTGTCGACAGTACCTCTCCGCTCCATCTACAAGTACCTCTCCGCTCAATGTACAAGTACCTCTCCGCTGAATGTACAAGTACCTCTCCGCTCCATGTACAAGTACCTCTCCGCTCCATGTACAAATACCTCTCCGCTCCATGTACAAGTACCTCTCCGCTCCATGTACAAGCACCTCTCCGCTACATGTACAAGTACCTCTCCGCTCCATGTACAAGTACCTCTCCGCTCCATGTACAAGTACCTCTCCGCTCAATGTACAAGTACCTCTCCGCTCCATGTACAAATACCTCTCCGCTCCATGTACAAATACCTCTCCGCTCCATGTACAAGTACCTCTCCGCTCCATGTACCAGTACCTCTCCGCTCAATGTACAAGTACATCTCCGCTCAATGTACAAGTACATCTCCGCTCAATGTACAAGTACGTCTCCGCTCAATGTACAAGTACCTCTCCGCTCAATGTACAAGTACCTCTCCGCTCCATGTACAAGTACCTCTCCGCTCAATGTACAAGTACATCTCCGCTCCATGGACCAGTACCTCTCCGCTCAATGTACAAGTACCTCTCCGCTCAATGTACAAGTACATCTCCGCTCCATGTACAAGTACGTCTCCGCTCAATGTATAAGTACCTCTCCGCTCCATGTACAAGTACCTCTCCGCTCCATGTACAAGTACATCTCCGCTCCATGTACAAGTACATCTCCGCTCCATGTACAAGTACCTCTCCGCTCCATGTACAAGTACCTCTCCGCTCCATGTACAAGTACATCTCCGCTCCATGTACAAGTACCTCTCCGCTCAATGTACAAGTACATCTCCGCTCCATGTACAAGTACATCTCCACTCCATGTACAAGTACCTCTCCGCTCAATGTACAAGTACATCTCCGCTCCATGTACCAGTACCTCTCCGCTCAATGTACAAGTACATCTCCACTCCATGTACAAGTACCTCTCCGCTCAATGTACAAGTACATCTCCGCTCCATGTACCAGTACCTCTCCGCTCAATGTACAAGTACATCTCCACTCCATGTACAAGTACCTCTCCGCTCCATGTACAAGTACCTCTCCGCTCAATGTACAAATACCTCTCCGCTCCATGTACAAGTAGCTCTCCGCTGAATGTACAAGTGTCGACAGTACCTCTCCGCTCAATGTACAAGTACCTCTCCGCTCAATGTACAAATACCTCTCCGCTCCATGTACAAGTACCTCTCCGCTCAATGTCAAGTATCGACAGTACCTCTCCGCTCCATGTACAAGTACCTCTCCGCTGAATGTACAAGTGTCGACAGTACCTCTCCGCTCAATGTACAAGTACCTCTCCGCTCCATGTACAAGTACCTCTCCGCTCTCATGTACAAGTACCTCTCCGCTCCATGTACAAGTACCTCTCCGCTCAATGTACAAGTACCTCTGCGCTCCATGTACAAGTACCTCTCCGCTCAATGTACAAGTACCTCTCCGCTCAATGTACAAGTGTCGACAGTACCTCTCCGCTCCATGTACAAGTACCTCTCCGCTCAATGTACAAGTGTCGACAGTACCTCTACGCTCAATGTACAAGTGTCGACAGTACCTCTCCGCTCTCATGTACAAGTACCTCTCCGATCCATGTACAAGTACATCTCCGCTCCATGTACAAGTACATCTCCGCTCAATGTACAAGTACCTCTCCGCTCCATGTACAAGTACCTCTCCGCTCCATGTACAAGTACCTCTCCGCTCCATGTACAAGTACCTCTCCGCTCCATGTACAAGTACCTCTCCGCTCAATGTACAAGTACCTCTCCGCTCCATGTACAAGTACCTCTCCGCTCAATGTACAAGTACCTCTCCGCTCCATGTACAAGTACCTCTCCGCTCCATGTACAAGTACCTCTCCGCTCCATGTACAAGTACCTCTCCGCTCAATGTCAAGTATCGACAGTACCTCTCCGCTCCATGTACAAGTACCTCTCCGCTGAATGTACAAGTGTCGACAGTACCTCTCCGCTCAATGTACAAGTACCTCTCCGCTCCATGTACAAGTACCTCTCCGCTCTCATGTACAAGTACCTCTCCGCTCCATGTACAAGTACCTCTCCGCTCAATGTACAAGTACCTCTGCGCTCCATGTACAAGTACCTCTCCGCTCAATGTACAAGTACCTCTCCGCTCAATGTACAAGTGTCGACAGTACCTCTCCGCTCCATGTACAAGTACCTCTCCGCTCAATGTACAAGTGTCGACAGTACCTCTACGCTCAATGTACAAGTGTCGACAGTACCTCTCCGCTCTCATGTACAAGTACCTCTCCGATCCATGTACAAGTACATCTCCGCTCCATGTACAAGTACATCTCCGCTCAATGTACAAGTACCTCTCCGCTCCATGTACAAGTACCTCTCCGCTCCATGTACAAGTACATCTCTGCTCCATGTACAAGTACCTCTCCGCTCAATGTACAAGTACATCTCCGCTCCATGTACAAGTACCTCTCCGCTCCATGTACAAGTACATCTCCGCTCCATGTACAAGTACCTCTCCGCTCCATGTACAAGTACCTCTCCGCTCCATGTACAAGTACCTCTCCGCTCAATGTCAAGTATCGACAGTACCTCTCCGCTCCATGTACAAGTACCTCTCCGCTCAATGTACAAATACCTCTCCGCTCCATGTACAAGTAGCTCTCCGCTGAATGTACAAGTGTCGACAGTACCTCTCCGCTCAATGTACAAGTACCTCTCCGCTCAATGTACAAATACCTCTCCGCTCCATGTACAAGTACCTCTCCGCTCAATGTCAAGTATCGACAGTACCTCTCCGCTCCATGTACAAGTACCTCTCCGCTGAATGTACAAGTGTCGACAGTACCTCTCCGCTCAATGTACAAGTACCTCTCCGCTCCATGTACAAGTACCTCTCCGCTCTCATGTACAAGTACCTCTCCGCTCCATGTACAAGTACCTCTCCGCTCAATGTACAAGTACCTCTGCGCTCCATGTACAAGTACCTCTCCGCTCAATGTACAAGTACCTCTCCGCTCCATGTACAAGTACCTCTCCGCTCAATGTACAAGTACATCTCCGCTCCATGGACCAGTACCTCTCCGCTCAATGTACAAGTACCTCTCCGCTCAATGTACAAGTACATCTCCGCTCCATGTACAAGTACGTCTCCGCTCAATGTATAAGTACCTCTCCGCTCCATGTACAAGTACCTCTCCGCTCCATGTACAAGTACATCTCCGCTCCATGTACAAGTACATCTCCGCTCCATGTACAAGTACCTCTCCGCTCCATGTACAAGTACCTCTCCGCTCCATGTACAAGTACATCTCCGCTCCATGTACAAGTACCTCTCCGCTCAATGTACAAGTACATCTCCGCTCCATGTACAAGTACATCTCCACTCCATGTACAAGTACCTCTCCGCTCAATGTACAAGTACATCTCCGCTCCATGTACCAGTACCTCTCCGCTCAATGTACAAGTACATCTCCACTCCATGTACAAGTACCTCTCCGCTCAATGTACAAGTACATCTCCGCTCCATGTACCAGTACCTCTCCGCTCAATGTACAAGTACATCTCCACTCCATGTACAAGTACCTCTCCGCTCCATGTACAAGTACCTCTCCGCTCAATGTACAAGTACCTCTCCGCTCCATGTACAAGTACCTCTCCGCTCAATGTACAAGTACCTCTCCGCTCCATGTACAAGTACCTCTCCGCTCCATGTACAAGTACCTCTCCGCTCCATGTACAAGTACCTCTCCGCTCAATGTCAAGTATCGACAGTACCTCTCCGCTCCATGTACAAGTACCTCTCCGCTGAATGTACAAGTGTCGACAGTACCTCTCCGCTCAATGTACAAGTACCTCTCCGCTCCATGTACAAGTACCTCTCCGCTCTCATGTACAAGTACCTCTCCGCTCCATGTACAAGTACCTCTCCGCTCAATGTACAAGTACCTCTGCGCTCAATGTACAAGTGTCGACAGTACCTCTCCGCTCCATGTACAAGTACCTCTCCGCTCAATGTACAAGTGTCGACAGTACCTCTACGCTCAATGTACAAGTGTCGACAGTACCTCTCCGCTCTCATGTACAAGTACCTCTCCGATCCATGTACAAGTACATCTCCGCTCCATGTACAAGTACATCTCCGCTCAATGTACAAGTACCTCTCCGCTCCATGTACAAGTACCTCTCCGCTCCATGTACAAGTACCTCTCCGCTCCATGTACAAGTACCTCTCCGCTCCATGTACAAGTACCTCTCCGCTCAATGTACAAGTACCTCTCCGCTCCATGTACAAGTACCTCTCCGCTCCATGTACAAGTACCTCTCCGCTCCATGTACAAGTACCTCTCCGCTCAATGTACAAGTACCTCTCCGCTCCATGTACAAGTACCTCTCCGCTCCATGTACAAGTACCTCTCCGCTCCATGTACAAGTACCTCTCCGCTCAATGTACAAGTACCTCTCCGCTCCCTGTACAAGTACATCTCCGCTCCATGTACAAGTACCTCTCCGCTCCATGTACAAGTACCTCTCCGCTCAATGTACAAGTGTCGACAGTACCTCTCCGCTCCATGTACAAGTACCTCTCCGCTCCATGTACAAGTACCTCTCCGCTCAATGTACAAGTGTCGACAGTACCTCTCCGCTCCATCTACAAGTACCTCTCCGCTCAATGTACAAGTACCTCTCCGCTGAATGTACAAGTACCTCTCCGCTCCATGTACAAGTACCTCTCCGCTCCATGTACAAATACCTCTCCGCTCCATGTACAAGTACCTCTCCGCTCCATGTACAAGCACCTCTCCGCTACATGTACAAGTACCTCTCCGCTCCATGTACAAGTACCTCTCCGCTCCATGTACAAGTACCTCTCCGCTCAATGTACAAGTACCTCTCCGCTCCATGTACAAATACCTCTCCGCTCCATGTACAAATACCTCTCCGCTCCATGTACAAGTACCTCTCCGCTCCATGTACCAGTACCTCTCCGCTCAATGTACAAGTACATCTCCGCTCAATGTACAAGTACATCTCCGCTCAATGTACAAGTACGTCTCCGCTCAATGTACAAGTACCTCTCCGCTCAATGTACAAGTACCTCTCCGCTCCATGTACAAGTACCTCTCCGCTCAATGTACAAGTACATCTCCGCTCCATGGACCAGTACCTCTCCGCTCAATGTACAAGTACCTCTCCGCTCAATGTACAAGTACATCTCCGCTCCATGTACAAGTACGTCTCCGCTCAATGTATAAGTACCTCTCCGCTCCATGTACAAGTACCTCTCCGCTCCATGTACAAGTACATCTCCGCTCCATGTACAACTACATCTCCGCTCCATGTACAAGTACCTCTCCGCTCCATGTACAAGTACCTCTCCGCTCCATGTACAAGTACATCTCCGCTCCATGTACAAGTACCTCTCCGCTCAATGTACAAGTACATCTCCGCTCCATGTACAAGTACATCTCCACTCCATGTACAAGTACCTCTCCGCTCAATGTACAAGTACATCTCCGCTCCATGTACCAGTACCTCTCCGCTCAATGTACAAGTACATCTCCACTCCATGTACAAGTACCTCTCCGCTCAATGTACAAGTACATCTCCGCTCCATGTACCAGTACCTCTCCGCTCAATGTACAAGTACATCTCCACTCCATGTACAAGTACCTCTCCGCTCCATGTACAAGTACCTCTCCGCTCAATGTACAAATACCTCTCCGCTCCATGTACAAGTAGCTCTCCGCTGAATGTACAAGTGTCGACAGTACCTCTCCGCTCAATGTACAAGTACCTCTCCGCTCAATGTACAAATACCTCTCCGCTCCATGTACAAGTACCTCTCCGCTCAATGTCAAGTATCGACAGTACCTCTCCGCTCCATGTACAAGTACCTCTCCGCTGAATGTACAAGTGTCGACAGTACCTCTCCGCTCAATGTACAAGTACCTCTCCGCTCCATGTACAAGTACCTCTCCGCTCTCATGTACAAGTACCTCTCCGCTCCATGTACAAGTACCTCTCCGCTCAATGTACAAGTACCTCTGCGCTCCATGTACAAGTACCTCTCCGCTCAATGTACAAGTACCTCTCCGCTCAATGTACAAGTGTCGACAGTACCTCTCCGCTCCATGTACAAGTACCTCTCCGCTCAATGTACAAGTGTCGACAGTACCTCTACGCTCAATGTACAAGTGTCGACAGTACCTCTCCGCTCTCATGTACAAGTACCTCTCCGATCCATGTACAAGTACATCTCCGCTCCATGTACAAGTACATCTCCGCTCAATGTACAAGTACCTCTCCGCTCCATGTACAAGTACCTCTCCGCTCCATGTACAAGTACCTCTCCGCTCCATGTACAAGTACCTCTCCGCTCCATGTACAAGTACCTCTCCGCTCAATGTACAAGTACCTCTCCGCTCCATGTACAAGTACCTCTCCGCTCAATGTACAAGTACCTCTCCGCTCCATGTACAAGTACCTCTCCGCTCCATGTACAAGTACCTCTCCGCTCCATGTACAAGTACCTCTCCGCTCAATGTCAAGTATCGACAGTACCTCTCCGCTCCATGTACAAGTACCTCTCCGCTGAATGTACAAGTGTCGACAGTACCTCTCCGCTCAATGTACAAGTACCTCTCCGCTCCATGTACAAGTACCTCTCCGCTCTCATGTACAAGTACCTCTCCGCTCCATGTACAAGTACCTCTCCGCTCAATGTACAAGTACCTCTGCGCTCCATGTACAAGTACCTCTCCGCTCAATGTACAAGTACCTCTCCGCTCAATGTACAAGTGTCGACAGTACCTCTCCGCTCCATGTACAAGTACCTCTCCGCTCAATGTACAAGTGTCGACAGTACCTCTACGCTCAATGTACAAGTGTCGACAGTACCTCTCCGCTCTCATGTACAAGTACCTCTCCGATCCATGTACAAGTACATCTCCGCTCCATGTACAAGTACATCTCCGCTCAATGTACAAGTACCTCTCCGCTCCATGTACAAGTACCTCTCCGCTCCATGTACAAGTACATCTCTGCTCCATGTACAAGTACCTCTCCGCTCAATGTACAAGTACATCTCCGCTCCATGTACAAGTACCTCTCCGCTCCATGTACAAGTACATCTCCGCTCCATGTACAAGTACCTCTCCGCTCCATGTACAAGTACCTCTCCGCTCCATGTACAAGTACCTCTCCGCTCAATGTCAAGTATCGACAGTACCTCTCCGCTCCATGTACAAGTACCTCTCCGCTCAATGTACAAATACCTCTCCGCTCCATGTACAAGTAGCTCTCCGCTGAATGTACAAGTGTCGACAGTACCTCTCCGCTCAATGTACAAGTACCTCTCCGCTCAATGTACAAATACCTCTCCGCTCCATGTACAAGTACCTCTCCGCTCAATGTCAAGTATCGACAGTACCTCTCCGCTCCATGTACAAGTACCTCTCCGCTGAATGTACAAGTGTCGACAGTACCTCTCCGCTCAATGTACAAGTACCTCTCCGCTCCATGTACAAGTACCTCTCCGCTCTCATGTACAAGTACCTCTCCGCTCCATGTACAAGTACCTCTCCGCTCAATGTACAAGTACCTCTGCGCTCCATGTACAAGTACCTCTCCGCTCAATGTACAAGTACCTCTCCGCTCAATGTACAAGTGTCGACAGTACCTCTCCGCTCCATGTACAAGTACCTCTCCGCTCAATGTACAAGTGTCGACAGTACCTCTACGCTCAATGTACAAGTACCTCTCCGCTGAATGTACAAGTGTCGACAGTACCTCTCCGCTCTCATGTACAAGTACCTCTCCGATCCATGTACAAGTACATCTCCGCTCCATGTACAAGTACATCTCCGCTCAATGTACAAGTACCTCTCCGCTCCATGTACAAGTACCTCTCCGCTCCATGTACAAGTACCTCTCCGCTCCATGTACAAGTACCTCTCCGCTCCATGTACAAGTACCTCTCCGCTCAATGTACAAGTACCTCTCCGCTCCATGTACAAGTACCTCTCCGCTCAATGTACAAGTACCTCTCCGCTCCATGTACAAGTACCTCTCCGCTCCATGTACAAGTACCTCTCCGCTCCATGTACAAGTACCTCTCCGCTCAATGTCAAGTATCGACAGTACCTCTCCGCTCCATGTACAAGTACCTCTCCGCTGAATGTACAAGTGTCGACAGTACCTCTCCGCTCAATGTACAAGTACCTCTCCGCTCCATGTACAAGTACCTCTCCGCTCTCATGTACAAGTACCTCTCCGCTCCATGTACAAGTACCTCTCCGCTCAATGTACAAGTACCTCTGCGCTCCATGTACAAGTACCTCTCCGCTCAATGTACAAGTACCTCTCCGCTCAATGTACAAGTGTCGACAGTACCTCTCCGCTCCATGTACAAGTACCTCTCCGCTCAATGTACAAGTGTCGACAGTACCTCTACGCTCAATGTACAAGTGTCGACAGTACCTCTCCGCTCTCATGTACAAGTACCTCTCCGATCCATGTACAAGTACATCTCCGCTCCATGTACAAGTACATCTCCGCTCAATGTACAAGTACCTCTCCGCTCCATGTACAAGTACCTCTCCGCTCCATGTACAAGTACCTCTCCGCTCCATGTACAAGTACCTCTCCGCTCCATGTACAAGTACCTCTCCGCTCAATGTACAAGTACCTCTCCGCTCCATGTACAAGTACCTCTCCGCTCCATGTACAAGTACCTCTCCGCTCCATGTACAAGTACCTCTCCGCTCAATGTACAAGTACCTCTCCGCTCCATGTACAAGTACCTCTCCGCTCCATGTACAAGTACCTCTCCGCTCCATGTACAAGTACCTCTCCGCTCAATGTACAAGTACCTCTCCGCTCCCTGTACAAGTACATCTCCGCTCCATGTACAAGTACCTCTCCGCTCCATGTACAAGTACCTCTCCGCTCAATGTACAAGTGTCGACAGTACCTCTCCGCTCCATGTACAAGTACCTCTCCGCTCCATGTACAAGTACCTCTCCGCTCAATGTACAAGTGTCGACAGTACCTCTCCGCTCCATCTACAAGTACCTCTCCGCTCAATGTACAAGTACCTCTCCGCTGAATGTACAAGTACCTCTCCGCTCCATGTACAAGTACCTCTCCGCTCCATGTACAAATACCTCTCCGCTCCATGTACAAGTACCTCTCCGCTCCATGTACAAGCACCTCTCTGCTACATGTACAAGTACCTCTCCGCTCCATGTACAAGTACCTCTCCGCTCCATGTACAAGTACCTCTCCGCTCAATGTACAAGTACCTCTCCGCTCCATGTACAAATACCTCTCCGCTCCATGTACAAATACCTCTCCGCTCCATGTACAAGTACCTCTCCGCTCCATGTACCAGTACCTCTCCGCTCAATGTACAAGTACATCTCCGCTCAATGTACAAGTACATCTCCGCTCAATGTACAAGTACGTCTCCGCTCAATGTACAAGTACCTCTCCGCTCAATGTACAAGTACCTCTCCGCTCCATGTACAAGTACCTCTCCGCTCAATGTACAAGTACATCTCCGCTCCATGTACCAGTACCTCTCCGCTCAATGTACAAGTACCTCTCCGCTCAATGTACAAGTACATCTCCGCTCCATGTACAAGTACGTCTCCGCTCAATGTATAAGTACCTCTCCGCTCCATGTACAAGTACCTCTCCGCTCCATGTACAAGTACATCTCCGCTCCATGTACAAGTACATCTCCGCTCCATGTACAAGTACCTCTCTGCTCCATGTACAAGTACCTCTCCGCTCCATGTACAAGTACATCTCCGCTCCATGTACAAGTACCTCTCCGCTCAATGTACAAGTACATCTCCGCTCCATGTACAAGTACATCTCCACTCCATGTACAAGTACCTCTCCGCTCAATGTACAAGTGTCGACAGTACCTCTCCGCTCCATGTACAAGTACCTCTCCGCTCCATGTACAAGTACCTCTCCGCTCAATGTACAAGTGTCGACAGTACCTCTCCGCTCCATCTACAAGTACCTCTCCGCTCAATGTACAAGTACCTCTCCGCTGAATGTACAAGTACCTCTCCGCTCCATGTACAAGTACCTCTCCGCTCCATGTACAAGTACCTCTCCGCTCCATGTACAAGTACCTCTCCGCTCAATGTACAAGTACCTCTCCGCTCCATGTACAAGTACCTCTCCGCTCAATGTACAAGTACCTCTCCGCTCCATGTACAAGTACCTCTCCGCTCCATGTACAAGTACCTCTCCGCTCCATGTACAAGTACCTCTCCGCTCAATGTCAAGTATCGACAGTACCTCTCCGCTCCATGTACAAGTACCTCTCCGCTGAATGTACAAGTGTCGACAGTACCTCTCCGCTCAATGTACAAGTACCTCTCCGCTCCATGTACAAGTACCTCTCCGCTCTCATGTACAAGTACCTCTCCGCTCCATGTACAAGTACCTCTCCGCTCAATGTACAAGTACCTCTGCGCTCCATGTACAAGTACCTCTCCGCTCAATGTACAAGTACCTCTCCGCTCAATGTACAAGTGTCGACAGTACCTCTCCGCTCCATGTACAAGTACCTCTCCGCTCAATGTACAAGTGTCGACAGTACCTCTACGCTCAATGTACAAGTGTCGACAGTACCTCTCCGCTCTCATGTACAAGTACATCTCCGCTCCATGTACAAGTACATCTCCGCTCAATGTACAAGTACCTCTCCGCTCCATGTACAAGTACCTCTCCGCTCCATGTACAAGTACCTCTCCGCTCCATGTACAAGTACCTCTCCGCTCCATGTACAAGTACCTCTCCGCTCAATGTACAAGTACCTCTCCGCTCCATGTACAAGTACCTCTCCGCTCCATGTACAAGTACCTCTCCGCTCCATGTACAAGTACCTCTCCGCTCAATGTACAAGTACCTCTCCGCTCCATGTACAAGTACCTCTCCGCTCCATGTACAAGTACCTCTCCGCTCCATGTACAAGTACCTCTCCGCTCAATGTACAAGTACCTCTCCGCTCCCTGTACAAGTACATCTCCGCTCCATGTACAAGTACCTCTCCGCTCCATGTACAAGTACCTCTCCGCTCAATGTACAAGTGTCGACAGTACCTCTCCGCTCCATGTACAAGTACCTCTCCGCTCCATGTACAAGTACCTCTCCGCTCAATGTACAAGTGTCGACAGTACCTCTCCGCTCCATCTACAAGTACCTCTCCGCTCAATGTACAAGTACCTCTCCGCTGAATGTACAAGTACCTCTCCGCTCCATGTACAAGTACCTCTCCGCTCCATGTACAAATACCTCTCCGCTCCATGTACAAGTACCTCTCCGCTCCATGTACAAGCACCTCTCCGCTACATGTACAAGTACCTCTCCGCTCCATGTACAAGTACCTCTCCGCTCCATGTACAAGTACCTCTCCGCTCAATGTACAAGTACCTCTCCGCTCCATGTACAAATACCTCTCCGCTCCATGTACAAATACCTCTCCGCTCCATGTACAAGTACCTCTCCGCTCCATGTACCAGTACCTCTCCGCTCAATGTACAAGTACATCTCCGCTCAATGTACAAGTACATCTCCGCTCAATGTACAAGTACGTCTCCGCTCAATGTACAAGTACCTCTCCGCTCAATGTACAAGTACCTCTCCGCTCCATGTACAAGTACCTCTCCGCTCAATGTACAAGTACATCTCCGCTCCATGTACCAGTACCTCTCCGCTCAATGTACAAGTACCTCTCCGCTCAATGTACAAGTACATCTCCGCTCCATGTACAAGTACGTCTCCGCTCAATGTATAAGTACCTCTCCGCTCCATGTACAAGTACCTCTCCGCTCCATGTACAAGTACATCTCCGCTCCATGTACAAGTACATCTCCGCTCCATGTACAAGTACCTCTCCGCTCCATGTACAAGTACCTCTCCGCTCCATGTACAAGTACATCTCCGCTCCATGTACAAGTACCTCTCCGCTCAATGTACAAGTACATCTCCGCTCCATGTACAAGTACATCTCCACTCCATGTACAAGTACCTCTCCGCTCAATGTACAAGTACATCTCCGCTCCATGTACCAGTACCTCTCCGCTCAATGTACAAGTACATCTCCACTCCATGTACAAGTACCTCTCCGCTCAATGTACAAGTACATCTCCGCTCCATGTACCAGTACCTCTCCGCTCAATGTACAAGTACATCTCCACTCCATGTACAAGTACCTCTCCGCTCAATGTACAAGTGTCGACAGTACCTCTCCGCTCCATCTACAAGTACCTCTCCGCTCAATGTACAAGTACCTCTCCGCTGAATGTACAAGTACCTCTCCGCTCCATGTACAAGTACCTCTCCGCTCCATGTACAAATACCTCTCCGCTCCATGTACAAGTACCTCTCCGCTCCATGTACAAGCACCTCTCCGCTACATGTACAAGTACCTCTCCGCTCCATGTACAAGTACCTCTCCGCTCCATGTACAAGTACCTCTCCGCTCAATGTACAAGTACCTCTCCGCTCCATGTACAAATACCTCTCCGCTCCATGTACAAATACCTCTCCGCTCCATGTACAAGTACCTCTCCGCTCCATGTACCAGTACCTCTCCGCTCAATGTACAAGTACATCTCCGCTCAATGTACAAGTACATCTCCGCTCAATGTACAAGTACGTCTCCGCTCAATGTACAAGTACCTCTCCGCTCAATGTACAAGTACCTCTCCGCTCCATGTACAAGTACCTCTCCGCTCAATGTACAAGTACATCTCCGCTCCATGTACCAGTACCTCTCCGCTCAATGTACAAGTACCTCTCCGCTCAATGTACAAGTACATCTCCGCTCCATGTACAAGTACGTCTCCGCTCAATGTATAAGTACCTCTCCGCTCCATGTACAAGTACCTCTCCGCTCCATGTACAAGTACATCTCTGCTCCATGTACAAGTACATCTCCGCTCCATGTACAAGTACCTCTCCGCTCCATGTACAAGTACCTCTCCGCTCCATGTACAAGTACATCTCCGCTCCATGTACAAGTACCTCTCCGCTCAATGTACAAGTACATCTCCGCTCCATGTACAAGTACATCTCCACTCCATGTACAAGTACATCTCCGCTCAATGTACAAGTGTCGACAGTACCTCTCCGCTCCATCTACAAGTACCTCTCCGCTCAATGTACAAGTACCTCTCCGCTCCATGTACAAGTACATCTCCGCTCAATGTACAAGTACCTCTCCGCTCCATGTACAAGTACCTCTCCGCTCCATGTACAAGTACCTCTCCGCTCCATGTACAAGTACCTCTCCGCTCAATGTACAAGTGTCGACAGTACCTCTCCGCTCCATCTACAAGTACCTCTCCGATCCATGTACAAGTACATCTCCGCTCCATGTACAAGTACATCTCCGCTCAATGTACAAGTACCTCTCCGCTCCATGTACAAGTACCTCTCCGCTCCATGTACAAGTACCTCTCCGCTCAATGTACAAGTGTCGACAGTACCTCTCCGCTCCATCTACAAGTACCTCTCCGATCCATGTACAAGTACATCTCCGCTCCATGTACAAGTACATCTCCGCTCAATGTACAAGTACCTCTCCGCTCCATGTACAAGTACCTCTCCGCTCCATGTACAAGTACCTCTCCGCTCCATGTACAAGTACCTCTCCGCTCCATGTACAAGTACCTCTCCGCTCAATGTACAAGTACCTCTCCGCTCCATGTACAAGTACCTCTCCGCTCCATGTACAAGTACCTCTCCGCTCCATGTACAAGTACCTCTCCGCTCAATGTACAAGTACCTCTCCGCTCCATGTACAAGTACCTCTCCGCTCCATGTACAAGTACCTCTCCGCTCCATGTACAAGTACCTCTCCGCTCAATGTACAAGTACCTCTCCGCTCCCTGTACAAGTACATCTCCGCTCCATGTACAAGTACCTCTCCGCTCCATGTACAAGTACCTCTCCGCTCAATGTACAAGTGTTGACAGTACCTCTCCGCTCCATGTACAAGTACCTCTCCGCTCCATGTACAAGTACCTCTCCGCTCAATGTACAAGTGTCGACAGTACCTCTCCGCTCCATCTACAAGTACCTCTCCGCTCAATGTACAAGTACCTCTCCGCTGAATGTACAAGTACCTCTCCGCTCCATGTACAAGTACCTCTCCGCTCCATGTACAAATACCTCTCCGCTCCATGTACAAGTACCTCTCCGCTCCATGTACAAGCACCTCTCCGCTACATGTACAAGTACCTCTCCGCTCCATGTACAAGTACCTCTCCGCTCCATGTACAAGTACCTCTCCGCTCAATGTACAAGTACCTCTCCGCTCCATGTACAAATACCTCTCCGCTCCATGTACAAATACCTCTCCGCTCCATGTACAAGTACCTCTCCGCTCCATGTACCAGTACCTCTCCGCTCAATGTACAAGTACATCTCCGCTCAATGTACAAGTACATCTCCGCTCAATGTACAAGTACGTCTCCGCTCAATGTACAAGTACCTCTCCGCTCAATGTACAAGTACCTCTCCGCTCCATGTACAAGTACCTCTCCGCTCAATGTACAAGTACATCTCCGCTCCATGTACCAGTACCTCTCCGCTCAATGTACAAGTACATCTCCACTCCATGTACAAGTACCTCTCCGCTCAATGTACAAGTACATCTCCGCTCCATGTACCAGTACCTCTCCGCTCAATGTACAAGTACATCTCCACTCCATGTACAAGTACCTCTCCGCTCAATGTACAAGTGTCGACAGTACCTCTCCGCTCCATGTACAAGTACCTCTCCGCTCCATGTACAAGTACCTCTCCGCTCAATGTACAAGTGTCGACAGTACCTCTCCGCTCCATCTACAAGTACCTCTCCGCTCAATGTACAAGTACCTCTCCGCTGAATGTACAAGTACCTCTCCGCTCCATGTACAAGTACCTCTCCGCTCCATGTACAAGTACCTCTCCGCTCCATGTACAAGTACCTCTCCGCTCAATGTACAAGTACCTCTCCGCTCCATGTACAAGTACCTCTCCGCTCAATGTACAAGTACCTCTCCGCTCCATGTACAAGTACCTCTCCGCTCCATGTACAAGTACCTCTCCGCTCCATGTACAAGTACCTCTCCGCTCAATGTCAAGTATCGACAGTACCTCTCCGCTCCATGTACAAGTACCTCTCCGCTGAATGTACAAGTGTCGACAGTACCTCTCCGCTCAATGTACAAGTACCTCTCCGCTCCATGTACAAGTACCTCTCCGCTCTCATGTACAAGTACCTCTCCGCTCCATGTACAAGTACCTCTCCGCTCAATGTACAAGTACCTCTGCGCTCCATGTACAAGTACCTCTCCGCTCAATGTACAAGTACCTCTCCGCTCAATGTACAAGTGTCGACAGTACCTCTCCGCTCCATGTACAAGTACCTCTCCGCTCAATGTACAAGTGTCGACAGTACCTCTACGCTCAATGTACAAGTGTCGACAGTACCTCTCCGCTCTCATGTACAAGTACATCTCCGCTCCATGTACAAGTACATCTCCGCTCAATGTACAAGTACCTCTCCGCTCCATGTACAAGTACCTCTCCGCTCCATGTACAAGTACCTCTCCGCTCCATGTACAAGTACCTCTCCGCTCCATGTACAAGTACCTCTCCGCTCAATGTACAAGTACCTCTCCGCTCCATGTACAAGTACCTCTCCGCTCCATGTACAAGTACCTCTCCGCTCCATGTACAAGTACCTCTCCGCTCAATGTACAAGTACCTCTCCGCTCCATGTACAAGTACCTCTCCGCTCCATGTACAAGTACCTCTCCGCTCCATGTACAAGTACCTCTCCGCTCAATGTACAAGTACCTCTCCGCTCCCTGTACAAGTACATCTCCGCTCCATGTACAAGTACCTCTCCGCTCCATGTACAAGTACCTCTCCGCTCAATGTACAAGTGTCGACAGTACCTCTCCGCTCCATGTACAAGTACCTCTCCGCTCCATGTACAAGTACCTCTCCGCTCAATGTACAAGTGTCGACAGTACCTCTCCGCTCCATCTACAAGTACCTCTCCGCTCAATGTACAAGTACCTCTCCGCTGAATGTACAAGTACCTCTCCGCTCCATGTACAAGTACCTCTCCGCTCCATGTACAAATACCTCTCCGCTCCATGTACAAGTACCTCTCCGCTCCATGTACAAGCACCTCTCCGCTACATGTACAAGTACCTCTCCGCTCCATGTACAAGTACCTCTCCGCTCCATGTACAAGTACCTCTCCGCTCAATGTACAAGTACCTCTCCGCTCCATGTACAAATACCTCTCCGCTCCATGTACAAATACCTCTCCGCTCCATGTACAAGTACCTCTCCGCTCCATGTACCAGTACCTCTCCGCTCAATGTACAAGTACATCTCCGCTCAATGTACAAGTACATCTCCGCTCAATGTACAAGTACGTCTCCGCTCAATGTACAAGTACCTCTCCGCTCAATGTACAAGTACCTCTCCGCTCCATGTACAAGTACCTCTCCGCTCAATGTACAAGTACATCTCCGCTCCATGTACCAGTACCTCTCCGCTCAATGTACAAGTACCTCTCCGCTCAATGTACAAGTACATCTCCGCTCCATGTACAAGTACGTCTCCGCTCAATGTATAAGTACCTCTCCGCTCCATGTACAAGTACCTCTCCGCTCCATGTACAAGTACATCTCCGCTCCATGTACAAGTACATCTCCGCTCCATGTACAAGTACCTCTCCGCTCCATGTACAAGTACCTCTCCGCTCCATGTACAAGTACATCTCCGCTCCATGTACAAGTACCTCTCCGCTCAATGTACAAGTACATCTCCGCTCCATGTACAAGTACATCTCCACTCCATGTACAAGTACCTCTCCGCTCAATGTACAAGTACATCTCCGCTCCATGTACCAGTACCTCTCCGCTCAATGTACAAGTACATCTCCACTCCATGTACAAGTACCTCTCCGCTCAATGTACAAGTACATCTCCGCTCCATGTACCAGTACCTCTCCGCTCAATGTACAAGTACATCTCCACTCCATGTACAAGTACCTCTCCGCTCAATGTACAAGTGTCGACAGTACCTCTCCGCTCCATCTACAAGTACCTCTCCGCTCAATGTACAAGTACCTCTCCGCTGAATGTACAAGTACCTCTCCGCTCCATGTACAAGTACCTCTCCGCTCCATGTACAAATACCTCTCCGCTCCATGTACAAGTACCTCTCCGCTCCATGTACAAGCACCTCTCCGCTACATGTACAAGTACCTCTCCGCTCCATGTACAAGTACCTCTCCGCTCCATGTACAAGTACCTCTCCGCTCAATGTACAAGTACCTCTCCGCTCCATGTACAAATACCTCTCCGCTCCATGTACAAATACCTCTCCGCTCCATGTACAAGTACCTCTCCGCTCCATGTACCAGTACCTCTCCGCTCAATGTACAAGTACATCTCCGCTCAATGTACAAGTACATCTCCGCTCAATGTACAAGTACGTCTCCGCTCAATGTACAAGTACCTCTCCGCTCAATGTACAAGTACCTCTCCGCTCCATGTACAAGTACCTCTCCGCTCAATGTACAAGTACATCTCCGCTCCATGTACCAGTACCTCTCCGCTCAATGTACAAGTACCTCTCCGCTCAATGTACAAGTACATCTCCGCTCCATGTACAAGTACGTCTCCGCTCAATGTATAAGTACCTCTCCGCTCCATGTACAAGTACCTCTCCGCTCCATGTACAAGTACATCTCTGCTCCATGTACAAGTACATCTCCGCTCCATGTACAAGTACCTCTCCGCTCCATGTACAAGTACCTCTCCGCTCCATGTACAAGTACATCTCCGCTCCATGTACAAGTACCTCTCCGCTCAATGTACAAGTACATCTCCGCTCCATGTACAAGTACATCTCCACTCCATGTACAAGTACCTCTCCGCTCAATGTACAAGTGTCGACAGTACCTCTCCGCTCCATCTACAAGTACCTCTCCGCTCAATGTACAAGTACCTCTCCGCTCCATGTACAAGTACATCTCCGCTCAATGTACAAGTACCTCTCCGCTCCATGTACAAGTACCTCTCCGCTCCATGTACAAGTACCTCTCCGCTCCATGTACAAGTACCTCTCCGCTCAATGTACAAGTGTCGACAGTACCTCTCCGCTCCATCTACAAGTACCTCTCCGATCCATGTACAAGTACATCTCCGCTCCATGTACAAGTACATCTCCGCTCAATGTACAAGTACCTCTCCGCTCCATGTACAAGTACCTCTCCGCTCCATGTACAAGTACCTCTCCGCTCAATGTACAAGTGTCGACAGTACCTCTCCGCTCCATCTACAAGTACCTCTCCGATCCATGTACAAGTACATCTCCGCTCCATGTACAAGTACATCTCCGCTCAATGTACAAGTACCTCTCCGCTCCATGTACAAGTACCTCTCCGCTCCATGTACAAGTACCTCTCCGCTCCATGTACAAGTACCTCTCCGCTCCATGTACAAGTACCTCTCCGCTCAATGTACAAGTACCTCTCCGCTCCATGTACAAGTACCTCTCCGCTCCATGTACAAGTACCTCTCCGCTCCATGTACAAGTACCTCTCCGCTCAATGTACAAGTACCTCTCCGCTCCATGTACAAGTACCTCTCCGCTCCATGTACAAGTACCTCTCCGCTCCATGTACAAGTACCTCTCCGCTCAATGTACAAGTACCTCTCCGCTCCCTGTACAAGTACATCTCCGCTCCATGTACAAGTACCTCTCCGCTCCATGTACAAGTACCTCTCCGCTCAATGTACAAGTGTTGACAGTACCTCTCCGCTCCATGTACAAGTACCTCTCCGCTCCATGTACAAGTACCTCTCCGCTCAATGTACAAGTGTCGACAGTACCTCTCCGCTCCATCTACAAGTACCTCTCCGCTCAATGTACAAGTACCTCTCCGCTGAATGTACAAGTACCTCTCCGCTCCATGTACAAGTACCTCTCCGCTCCATGTACAAATACCTCTCCGCTCCATGTACAAGTACCTCTCCGCTCCATGTACAAGCACCTCTCCGCTACATGTACAAGTACCTCTCCGCTCCATGTACAAGTACCTCTCCGCTCCATGTACAAGTACCTCTCCGCTCAATGTACAAGTACCTCTCCGCTCCATGTACAAATACCTCTCCGCTCCATGTACAAATACCTCTCCGCTCCATGTACAAGTACCTCTCCGCTCCATGTACCAGTACCTCTCCGCTCAATGTACAAGTACATCTCCGCTCAATGTACAAGTACATCTCCGCTCAATGTACAAGTACGTCTCCGCTCAATGTACAAGTACCTCTCCGCTCAATGTACAAGTACCTCTCCGCTCCATGTACAAGTACCTCTCCGCTCAATGTACAAGTACATCTCCGCTCCATGTACCAGTACCTCTCCGCTCAATGTACAAGTACATCTCCACTCCATGTACAAGTACCTCTCCGCTCAATGTACAAGTACATCTCCGCTCCATGTACCAGTACCTCTCCGCTCAATGTACAAGTACATCTCCACTCCATGTACAAGTACCTCTCCGCTCAATGTACAAGTGTCGACAGTACCTCTCCGCTCCATCTACAAGTACCTCTCCGCTCAATGTACAAGTACCTCTCCGCTGAATGTACAAGTACCTCTCCGCTCCATGTACAAGTACCTCTCCGCTCCATGTACAAATACCTCTCCGCTCCATGTACAAGTACCTCTCCGCTCCATGTACAAGCACCTCTCCGCTACATGTACAAGTACCTCTCCGCTCCATGTACAAGTACCTCTCCGCTCCATGTACAAGTACCTCTCCGCTCAATGTACAAGTACCTCTCCGCTCCATGTACAAATACCTCTCCGCTCCATGTACAAATACCTCTCCGCTCCATGTACAAGTACCTCTCCGCTCCATGTACCAGTACCTCTCCGCTCAATGTACAAGTACATCTCCGCTCAATGTACAAGTACATCTCCGCTCAATGTACAAGTACGTCTCCGCTCAATGTACAAGTACCTCTCCGCTCAATGTACAAGTACCTATCCGCTCCATGTACAAGTACCTCTCCGCTCAATGTACAAGTACATCTCCGCTCCATGTACCAGTACCTCTCCGCTCAATGTACAAGTACCTCTCCGCTCAATGTACAAGTACATCTCCGCTCCATGTACAAGTACGTCTCCGCTCAATGTATAAGTACCTCTCCGCTCCATGTACAAGTACCTCTCCGCTCCATGTACAAGTACATCTCTGCTCCATGTACAAGTACATCTCCGCTCCATGTACAAGTACCTCTCCGCTCCATGTACAAGTACCTCTCCGCTCCATGTACAAGTACATCTCCGCTCCATGTACAAGTACCTCTCCGCTCAATGTACAAGTACATCTCCGCTCCATGTACAAGTACATCTCCACTCCATGTACAAGTACCTCTCCGCTCAATGTACAAGTGTCGACAGTACCTCTCCGCTCCATGTACAAGTACCTCTCCGCTCCATGTACAAGTACCTCTCCGCTCAATGTACAAGTGTCGACAGTACCTCTCCGCTCCATCTACAAGTACCTCTCCGCTCAATGTACAAGTACCTCTCCGCTCCATGTACAAGTACATCTCCGCTCAATGTACAAGTACCTCTCCGCTCCATGTACAAGTACCTCTCCGCTCCATGTACAAGTACCTCTCCGCTCCATGTACAAGTACCTCTCCGCTCAATGTACAAGTGTCGACAGTACCTCTCCGCTCCATCTACAAGTACCTCTCCGATCCATGTACAAGTACATCTCCGCTCCATGTACAAGTACATCTCCGCTCAATGTACAAGTACCTCTCCGCTCCATGTACAAGTACCTCTCCGCTCCATGTACAAGTACCTCTCCGCTCAATGTACAAGTGTCGACAGTACCTCTCCGCTCCATCTACAAGTACCTCTCCGATCCATGTACAAGTACATCTCCGCTCCATGTACAAGTACATCTCCGCTCAATGTACAAGTACCTCTCCGCTCCATGTACAAGTACCTCTCCGCTCCATGTACAAGTACCTCTCCGCTCCATGTACAAGTACCTCTCCGCTCCATGTACAAGTACCTCTCCGCTCAATGTACAAGTACCTCTCCGCTCCATGTACAAGTACCTCTCCGCTCCATGTACAAGTACCTCTCCGCTCCATGTACAAGTACCTCTCCGCTCAATGTACAAGTACCTCTCCGCTCCATGTACAAGTACCTCTCCGCTCCATGTACAAGTACCTCTCCGCTCCATGTACAAGTACCTCTCCGCTCAATGTACAAGTACCTCTCCGCTCCCTGTACAAGTACATCTCCGCTCCATGTACAAGTACCTCTCCGCTCCATGTACAAGTACCTCTCCGCTCAATGTACAAGTGTCGACAGTACCTCTCCGCTCCATGTACAAGTACCTCTCCGCTCCATGTACAAGTACCTCTCCGCTCAATGTACAAGTGTCGACAGTACCTCTCCGCTCCATCTACAAGTACCTCTCCGCTCAATGTACAAGTACCTCTCCGCTGAATGTACAAGTACCTCTCCGCTCCATGTACAAGTACCTCTCCGCTCCATGTACAAATACCTCTCCGCTCCATGTACAAGTACCTCTCCGCTCCATGTACAAGCACCTCTCCGCTACATGTACAAGTACCTCTCCGCTCCATGTACAAGTACCTCTCCGCTCCATGTACAAGTACCTCTCCGCTCAATGTACAAGTACCTCTCCGCTCCATGTACAAATACCTCTCCGCTCCATGTACAAATACCTCTCCGCTCCATGTACAAGTACCTCTCCGCTCCATGTACCAGTACCTCTCCGCTCAATGTACAAGTACATCTCCGCTCAATGTACAAGTACATCTCCGCTCAATGTACAAGTACGTCTCCGCTCAATGTACAAGTACCTCTCCGCTCAATGTACAAGTACCTCTCCGCTCCATGTACAAGTACCTCTCCGCTCAATGTACAAGTACATCTCCGCTCCATGTACCAGTACCTCTCCGCTCAATGTACAAGTACCTCTCCGCTCAATGTACAAGTACATCTCCGCTCCATGTACAAGTACGTCTCCGCTCAATGTATAAGTACCTCTCCGCTCCATGTACAAGTACCTCTCCGCTCCATGTACAAGTACATCTCCGCTCCATGTACAAGTACATCTCCGCTCCATGTACAAGTACCTCTCCGCTCCATGTACAAGTACCTCTCCGCTCCATGTACAAGTACATCTCCGCTCCATGTACAAGTACCTCTCCGCTCAATGTACAAGTACATCTCCGCTCCATGTACAAGTACATCTCCACTCCATGTACAAGTACCTCTCCGCTCAATGTACAAGTACATCTCCGCTCCATGTACCAGTACCTCTCCGCTCAATGTACAAGTACATCTCCACTCCATGTACAAGTACCTCTCCGCTCAATGTACAAGTACATCTCCGCTCCATGTACCAGTACCTCTCCGCTCAATGTACAAGTACCTCTCCGCTCCATGTACAAGTACCTCTCCGCTCAATGTACAAGTACATCTCCGCTCCATGGACCAGTACCTCTCCGCTCAATGTACAAGTACCTCTCCGCTCAATGTACAAGTACATCTCCGCTCCATGTACAAGTACGTCTCCGCTCAATGTATAAGTACCTCTCCGCTCCATGTACAAGTACCTCTCCGCTCCATGTACAAGTACATCTCCGCTCCATGTACAAGTACATCTCCGCTCCATGTACAAGTACCTCTCCGCTCCATGTACAAGTACCTCTCCGCTCCATGTACAAGTACATCTCCGCTCCATGTACCAGTACCTCTCCGCTCAATGTACAAGTACATCTCCACTCCATGTACAAGTACCTCTCCGCTCAATGTACAAGTGTCGACAGTACCTCTCCGCTCCATCTACAAGTACCTCTCCGCTCAATGTACAAGTACCTATCCGCTGAATGTACAAGTACCTCTCCGCTCCATGTACAAGTACCTCTCCGCTCCATGTACAAATACCTCTCCGCTCCATGTACAAGTACCTCTCCGCTCCATGTACAAGCACCTCTCCGCTACATGTACAAGTACCTCTCCGCTCCATGTACAAGTACCTCTCCGCTCCATGTACAAGTACCTCTCCGCTCAATGTACAAGTACCTCTCCGCTCCATGTACAAATACCTCTCCGCTCCATGTACAAATACCTCTCCGCTCCATGTACAAGTACCTCTCCGCTCCATGTACCAGTACCTCTCCGCTCAATGTACAAGTACATCTCCGCTCAATGTACAAGTACATCTCCGCTCAATGTACAAGTACGTCTCCGCTCAATGTACAAGTACCTCTCCGCTCAATGTACAAGTACCTCTCCGCTCCATGTACAAGTACCTCTCCGCTCAATGTACAAGTACATCTCCGCTCCATGTACCAGTACCTCTCCGCTCAATGTACAAGTACCTCTCCGCTCAATGTACAAGTACATCTCCGCTCCATGTACAAGTACGTCTCCGCTCAATGTATAAGTACCTCTCCGCTCCATGTACAAGTACCTCTCCGCTCCATGTACAAGTACATCTCTGCTCCATGTACAAGTACATCTCCGCTCCATGTACAAGTACCTCTCCGCTCCATGTACAAGTACCTCTCCGCTCCATGTACAAGTACATCTCCGCTCCATGTACAAGTACCTCTCCGCTCAATGTACAAGTACATCTCCGCTCCATGTACAAGTACATCTCCACTCCATGTACAAGTACCTCTCCGCTCAATGTACAAGTGTCGACAGTACCTCTCCGCTCCATGTACAAGTACCTCTCCGCTCCATGTACAAGTACCTCTCCGCTCAATGTACAAGTGTCGACAGTACCTCTCCGCTCCATCTACAAGTACCTCTCCGCTCAATGTACAAGTACCTCTCCGCTCCATGTACAAGTACATCTCCGCTCAATGTACAAGTACCTCTCCGCTCCATGTACAAGTACCTCTCCGCTCCATGTACAAGTACCTCTCCGCTCCATGTACAAGTACCTCTCCGCTCAATGTACAAGTGTCGACAGTACCTCTCCGCTCCATCTACAAGTACCTCTCCGATCCATGTACAAGTACATCTCCGCTCCATGTACAAGTACATCTCCGCTCAATGTACAAGTACCTCTCCGCTCCATGTACAAGTACCTCTCCGCTCCATGTACAAGTACCTCTCCGCTCAATGTACAAGTGTCGACAGTACCTCTCCGCTCCATCTACAAGTACCTCTCCGATCCATGTACAAGTACATCTCCGCTCCATGTACAAGTACATCTCCGCTCAATGTACAAGTACCTCTCCGCTCCATGTACAAGTACCTCTCCGCTCCATGTACAAGTACCTCTCCGCTCCATGTACAAGTACCTCTCCGCTCCATGTACAAGTACCTCTCCGCTCAATGTACAAGTACCTCTCCGCTCCATGTACAAGTACCTCTCCGCTCCATGTACAAGTACCTCTCCGCTCCATGTACAAGTACCTCTCCGCTCAATGTACAAGTACCTCTCCGCTCCATGTACAAGTACCTCTCCGCTCCATGTACAAGTACCTCTCCGCTCCATGTACAAGTACCTCTCCGCTCAATGTACAAGTACCTCTCCGCTCCCTGTACAAGTACATCTCCGCTCCATGTACAAGTACCTCTCCGCTCCATGTACAAGTACCTCTCCGCTCAATGTACAAGTGTCGACAGTACCTCTCCGCTCCATGTACAAGTACCTCTCCGCTCCATGTACAAGTACCTCTCCGCTCAATGTACAAGTGTCGACAGTACCTCTCCGCTCCATCTACAAGTACCTCTCCGCTCAATGTACAAGTACCTCTCCGCTGAATGTACAAGTACCTCTCCGCTCCATGTACAAGTACCTCTCCGCTCCATGTACAAATACCTCTCCGCTCCATGTACAAGTACCTCTCCGCTCCATGTACAAGCACCTCTCCGCTACATGTACAAGTACCTCTCCGCTCCATGTACAAGTACCTCTCCGCTCCATGTACAAGTACCTCTCCGCTCAATGTACAAGTACCTCTCCGCTCCATGTACAAATACCTCTCCGCTCCATGTACAAATACCTCTCCGCTCCATGTACAAGTACCTCTCCGCTCCATGTACCAGTACCTCTCCGCTCAATGTACAAGTACATCTCCGCTCAATGTACAAGTACATCTCCGCTCAATGTACAAGTACGTCTCCGCTCAATGTACAAGTACCTCTCCGCTCAATGTACAAGTACCTCTCCGCTCCATGTACAAGTACCTCTCCGCTCAATGTACAAGTACATCTCCGCTCCATGTACCAGTACCTCTCCGCTCAATGTACAAGTACCTCTCCGCTCAATGTACAAGTACATCTCCGCTCCATGTACAAGTACGTCTCCGCTCAATGTATAAGTACCTCTCCGCTCCATGTACAAGTACCTCTCCGCTCCATGTACAAGTACATCTCCGCTCCATGTACAAGTACATCTCCGCTCCATGTACAAGTACCTCTCCGCTCCATGTACAAGTACCTCTCCGCTCCATGTACAAGTACATCTCCGCTCCATGTACAAGTACCTCTCCGCTCAATGTACAAGTACATCTCCGCTCCATGTACAAGTACATCTCCACTCCATGTACAAGTACCTCTCCGCTCAATGTACAAGTACATCTCCGCTCCATGTACCAGTACCTCTCCGCTCAATGTACAAGTACATCTCCACTCCATGTACAAGTACCTCTCCGCTCAATGTACAAGTACATCTCCGCTCCATGTACCAGTACCTCTCCGCTCAATGTACAAGTACCTCTCCGCTCCATGTACAAGTACCTCTCCGCTCAATGTACAAGTACATCTCCGCTCCATGGACCAGTACCTCTCCGCTCAATGTACAAGTACCTCTCCGCTCAATGTACAAGTACATCTCCGCTCCATGTACAAGTACGTCTCCGCTCAATGTATAAGTACCTCTCCGCTCCATGTACAAGTACCTCTCCGCTCCATGTACAAGTACATCTCCGCTCCATGTACAAGTACATCTCCGCTCCATGTACAAGTACCTCTCCGCTCCATGTACAAGTACCTCTCCGCTCCATGTACAAGTACATCTCCGCTCCATGTACAAGTACCTCTCCGCTCAATGTACAAGTACATCTCCGCTCCATGTACAAGTACATCTCCACTCCATGTACAAGTACCTCTCCGCTCAATGTACAAGTACATCTCCGCTCCATGTACCAGTACCTCTCCGCTCAATGTACAAGTACATCTCCACTCCATGTACAAGTACCTCTCCGCTCAATGTACAAGTACATCTCCGCTCCATGTACCAGTACCTCTCCGCTCAATGTACAAGTACATCTCCACTCCATGTACAAGTACCTCTCCGCTCCATGTACAAGTACCTCTCCGCTCAATGTACAAATACCTCTCCGCTCCATGTACAAGTAGCTCTCCGCTGAATGTACAAGTGTCGACAGTACCTATCCGCTCAATGTACAAGTACCTCTCCGCTCAATGTACAAATACCTCTCCGCTCCATGTACAAGTACCTCTCCGCTCAATGTCAAGTATCGACAGTACCTCTCCGCTCCATGTACAAGTACCTCTCCGCTGAATGTACAAGTGTCGACAGTACCTCTCCGCTCAATGTACAAGTACCTCTCCGCTCCATGTACAAGTACCTCTCCGCTCCATGTACAAGTACCTCTCCGCTCAATGTACAAGTACCTCTCCGCTCCATGTACAAGTACCTCTCCGCTCCATGTACAAGTACCTCTCCGCTCCATGTACAAGTACCTCTCCGCTCAATGTACAAGTACCTCTCCGCTCCCTGTACAAGTACATCTCCGCTCCATGTACAAGTACCTCTCCGCTCCATGTACAAGTACCTCTCCGCTCAATGTACAAGTGTCGACAGTACCTCTCCGCTCCATGTACAAGTACCTCTCCGCTCCATGTACAAGTACCTCTCCGCTCAATGTACAAGTGTCGACAGTACCTCTCCGCTCCATCTACAAGTACCTCTCCGCTCAATGTACAAGTACCTCTCCGCTGAATGTACAAGTACCTCTCCGCTCCATGTACAAGTACCTCTCCGCTCCATGTACAAATACCTCTCCGCTCCATGTACAAGTACCTCTCTGCTCCATGTACAAGCACCTCTCCGCTACATGTACAAGTACCTCTCCGCTCCATGTACAAGTACCTCTCCGCTCCATGTACAAGTACCTCTCCGCTCAATGTACAAGTACCTCTCCGCTCCATGTACAAATACCTCTCCGCTCCATGTACAAATACCTCTCCGCTCCATGTACAAGTACCTCTCCGCTCCATGTACCAGTACCTCTCCGCTCAATGTACAAGTACATCTCCGCTCAATGTACAAGTACATCTCCGCTCAATGTACAAGTACGTCTCCGCTCAATGTACAAGTACCTCTCCGCTCAATGTACAAGTACCTCTCCGCTCCATGTACAAGTACCTCTCCGCTCAATGTACAAGTACATCTCCGCTCCATGTACCAGTACCTCTCCGCTCAATGTACAAGTACCTCTCCGCTCAATGTACAAGTACATCTCCGCTCCATGTACAAGTACGTCTCCGCTCAATGTATAAGTACCTCTCCGCTCCATGTACAAGTACCTCTCCGCTCCATGTACAAGTACATCTCCGCTCCATGTACAAGTACATCTCCGCTCCATGTACAAGTACCTCTCCGCTCCATGTACAAGTACCTCTCCGCTCCATGTACAAGTACATCTCCGCTCCATGTACAAGTACCTCTCCGCTCAATGTACAAGTACATCTCCGCTCCATGTACAAGTACATCTCCACTCCATGTACAAGTACCTCTCCGCTCAATGTACAAGTACATCTCCGCTCCATGTACCAGTACCTCTCCGCTCAATGTACAAGTACATCTCCACTCCATGTACAAGTACCTCTCCGCTCAATGTACAAGTACATCTCCGCTCCATGTACCAGTACCTCTCCGCTCAATGTACAAGTACCTCTCCGCTCCATGTACAAGTACCTCTCCGCTCAATGTACAAGTACATCTCCGCTCCATGGACCAGTACCTCTCCGCTCAATGTACAAGTACCTCTCCGCTCAATGTACAAGTACATCTCCGCTCCATGTACAAGTACGTCTCCGCTCAATGTATAAGTACCTCTCCGCTCCATGTACAAGTACCTCTCCGCTCCATGTACAAGTACATCTCCGCTCCATGTACAAGTACATCTCCGCTCCATGTACAAGTACCTCTCCGCTCCATGTACAAGTACCTCTCCGCTCCATGTACAAGTACATCTCCGCTCCATGTACAAGTACCTCTCCGCTCAATGTACAAGTACATCTCCGCTCCATGTACAAGTACATCTCCACTCCATGTACAAGTACCTCTCCGCTCAATGTACAAGTACATCTCCGCTCCATGTACCAGTACCTCTCCGCTCAATGTACAAGTACATCTCCACTCCATGTACAAGTACCTCTCCGCTCAATGTACAAGTACATCTCCGCTCCATGTACCAGTACCTCTCCGCTCAATGTACAAGTACATCTCCACTCCATGTACAAGTACCTCTCCGCTCCATGTACAAGTACCTCTCCGCTCAATGTACAAATACCTCTCCGCTCCATGTACAAGTAGCTCTCCGCTGAATGTACAAGTGTCGACAGTACCTATCCGCTCAATGTACAAGTACCTCTCCGCTCAATGTACAAATACCTCTCCGCTCCATGTACAAGTACCTCTCCGCTCAATGTCAAGTATCGACAGTACCTCTCCGCTCCATGTACAAGTACCTCTCCGCTGAATGTACAAGTGTCGACAGTACCTCTCCGCTCAATGTACAAGTACCTCTCCGCTCCATGTACAAGTACCTCTCCGCTCCATGTACAAGTACCTCTCCGCTCAATGTACAAGTACCTCTCCGCTCCATGTACAAGTACCTCTCCGCTCCATGTACAAGTACCTCTCCGCTCCATGTACAAGTACCTCTCCGCTCAATGTACAAGTACCTCTCCGCTCCCTGTACAAGTACATCTCCGCTCCATGTACAAGTACCTCTCCGCTCCATGTACAAGTACCTCTCCGCTCAATGTACAAGTGTCGACAGTACCTCTCCGCTCCATGTACAAGTACCTCTCCGCTCCATGTACAAGTACCTCTCCGCTCAATGTACAAGTGTCGACAGTACCTCTCCGCTCCATCTACAAGTACCTCTCCGCTCAATGTACAAGTACCTCTCCGCTGAATGTACAAGTACCTCTCCGCTCCATGTACAAGTACCTCTCCGCTCCATGTACAAATACCTCTCCGCTCCATGTACAAGTACCTCTCTGCTCCATGTACAAGCACCTCTCCGCTACATGTACAAGTACCTCTCCGCTCCATGTACAAGTACCTCTCCGCTCCATGTACAAGTACCTCTCCGCTCAATGTACAAGTACCTCTCCGCTCCATGTACAAATACCTCTCCGCTCCATGTACAAATACCTCTCCGCTCCATGTACAAGTACCTCTCCGCTCCATGTACCAGTACCTCTCCGCTCAATGTACAAGTACATCTCCGCTCAATGTACAAGTACATCTCCGCTCAATGTACAAGTACGTCTCCGCTCAATGTACAAGTACCTCTCCGCTCAATGTACAAGTACCTCTCCGCTCCATGTACAAGTACCTCTCCGCTCAATGTACAAGTACATCTCCGCTCCATGTACCAGTACCTCTCCGCTCAATGTACAAGTACCTCTCCGCTCAATGTACAAGTACATCTCCGCTCCATGTACAAGTACGTCTCCGCTCAATGTATAAGTACCTCTCCGCTCCATGTACAAGTACCTCTCCGCTCCATGTACAAGTACATCTCCGCTCCATGTACAAGTACATCTCCGCTCCATGTACAAGTACCTCTCCGCTCCATGTACAAGTACCTCTCCGCTCCATGTACAAGTACATCTCCGCTCCATGTACAAGTACCTCTCCGCTCAATGTACAAGTACATCTCCGCTCCATGTACAAGTACATCTCCACTCCATGTACAAGTACCTCTCCGCTCAATGTACAAGTACATCTCCGCTCCATGTACCAGTACCTCTCCGCTCAATGTACAAGTACATCTCCACTCCATGTACAAGTACCTCTCCGCTCAATGTACAAGTACATCTCCGCTCCATGTACCAGTACCTCTCCGCTCAATGTACAAGTACCTCTCCGCTCCATGTACAAGTACCTCTCCGCTCAATGTACAAGTACATCTCCGCTCCATGGACCAGTACCTCTCCGCTCAATGTACAAGTACCTCTCCGCTCAATGTACAAGTACATCTCCGCTCCATGTACAAGTACGTCTCCACTCAATGTATAAGTACCTCTCCGCTCCATGTACAAGTACCTCTCCGCTCCATGTACAAGTACATCTCCGCTCCATGTACAAGTACATCTCCGCTCCATGTACAAGTACCTCTCCGCTCCATGTACAAGTACCTCTCCGCTCCATGTACAAGTACATCTCCGCTCCATGTACAAGTACCTCTCCGCTCAATGTACAAGTACATCTCCGCTCCATGTACAAGTACATCTCCACTCCATGTACAAGTACCTCTCCGCTCAATGTACAAGTACATCTCCGCTCCATGTACCAGTACCTCTCCGCTCAATGTACAAGTACATCTCCACTCCATGTACAAGTACCTCTCCGCTCAATGTACAAGTACATCTCCGCTCCATGTACCAGTACCTCTCCGCTCAATGTACAAGTACATCTCCACTCCATGTACAAGTACCTCTCCGCTCCATGTACAAGTACCTCTCCGCTCAATGTACAAATACCTCTCCGCTCCATGTACAAGTAGCTCTCCGCTGAATGTACAAGTGTCGACAGTACCTATCCGCTCAATGTACAAGTACCTCTCCGCTCAATGTACAAATACCTCTCCGCTCCATGTACAAGTACCTCTCCGCTCAATGTCAAGTATCGACAGTACCTCTCCGCTCCATGTACAAGTACCTCTCCGCTGAATGTACAAGTGTCGACAGTACCTCTCCGCTCAATGTACAAGTACCTCTCCGCTCCATGTACAAGTACCTCTCCGCTCTCATGTACAAGTACCTCTCCGCTCCATGTACAAGTACCTCTCCGCTCAATGTACAAGTACCTCTGCGCTCCATGTACAAGTACCTCTCCGCTCAATGTACAAGTACCTCTCCGCTCAATGTACAAGTGTCGACAGTACCTCTCCGCTCCATGTACAAGTACCTCTCCGCTCAATGTACAAGTGTCGACAGTACCTCTACGCTCAATGTACAAGTGTCGACAGTACCTCTCCGCTCTCATGTACAAGTACCTCTCCGATCCATGTACAAGTACATCTCCGCTCCATGTACAAGTACATCTCCGCTCAATGTACAAGTACCTCTCCGCTCCATGTACAAGTACCTCTCCGCTCCATGTACAAGTACCTCTCCGCTCCATGTACAAGTACCTCTCCGCTCCATGTACAAGTACCTCTCCGCTCAATGTACAAGTACCTCTCCGCTCCATGTACAAGTACCTCTCCGCTCCATGTACAAGTACCTCTCCGCTCCATGTACAAGTACCTCTCCGCTCAATGTCAAGTATCGACAGTACCTCTCCGCTCCATGTACAAGTACCTCTCCGCTGAATGTACAAGTGTCGACAGTACCTCTCCGCTCAATGTACAAGTACCTCTCCGCTCCATGTACAAGTACCTCTCCGCTCTCATGTACAAGTACCTCTCCGCTCCATGTACAAGTACCTCTCCGCTCAATGTACAAGTACCTCTGCGCTCCATGTACAAGTACCTCTCCGCTCCATGTACAAGTACCTCTCCGCTCCATGTACAAGTACCTCTCCGCTCAATGTCAAGTATCGACAGTACCTCTCCGCTCCATGTACAAGTACCTCTCCGCTGAATGTACAAGTGTCGACAGTACCTCTCCGCTCAATGTACAAGTACCTCTCCGCTCCATGTACAAGTACCTCTCCGCTCTCATGTACAAGTACCTCTCCGCTCCATGTACAAGTACCTCTCCGCTCAATGTACAAGTACCTCTGCGCTCCATGTACAAGTACCTCTCCGCTCAATGTACAAGTACCTCTCCGCTCAATGTACAAGTGTCGACAGTACCTCTCCGCTCCATGTACAAGTACCTCTCCGCTCAATGTACAAGTGTCGACAGTACCTCTACGCTCAATGTACAAGTGTCGACAGTACCTCTCCGCTCTCATGTACAAGTACCTCTCCGATCCATGTACAAGTACATCTCCGCTCCATGTACAAGTACATCTCCGCTCAATGTACAAGTACCTCTCCGCTCCATGTACAAGTACCTCTCCGCTCCATGTACAAGTACATCTCTGCTCCATGTACAAGTACCTCTCCGCTCAATGTACAAGTACATCTCCGCTCCATGTACAAGTACCTCTCCGCTCCATGTACAAGTACATCTCCGCTCCATGTACAAGTACCTCTCCGCTCCATGTACAAGTACCTCTCCGCTCCATGTACAAGTACCTCTCCGCTCAATGTCAAGTATCGACAGTACCTCTCCGCTCCATGTACAAGTACCTCTCCGCTCAATGTACAAATACCTCTCCGCTCCATGTACAAGTAGCTCTCCGCTGAATGTACAAGTGTCGACAGTACCTCTCCGCTCAATCTACAAGTACCTCTCCGCTCAATGTACAAATACCTCTCCGCTCCATGTACAAGTACCTCTCCGCTCAATGTCAAGTATCGACAGTACCTCTCCGCTCCATGTACAAGTACCTCTCCGCTGAATGTACAAGTGTCGACAGTACCTCTCCGCTCAATGTACAAGTACCTCTCCGCTCCATGTACAAGTACCTCTCCGCTCTCATGTACAAGTACCTCTCCGCTCCATGTACAAGTACCTCTCCGCTCAATGTACAAGTACCTCTGCGCTCCATGTACAAGTACCTCTCCGCTCAATGTACAAGTACCTCTCCGCTCAATGTACAAGTGTCGACAGTACCTCTCCGCTCCATGTACAAGTACCTCTCCGCTCAATGTACAAGTGTCGACAGTACCTCTACGCTCAATGTACAAGTACCTCTCCGCTGAATGTACAAGTGTCGACAGTACCTCTCCGCTCTCATGTACAAGTACCTCTCCGATCCATGTACAAGTACATCTCCGCTCCATGTACAAGTACATCTCCGCTCAATGTACAAGTACCTCTCCGCTCCATGTACAAGTACCTCTCCGCTCCATGTACAAGTACCTCTCCGCTCCATGTACAAGTACCTCTCCGCTCCATGTACAAGTACCTCTCCGCTCAATGTACAAGTACCTCTCCGCTCCATGTACAAGTACCTCTCCGCTCAATGTACAAGTACCTCTCCGCTCCATGTACAAGTACCTCTCCGCTCCATGTACAAGTACCTCTCCGCCCCATGTACAAGTACCTCTCCGCTCAATGTCAAGTATCGACAGTACCTCTCCGCTCCATGTACAAGTACCTCTCCGCTGAATGTACAAGTGTCGACAGTACCTCTCCGCTCAATGTACAAGTACCTCTCCGCTCCATGTACAAGTACCTCTCCGCTCTCATGTACAAGTACCTCTCCGCTCCATGTACAAGTACCTCTCCGCTCAATGTACAAGTACCTCTGCGCTCCATGTACAAGTACCTCTCCGCTCAATGTACAAGTACCTCTCCGCTCAATGTACAAGTGTCGACAGTACCTCTCCGCTCCATGTACAAGTACCTCTCCGCTCAATGTACAAGTGTCGACAGTACCTCTACGCTCAATGTACAAGTGTCGACAGTACCTCTCCGCTCTCATGTACAAGTACCTCTCCGATCCATGTACAAGTACATCTCCGCTCCATGTACAAGTACATCTCCGCTCAATGTACAAGTACCTCTCCGCTCCATGTACAAGTACCTCTCCGCTCCATGTACAAGTACCTCTCCGCTCCATGTACAAGTACCTCTCCGCTCCATGTACAAGTACCTCTCCGCTCAATGTACAAGTACCTCTCCGCTCCATGTACAAGTACCTCTCCGCTCCATGTACAAGTACCTCTCCGCTCCATGTACAAGTACCTCTCCGCTCAATGTACAAGTACCTCTCCGCTCCATGTACAAGTACCTCTCCGCTCCATGTACAAGTACCTCTCCGCTCCATGTACAAGTACCTCTCCGCTCAATGTACAAGTACCTCTCCGCTCCCTGTACAAGTACATCTCCGCTCCATGTACAAGTACCTCTCCGCTCCATGTACAAGTACCTCTCCGCTCAATGTACAAGTGTCGACAGTACCTCTCCGCTCCATGTACAAGTACCTCTCCGCTCCATGTACAAGTACCTCTCCGCTCAATGTACAAGTGTCGACAGTACCTCTCCGCTCCATCTACAAGTACCTCTCCGCTCAATGTACAAGTACCTCTCCGCTGAATGTACAAGTACCTCTCCGCTCCATGTACAAGTACCTCTCCGCTCCATGTACAAATACCTCTCCGCTCCATGTACAAGTACCTCTCCGCTCCATGTACAAGCACCTCTCTGCTACATGTACAAGTACCTCTCCGCTCCATGTACAAGTACCTCTCCGCTCCATGTACAAGTACCTCTCCGCTCAATGTACAAGTACCTCTCCGCTCCATGTACAAATACCTCTCCGCTCCATGTACAAATACCTCTCCGCTCCATGTACAAGTACCTCTCCGCTCCATGTACCAGTACCTCTCCGCTCAATGTACAAGTACATCTCCGCTCAATGTACAAGTACATCTCCGCTCAATGTACAAGTACGTCTCCGCTCAATGTACAAGTACCTCTCCGCTCAATGTACAAGTACCTCTCCGCTCCATGTACAAGTACCTCTCCGCTCAATGTACAAGTACATCTCCGCTCCATGTACCAGTACCTCTCCGCTCAATGTACAAGTACCTCTCCGCTCAATGTACAAGTACATCTCCGCTCCATGTACAAGTACGTCTCCGCTCAATGTATAAGTACCTCTCCGCTCCATGTACAAGTACCTCTCCGCTCCATGTACAAGTACATCTCCGCTCCATGTACAAGTACATCTCCGCTCCATGTACAAGTACCTCTCCGCTCCATGTACAAGTACCTCTCCGCTCCATGTACAAGTACATCTCCGCTCCATGTACAAGTACCTCTCCGCTCAATGTACAAGTACATCTCCGCTCCATGTACAAGTACATCTCCACTCCATGTACAAGTACCTCTCCGCTCAATGTACAAGTGTCGACAGTACCTCTCCGCTCCATGTACAAGTACCTCTCCGCTCCATGTACAAGTACCTCTCCGCTCAATGTACAAGTGTCGACAGTACCTCTCCGCTCCATCTACAAGTACCTCTCCGCTCAATGTACAAGTACCTCTCCGCTGAATGTACAAGTACCTCTCCGCTCCATGTACAAGTACCTCTCCGCTCCATGTACAAGTACCTCTCCGCTCCATGTACAAGTACCTCTCCGCTCAATGTACAAGTACCTCTCCGCTCCATGTACAAGTACCTCTCCGCTCAATGTACAAGTACCTCTCCGCTCCATGTACAAGTACCTCTCCGCTCCATGTACAAGTACCTCTCCGCTCCATGTACAAGTACCTCTCCGCTCAATGTCAAGTATCGACAGTACCTCTCCGCTCCATGTACAAGTACCTCTCCGCTGAATGTACAAGTGTCGACAGTACCTCTCCGCTCAATGTACAAGTACCTCTCCGCTCCATGTACAAGTACCTCTCCGCTCTCATGTACAAGTACCTCTCCGCTCCATGTACAAGTACCTCTCCGCTCAATGTACAAGTACCTCTGCGCTCCATGTACAAGTACCTCTCCGCTCAATGTACAAGTACCTCTCCGCTCAATGTACAAGTGTCGACAGTACCTCTCCGCTCCATGTACAAGTACCTCTCCGCTCAATGTACAAGTGTCGACAGTACCTCTACGCTCAATGTACAAGTGTCGACAGTACCTCTCCGCTCTCATGTACAAGTACCTCTCCGATCCATGTACAAGTACATCTCCGCTCCATGTACAAGTACATCTCCGCTCAATGTACAAGTACCTCTCCGCTCCATGTACAAGTACATCTCCGCTCCATGTACAAGTACCTCTCCGCTCCATGTACAAGTACCTCTCCGCTCCATGTACAAGTACCTCTCCGCTCAATGTACAAGTACCTCTCCGCTCCATGTACCAGTACCTCTCCGCTCAATGTACAAGTACCTCTCCGCTCCATGTACAAGCACCTCTCCGCTACATGTACAAGTACCTCTCCGCTCCATGTACAAGTACCTCTCCGCTCCATGTACAAGTACCTCTCCGCTCAATGTACAAGTACCTCTCCGCTCCATGTACAAATACCTCTCCGCTCCATGTACAAATACCTCTCCGCTCCATGTACAAGTACCTCTCCGCTCCATGTACCAGTACCTCTCCGCTCAATGTACAAGTACATCTCCGCTCAATGTACAAGTACATCTCCGCTCAATGTACAAGTACGTCTCCGCTCAATGTACAAGTACCTCTCCGCTCAATGTACAAGTACCTCTCCGCTCCATGTACAAGTACCTCTCCGCTCAATGTACAAGTACATCTCCGCTCCATGTACCAGTACCTCTCCGCTCAATGTACAAGTACCTCTCCGCTCAATGTACAAGTACATCTCCGCTCCATGTACAAGTACGTCTCCGCTCAATGTATAAGTACCTCTCCGCTCCATGTACAAGTACCTCTCCGCTCCATGTACAAGTACATCTCTGCTCCATGTACAAGTACATCTCCGCTCCATGTACAAGTACCTCTCCGCTCCATGTACAAGTACCTCTCCGCTCCATGTACAAGTACATCTCCGCTCCATGTACAAGTACCTCTCCGCTCAATGTACAAGTACATCTCCGCTCCATGTACAAGTACATCTCCACTCCATGTACAAGTACCTCTCCGCTCAATGTACAAGTGTCGACAGTACCTCTCCGCTCCATGTACAAGTACCTCTCCGCTCCATGTACAAGTACCTCTCCGCTCAATGTACAAGTGTCGACAGTACCTCTCCGCTCCATCTACAAGTACCTCTCCGCTCAATGTACAAGTACCTCTCCGCTCCATGTACAAGTACATCTCCGCTCAATGTACAAGTACCTCTCCGCTCCATGTACAAGTACCTCTCCGCTCCATGTACAAGTACCTCTCCGCTCCATGTACAAGTACCTCTCCGCTCAATGTACAAGTGTCGACAGTACCTCTCCGCTCCATCTACAAGTACCTCTCCGATCCATGTACAAGTACATCTCCGCTCCATGTACAAGTACATCTCCGCTCAATGTACAAGTACCTCTCCGCTCCATGTACAAGTACCTCTCCGCTCCATGTACAAGTACCTCTCCGCTCAATGTACAAGTGTCGACAGTACCTCTCCGCTCCATCTACAAGTACCTCTCCGATCCATGTACAAGTACATCTCCGCTCCATGTACAAGTACATCTCCGCTCAATGTACAAGTACCTCTCCGCTCCATGTACAAGTACCTCTCCGCTCCATGTACAAGTACCTCTCCGCTCCATGTACAAGTACCTCTCCGCTCCATGTACAAGTACCTCTCCGCTCCATGTACAAGTACCTCTCCGCTCAATGTACAAGTACCTCTCCGCTCCATGTACAAGTACCTCTCCGCTCCATGTACAAGTACCTCTCCGCTCCATGTACAAGTACCTCTCCGCTCAATGTACAAGTACCTCTCCGCTCCATGTACAAGTACCTCTCCGCTCCATGTACAAGTACCTCTCCGCTCCATGTACAAGTACCTCTCCGCTCAATGTACAAGTACCTCTCCGCTCCCTGTACAAGTACATCTCCGCTCCATGTACAAGTACCTCTCCGCTCCATGTACAAGTACCTCTCCGCTCAATGTACAAGTGTCGACAGTACCTCTCCGCTCCATGTACAAGTACCTCTCCGCTCCATGTACAAGTACCTCTCCGCTCAATGTACAAGTGTCGACAGTACCTCTCCGCTCCATCTACAAGTACCTCTCCGCTCAATGTACAAGTACCTCTCCGCTGAATGTACAAGTACCTCTCCGCTCCATGTACAAGTACCTCTCCGCTCCATGTACAAATACCTCTCCGCTCCATGTACAAGTACCTCTCCGCTCCATGTACAAGCACCTCTCCGCTACATGTACAAGTACCTCTCCGCTCCATGTACAAGTACCTCTCCGCTCCATGTACAAGTACCTCTCCGCTCAATGTACAAGTACCTCTCCGCTCCATGTACAAATACCTCTCCGCTCCATGTACAAATACCTCTCCGCTCCATGTACAAGTACCTCTCCGCTCCATGTACCAGTACCTCTCCGCTCAATGTACAAGTACATCTCCGCTCAATGTACAAGTACATCTCCGCTCAATGTGCAAGTACGTCTCCGCTCAATGTACAAGTACCTCTCCGCTCAATGTACAAGTACCTCTCCGCTCCATGTACAAGTACCTCTCCGCTCAATGTACAAGTACATCTCCGCTCCATGTACCAGTACCTCTCCGCTCAATGTACAAGTACCTCTCCGCTCAATGTACAAGTACATCTCCGCTCCATGTACAAGTACGTCTCCGCTCAATGTATAAGTACCTCTCCGCTCCATGTACAAGTACCTCTCCGCTCCATGTACAAGTACATCTCCGCTCCATGTACAAGTACATCTCCGCTCCATGTACAAGTACCTCTCCGCTCCATGTACAAGTACCTCTCCGCTCCATGTACAAGTACATCTCCGCTCCATGTACAAGTACCTCTCCGCTCAATGTACAAGTACATCTCCGCTCCATGTACAAGTACATCTCCACTCCATGTACAAGTACCTCTCCGCTCAATGTACAAGTACATCTCCGCTCCATGTACCAGTACCTCTCCGCTCAATGTACAAGTACATCTCCACTCCATGTACAAGTACCTCTCCGCTCAATGTACAAGTACATCTCCGCTCCATGTACCAGTACCTCTCCGCTCAATGTACAAGTACATCTCCACTCCATGTACAAGTACCTCTCCGCTCAATGTACAAGTGTCGACAGTACCTCTCCGCTCCATCTACAAGTACCTCTCCGCTCAATGTACAAGTACCTCTCCGCTGAATGTACAAGTACCTCTCCGCTCCATGTACAAGTACCTCTCCGCTCCATGTACAAATACCTCTCCGCTCCATGTACAAGTACCTCTCCGCTCCATGTACAAGCACCTCTCCGCTACATGTACAAGTACCTCTCCGCTCCATGTACAAGTACCTCTCCGCTCCATGTACAAGTACCTCTCCGCTCAATGTACAAGTACCTCTCCGCTCCATGTACAAATACCTCTCCGCTCCATGTACAAATACCTCTCCGCTCCATGTACAAGTACCTCTCCGCTCCATGTACCAGTACCTCTCCGCTCAATGTACAAGTACATCTCCGCTCAATGTACAAGTACATCTCCGCTCAATGTACAAGTACGTCTCCGCTCAATGTACAAGTACCTCTCCGCTCAATGTACAAGTACCTCTCCGCTCCATGTACAAGTACCTCTCCGCTCAATGTACAAGTACATCTCCGCTCCATGTACCAGTACCTCTCCGCTCAATGTACAAGTACCTCTCCGCTCAATGTACAAGTACATCTCCGCTCCATGTACAAGTACGTCTCCGCTCAATGTATAAGTACCTCTCCGCTCCATGTACAAGTACCTCTCCGCTCCATGTACAAGTACATCTCTGCTCCATGTACAAGTACATCTCCGCTCCATGTACAAGTACCTCTCCGCTCCATGTACAAGTACCTCTCCGCTCCATGTACAAGTACATCTCCGCTCCATGTACAAGTACCTCTCCGCTCAATGTACAAGTACATCTCCGCTCCATGTACAAGTACATCTCCACTCCATGTACAAGTACCTCTCCGCTCAATGTACAAGTGTCGACAGTACCTCTCCGCTCCATGTACAAGTACCTCTCCGCTCCATGTACAAGTACCTCTCCGCTCAATGTACAAGTGTCGACAGTACCTCTCCGCTCCATCTACAAGTACCTCTCCGCTCAATGTACAAGTACCTCTCCGCTGAATGTACAAGTACCTCTCCGCTCCATGTACAAGTACCTCTCCGCTCCATGTACAATTACCTCTCCGCTCCATGTACAAGTACCTCTCCGCTCAATGTACAAGTACCTCTCCGCTCCATGTACAAGTACCTCTCCGCTCTCATGTACAAGTACCTCTCCGCTCCATGTACAAGTACCTCTCCGCTCAATGTACAAGTACCTCTGCGCTCCATGTACAAGTACCTCTCCGCTCAATGTACAAGTACCTCTCCGCTCAATGTACAAGTGTCGACAGTACCTCTCCGCTCCATGTACAAGTACCTCTCCGCTCAATGTACAAGTGTCGACAGTACCTCTACGCTCAATGTACAAGTGTCGACAGTACCTCTCCGCTCTCATGTACAAGTACCTCTCCGATCCATGTACAAGTACATCTCCGCTCCATGTACAAGTACATCTCCGCTCAATGTACAAGTACCTCTCCGCTCCATGTACAAGTACCTCTCCGCTCCATGTACAAGTACCTCTCCGCTCCATGTACAAGTACCTCTCCGCTCCATGTACAAGTACCTCTCCGCTCAATGTACAAGTACCTCTCCGCTCCATGTACAAGTACCTCTCCGCTCCATGTACAAGTACCTCTCCGCTCAATGTACAAGTACCTCTCCGCTCAATGTACAAGTACCTCTCCGCTCCATGTACAAGTACCTCTCCGCTCCATGTACAAGTACCTCTCCGCTCCATGTACAAGTACCTCTCCGCTCAATGTACAAGTACCTCTCCGCTCCCTGTACAAATACCTCTCCGCTCCATGTACAAGTACCTCTCCGCTCCATGTACCAGTACCTCTCCGCTCAATGTACAAGTACATCTCCGCTCAATGTACAAGTACATCTCCGCTCAATGTACAAGTACGTCTCCGCTCAATGTACAAGTACCTCTCCGCTCAATGTACAAGTACCTCTCCGCTCCATGTACAAGTACCTCTCCGCTCAATGTACAAGTACATCTCCGCTCCATGTACCAGTACCTCTCCGCTCAATGTACAAGTACCTCTCCGCTCAATGTACAAGTACATCTCCGCTCCATGTACAAGTACGTCTCCGCTCAATGTATAAGTACCTCTCCGCTCCATGTACAAGTACCTCTCCGCTCCATGTACAAGTACATCTCTGCTCCATGTACAAGTACATCTCCGCTCCATGTACAAGTACCTCTCCGCTCCATGTACAAGTACCTCTCCGCTCCATGTACAAGTACATCTCCGCTCCATGTACAAGTACCTCTCCGCTCAATGTACAAGTACATCTCCGCTCCATGTACAAGTACATCTCCACTCCATGTACAAGTACCTCTCCGCTCAATGTACAAGTGTCGACAGTACCTCTCCGCTCCATGTACAAGTACCTCTCCGCTCCATGTACAAGTACCTCTCCGCTCAATGTACAAGTGTCGACAGTACCTCTCCGCTCCATCTACAAGTACCTCTCCGCTCAATGTACAAGTACCTCTCCGCTGAATGTACAAGTACCTCTCCACTCCATGTACAAGTACCTCTCCGCTCCATGTACAAGTACCTCTCCGCTCCATGTACAAGTACCTCTCCGCTCAATGTACAAGTACCTCTCCGCTCCATGTACAAGTACCTCTCCGCTCAATGTACAAGTACCTCTCCGCTCCATGTACAAGTACCTCTCCGCTCCATGTACAAGTACCTCTCCGCTCCATGTACAAGTACCTATCCGCTCAATGTCAAGTATCGACAGTACCTCTCCGCTCCATGTACAAGTACCTCTCCGCTGAATGTACAAGTGTCGACAGTACCTCTCCGCTCAATGTACAAGTACCTCTCCGCTCCATGTACAAGTACCTCTCCGCTCTCATGTACAAGTACCTCTCCGCTCCATGTACAAGTACCTCTCCGCTCAATGTACAAGTACCTCTGCGCTCCATGTACAAGTACCTCTCCGCTCAATGTACAAGTACCTCTCCGCTCAATGTACAAGTGTCGACAGTACCTCTCCGCTCCATGTACAAGTACCTCTCCGCTCAATGTACAAGTGTCGACAGTACCTCTACGCTCAATGTACAAGTGTCGACAGTACCTCTCCGCTCTCATGTACAAGTACCTCTCCGATCCATGTACAAGTACATCTCCGCTCCATGTACAAGTACATCTCCGCTCAATGTACAAGTACCTCTCCGCTCCATGTACAAGTACCTCTCCGCTCCATGTACAAGTACCTCTCCGCTCCATGTACAAGTACCTCTCCGCTCCATGTACAAGTACCTCTCCGCTCAATGTACAAGTACCTCTCCGCTCCATGTACAAGTACCTCTCCGCTCAATGTACAAGTACCTCTCCGCTCCATGTACAAGTACCTCTCCGCTCCATGTACAAGTACCTCTCCGCTCCATGTACAAGTACCTCTCCGCTCAATGTCAAGTATCGACAGTACCTCTCCGCTCCATGTACAAGTACCTCTCCGCTGAATGTACAAGTGTCGACAGTACCTCTCCGCTCAATGTACAAGTACCTCTCCGCTCCATGTACAAGTACCTCTCCGCTCTCATGTACAAGTACCTCTCCGCTCCATGTACAAGTACCTCTCCGCTCAATGTACAAGTACCTCTGCGCTCCATGTACAAGTACCTCTCCGCTCAATGTACAAGTACCTCTCCGCTCAATGTACAAGTGTCGACAGTACCTCTCCGCTCCATGTACAAGTACCTCTCCGCTCAATGTACAAGTGTCGACAGTACCTCTACGCTCAATGTACAAGTGTCGACAGTACCTCTCCGCTCTCATGTACAAGTACCTCTCCGATCCATGTACAAGTACATCTCCGCTCCATGTACAAGTACATCTCCGCTCAATGTACAAGTACCTCTCCGCTCCATGTACAAGTACCTCTCCGCTCCATGTACAAGTACATCTCTGCTCCATGTACAAGTACCTCTCCGCTCAATGTACAAGTACATCTCCGCTCCATGTACAAGTACCTCTCCGCTCCATGTACAAGTACATCTCCGCTCCATGTACAAGTACCTCTCCGCTCCATGTACAAGTACCTCTCCGCTCCATGTACAAGTACCTCTCCGCTCAATGTCAAGTATCGACAGTACCTCTCCGCTCCATGTACAAGTACCTCTCCGCTCAATGTACAAATACCTCTCCGCTCCATGTACAAGTAGCTCTCCGCTGAATGTACAAGTGTCGACAGTACCTCTCCGCTCAATGTACAAGTACCTCTCCGCTCAATGTACAAATACCTCTCCGCTCCATGTACAAGTACCTCTCCGCTCAATGTCAAGTATCGACAGTACCTCTCCGCTCCATGTACAAGTACCTCTCCGCTGAATGTACAAGTGTCGACAGTACCTCTCCGCTCAATGTACAAGTACCTCTCCGCTCCATGTACAAGTACCTCTCCGCTCCATGTACAAGTACCTCTCCGCTCCATGTACAAGTACCTCTCCGCTCAATGTCAAGTATCGACAGTACCTCTCCGCTCCATGTACAAGTACCTCTCCGCTGAATGTACAAGTGTCGACAGTACCTCTCCGCTCAATGTACAAGTACCTCTCCGCTCCATGTACAAGTACCTCTCCGCTCTCATGTACAAGTACCTCTCCGCTCCATGTACAAGTACCTCTCCGCTCAATGTACAAGTACCTCTGCGCTCCATGTACAAGTACCTCTCCGCTCAATGTACAAGTACCTCTCCGCTCAATGTACAAGTGTCGACAGTACCTCTCCGCTCCATGTACAAGTACCTCTCCGCTCAATGTACAAGTGTCGACAGTACCTCTACGCTCAATGTACAAGTGTCGACAGTACCTCTCCGCTCTCATGTACAAGTACCTCTCCGATCCATGTACAAGTACATCTCCGCTCCATGTACAAGTACATCTCCGCTCAATGTACAAGTACCTCTCCGCTCCATGTACAAGTACCTCTCCGCTCCATGTACAAGTACCTCTCCGCTCCATGTACAAGTACCTCTCCGCTCCATGTACAAGTACCTCTCCGCTCAATGTACAAGTACCTCTCCGCTCCATGTACAAGTACCTCTCCGCTCCATGTACAAGTACCTCTCCGCTCAATGTACAAGTACCTCTCCGCTCAATGTACAAGTACCTCTCCGCTCCATGTACAAGTACCTCTCCGCTCCATGTACAAGTACCTCTCCGCTCCATGTACAAGTACCTCTCCGCTCAATGTACAAGTACCTCTCCGCTCCCTGTACAAATACCTCTCCGCTCCATGTACAAGTACCTCTCCGCTCCATGTACCAGTACCTCTCCGCTCAATGTACAAGTACATCTCCGCTCAATGTACAAGTACATCTCCGCTCAATGTACAAGTACGTCTCCGCTCAATGTACAAGTACCTCTCCGCTCAATGTACAAGTACCTCTCCGCTCCATGTACAAGTACCTCTCCGCTCAATGTACAAGTACATCTCCGCTCCATGTACCAGTACCTCTCCGCTCAATGTACAAGTACCTCTCCGCTCAATGTACAAGTACATCTCCGCTCCATGTACAAGTACGTCTCCGCTCAATGTATAAGTACCTCTCCGCTCCATGTACAAGTACCTCTCCGCTCCATGTACAAGTACATCTCTGCTCCATGTACAAGTACATCTCCGCTCCATGTACAAGTACCTCTCCGCTCCATGTACAAGTACCTCTCCGCTCCATGTACAAGTACATCTCCGCTCCATGTACAAGTACCTCTCCGCTCAATGTACAAGTACATCTCCGCTCCATGTACAAGTACATCTCCACTCCATGTACAAGTACCTCTCCGCTCAATGTACAAGTGTCGACAGTACCTCTCCGCTCCATGTACAAGTACCTCTCCGCTCCATGTACAAGTACCTCTCCGCTCAATGTACAAGTGTCGACAGTACCTCTCCGCTCCATCTACAAGTACCTCTCCGCTCAATGTACAAGTACCTCTCCGCTGAATGTACAAGTACCTCTCCGCTCCATGTACAAGTACCTCTCCGCTCCATGTACAAGTACCTCTCCGCTCCATGTACAAGTACCTCTCCGCTCAATGTACAAGTACCTCTCCGCTCCATGTACAAGTACCTCTCCGCTCAATGTACAAGTACCTCTCCGCTCCATGTACAAGTACCTCTCCGCTCCATGTACAAGTACCTCTCCGCTCCATGTACAAGTACCTCTCCGCTCAATGTCAAGTATCGACAGTACCTCTCCGCTCCATGTACAAGTACCTCTCCGCTGAATGTACAAGTGTCGACAGTACCTCTCCGCTCAATGTACAAGTACCTCTCCGCTCCATGTACAAGTACCTCTCCGCTCTCATGTACAAGTACCTCTCCGCTCCATGTACAAGTACCTCTCCGCTCAATGTACAAGTACCTCTGCGCTCCATGTACAAGTACCTCTCCGCTCAATGTACAAGTACCTCTCCGCTCAATGTACAAGTGTCGACAGTACCTCTCCGCTCCATGTACAAGTACCTCTCCGCTCAATGTACAAGTGTCGACAGTACCTCTACGCTCAATGTACAAGTGTCGACAGTACCTCTCCGCTCTCATGTACAAGTACCTCTCCGATCCATGTACAAGTACATCTCCGCTCCATGTACAAGTACATCTCCACTCAATGTACAAGTACCTCTCCGCTCCATGTACAAGTACCTCTCCGCTCCATGTACAAGTACCTCTCCGCTCCATGTACAAGTACCTCTCCGCTCCATGTACAAGTACCTCTCCGCTCAATGTACAAGTACCTCTCCGCTCCATGTACAAGTACCTCTCCGCTCAATGTACAAGTACCTCTCCGCTCCATGTACAAGTACCTCTCCGCTCCATGTACAAGTACCTCTCCGCTCCATGTACAAGTACCTCTCCGCTCAATGTCAAGTATCGACAGTACCTCTCCGCTCCATGTACAAGTACCTCTCCGCTGAATGTACAAGTGTCGACAGTACCTCTCCGCTCAATGTACAAGTACCTCTCCGCTCCATGTACAAGTACCTCTCCGCTCTCATGTACAAGTACCTCTCCGCTCCATGTACAAGTACCTCTCCGCTCAATGTACAAGTACCTCTGCGCTCCATGTACAAGTACCTCTCCGCTCAATGTACAAGTACCTCTCCGCTCAATGTACAAGTGTCGACAGTACCTCTCCGCTCCATGTACAAGTACCTCTCCGCTCAATGTACAAGTGTCGACAGTACCTCTACGCTCAATGTACAAGTGTCGACAGTACCTCTCCGCTCTCATGTACAAGTACCTCTCCGATCCATGTACAAGTACATCTCCGCTCCATGTACAAGTACATCTCCGCTCAATGTACAAGTACCTCTCCGCTCCATGTACAAGTACCTCTCCGCTCCATGTACAAGTACATCTCTGCTCCATGTACAAGTACCTCTCCGCTCAATGTACAAGTACATCTCCGCTCCATGTACAAGTACCTCTCCGCTCCATGTACAAGTACATCTCCGCTCCATGTACAAGTACCTCTCCGCTCCATGTACAAGTACCTCTCCGCTCCATGTACAAGTACCTCTCCGCTCAATGTCAAGTATCGACAGTACCTCTCCGCTCCATGTACAAGTACCTCTCCGCTCAATGTACAAATACCTCTCCGCTCCATGTACAAGTAGCTCTCCGCTGAATGTACAAGTGTCGACAGTACCTCTCCGCTCCATGTACAAGTACCTCTCCGCTCCATGTACAAGTACCTCTCCGCTCCATGTACAAGTACCTCTCCGCTCAATGTACAAGTACCTCTCCGCTCCATGTACAAGTACCTCTCCGCTCCATGTACAAGTACCTCTCCGCTCCATGTACAAGTACCTCTCCGCTCAATGTACAAGTACCTCTCCGCTCCCTGTACAAGTACATCTCCGCTCCATGTACAAGTACCTCTCCGCTCCATGTACAAGTACCTCTCCGCTCAATGTACAAGTGTCGACAGTACCTCTCCGCTCCATGTACAAGTACCTCTCCGCTCCATGTACAAGTACCTCTCCGCTCAATGTACAAGTGTCGACAGTACCTCTCCGCTCCATCTACAAGTACCTCTCCGCTCAATGTACAAGTACCTCTCCGCTGAATGTACAAGTACCTCTCCGCTCCATGTACAAGTACCTCTCCGCTCCATGTACAAATACCTCTCCGCTCCATGTACAAGTACCTCTCCGCTCCATGTACAAGCACCTCTCCGCTACATGTACAAGTACCTCTCCGCTCCATGTACAAGTACCTCTCCGCTCCATGTACAAGTACCTCTCCGCTCAATGTACAAGTACCTCTCCGCTCCATGTACAAATACCTCTCCGCTCCATGTACAAATACCTCTCCGCTCCATGTACAAGTACCTCTCCGCTCCATGTACCAGTACCTCTCCGCTCAATGTACAAGTACATCTCCGCTCAATGTACAAGTACATCTCCGCTCAATGTACAAGTACGTCTCCGCTCAATGTACAAGTACCTCTCCGCTCAATGTACAAGTACCTCTCCGCTCCATGTACAAGTACCTCTCCGCTCAATGTACAAGTACATCTCCGCTCCATGTACCAGTACCTCTCCGCTCAATGTACAAGTACCTCTCCGCTCAATGTACAAGTACATCTCCGCTCCATGTACAAGTACGTCTCCGCTCAATGTATAAGTACCTCTCCGCTCCATGTACAAGTACCTCTCCGCTCCATGTACAAGTACATCTCCGCTCCATGTACAAGTACATCTCCGCTCCATGTACAAGTACCTCTCCGCTCCATGTACAAGTACCTCTCCGCTCCATGTACAAGTACATCTCCGCTCCATGTACAAGTACCTCTCCGCTCAATGTACAAGTACATCTCCGCTCCATGTACAAGTACATCTCCACTCCATGTACAAGTACCTCTCCGCTCAATGTACAAGTACATCTCCGCTCCATGTACCAGTACCTCTCCGCTCAATGTACAAGTACATCTCCACTCCATGTACAAGTACCTCTCCGCTCAATGTACAAGTACATCTCCGCTCCATGTACCAGTACCTCTCCGCTCAATGTACAAGTACCTCTCCGCTCCATGTACAAGTACCTCTCCGCTCAATGTACAAGTACATCTCCGCTCCATGGACCAGTACCTCTCCGCTCAATGTACAAGTACCTCTCCGCTCAATGTACAAGTACATCTCCGCTCCATGTACAAGTACGTCTCCGCTCAATGTATAAGTACCTCTCCGCTCCATGTACAAGTACCTCTCCGCTCCATGTACAAGTACATCTCCGCTCCATGTACAAGTACATCTCCGCTCCATGTACAAGTACCTCTCCGCTCCATGTACAAGTACCTCTCCGCTCCATGTACAAGTACATCTCCGCTCCATGTACAAGTACCTCTCCGCTCAATGTACAAGTACATCTCCGCTCCATGTACAAGTACATCTCCACTCCATGTACAAGTACCTCTCCGCTCAATGTACAAGTACATCTCCGCTCCATGTACCAGTACCTCTCCGCTCAATGTACAAGTACATCTCCACTCCATGTACAAGTACCTCTCCGCTCAATGTACAAGTACATCTCCGCTCCATGTACCAGTACCTCTCCGCTCAATGTACAAGTACATCTCCACTCCATGTACAAGTACCTCTCCGCTCCATGTACAAGTACCTCTCCGCTCAATGTACAAATACCTCTCCGCTCCATGTACAAGTAGCTCTCCGCTGAATGTACAAGTGTCGACAGTACCTATCCGCTCAATGTACAAGTACCTCTCCGCTCAATGTACAAATACCTCTCCGCTCCATGTACAAGTACCTCTCCGCTCAATGTCAAGTATCGACAGTACCTCTCCGCTCCATGTACAAGTACCTCTCCGCTGAATGTACAAGTGTCGACAGTACCTCTCCGCTCAATGTACAAGTACCTCTCCGCTCCATGTACAAGTACCTCTCCGCTCCATGTACAAGTACCTCTCCGCTCAATGTACAAGTACCTCTCCGCTCCATGTACAAGTACCTCTCCGCTCCATGTACAAGTACCTCTCCGCTCCATGTACAAGTACCTCTCCGCTCAATGTACAAGTACCTCTCCGCTCCCTGTACAAGTACATCTCCGCTCCATGTACAAGTACCTCTCCGCTCCATGTACAAGTACCTCTCCGCTCAATGTACAAGTGTCGACAGTACCTCTCCGCTCCATGTACAAGTACCTCTCCGCTCCATGTACAAGTACCTCTCCGCTCAATGTACAAGTGTCGACAGTACCTCTCCGCTCCATCTACAAGTACCTCTCCGCTCAATGTACAAGTACCTCTCCGCTGAATGTACAAGTACCTCTCCGCTCCATGTACAAGTACCTCTCCGCTCCATGTACAAATACCTCTCCGCTCCATGTACAAGTACCTCTCCGCTCCATGTACAAGCACCTCTCCGCTACATGTACAAGTACCTCTCCGCTCCATGTACAAGTACCTCTCCGCTCCATGTACAAGTACCTCTCCGCTCAATGTACAAGTACCTCTCCGCTCCATGTACAAATACCTCTCCGCTCCATGTACAAATACCTCTCCGCTCCATGTACAAGTACCTCTCCGCTCCATGTACCAGTACCTCTCCGCTCAATGTACAAGTACATCTCCGCTCAATGTACAAGTACATCTCCGCTCAATGTACAAGTACGTCTCCGCTCAATGTACAAGTACCTCTCCGCTCAATGTACAAGTACCTCTCCGCTCCATGTACAAGTACCTCTCCGCTCAATGTACAAGTACATCTCCGCTCCATGTACCAGTACCTCTCCGCTCAATGTACAAGTACCTCTCCGCTCAATGTACAAGTACATCTCCGCTCCATGTACAAGTACGTCTCCGCTCAATGTATAAGTACCTCTCCGCTCCATGTACAAGTACCTCTCCGCTCCATGTACAAGTACATCTCCGCTCCATGTACAAGTACATCTCCGCTCCATGTACAAGTACCTCTCCGCTCCATGTACAAGTACCTCTCCGCTCCATGTACAAGTACATCTCCGCTCCATGTACAAGTACCTCTCCGCTCAATGTACAAGTACATCTCCGCTCCATGTACAAGTACATCTCCACTCCATGTACAAGTACCTCTCCGCTCAATGTACAAGTACATCTCCGCTCCATGTACCAGTACCTCTCCGCTCAATGTACAAGTACATCTCCACTCCATGTACAAGTACCTCTCCGCTCAATGTACAAGTACATCTCCGCTCCATGTACCAGTACCTCTCCGCTCAATGTACAAGTACCTCTCCGCTCCATGTACAAGTACCTCTCCGCTCAATGTACAAGTACATCTCCGCTCCATGGACCAGTACCTCTCCGCTCAATGTACAAGTACCTCTCCGCTCAATGTACAAGTACATCTCCGCTCCATGTACAAGTACGTCTCCGCTCAATGTATAAGTACCTCTCCGCTCCATGTACAAGTACCTCTCCGCTCCATGTACAAGTACATCTCCGCTCCATGTACAAGTACATCTCCGCTCCATGTACAAGTACCTCTCCGCTCCATGTACAAGTACCTCTCCGCTCCATGTACAAGTACATCTCCGCTCCATGTACAAGTACCTCTCCGCTCAATGTACAAGTACATCTCCGCTCCATGTACAAGTACATCTCCACTCCATGTACAAGTACCTCTCCGCTCAATGTACAAGTACATCTCCGCTCCATGTACCAGTACCTCTCCGCTCAATGTACAAGTACATCTCCACTCCATGTACAAGTACCTCTCCGCTCAATGTACAAGTACATCTCCGCTCCATGTACCAGTACCTCTCCGCTCAATGTACAAGTACATCTCCACTCCATGTACAAGTACCTCTCCGCTCCATGTACAAGTACCTCTCCGCTCAATGTACAAATACCTCTCCGCTCCATGTACAAGTAGCTCTCCGCTGAATGTACAAGTGTCGACAGTACCTATCCGCTCAATGTACAAGTACCTCTCCGCTCAATGTACAAATACCTCTCTGCTCCATGTACAAGTACCTCTCCGCTCAATGTCAAGTATCGACAGTACCTCTCCGCTCCATGTACAAGTACCTCTCCGCTGAATGTACAAGTGTCGACAGTACCTCTCCGCTCAATGTACAAGTACCTCTCCGCTCCATGTACAAGTACCTCTCCGCTCTCATGTACAAGTACCTCTCCGCTCCATGTACAAGTACCTCTCCGCTCAATGTACAAGTACCTCTGCGCTCCATGTACAAGTACCTCTCCGCTCAATGTACAAGTACCTCTCCGCTCAATGTACAAGTGTCGACAGTACCTCTCCGCTCCATGTACAAGTACCTCTCCGCTCAATGTACAAGTGTCGACAGTACCTCTACGCTCAATGTACAAGTGTCGACAGTACCTCTCCGCTCTCATGTACAAGTACCTCTCCGATCCATGTACAAGTACATCTCCGCTCCATGTACAAGTACATCTCCGCTCAATGTACAAGTACCTCTCCGCTCCATGTACAAGTACCTCTCCGCTCCATGTACAAGTACCTCTCCGCTCCATGTACAAGTACCTCTCCGCTCCATGTACAAGTACCTCTCCGCTCAATGTACAAGTACCTCTCCGCTCCATGTACAAGTACCTCTCCGCTCCATGTACAAGTACCTCTCCGCTCCATGTACAAGTACCTCTCCGCTCAATGTCAAGTATCGACAGTACCTCTCCGCTCCATGTACAAGTACCTCTCCGCTGAATGTACAAGTGTCGACAGTACCTCTCCGCTCAATGTACAAGTACCTCTCCGCTCCATGTACAAGTACCTCTCCGCTCTCATGTACAAGTACCTCTCCGCTCCATGTACAAGTACCTCTCCGCTCAATGTACAAGTACCTCTGCGCTCCATGTACAAGTACCTCTCCGCTCCATGTACAAGTACCTCTCCGCTCCATGTACAAGTACCTCTCCGCTCAATGTCAAGTATCGACAGTACCTCTCCGCTCCATGTACAAGTACCTCTCCGCTGAATGTACAAGTGTCGACAGTACCTCTCCGCTCAATGTACAAGTACCTCTCCGCTCCATGTACAAGTACCTCTCCGCTCTCATGTACAAGTACCTCTCCGCTCCATGTACAAGTACCTCTCCGCTCAATGTACAAGTACCTCTGCGCTCCATGTACAAGTACCTCTCCGCTCAATGTACAAGTACCTCTCCGCTCAATGTACAAGTGTCGACAGTACCTCTCCGCTCCATGTACAAGTACCTCTCCGCTCAATGTACAAGTGTCGACAGTACCTCTACGCTCAATGTACAAGTGTCGACAGTACCTCTCCGCTCTCATGTACAAGTACCTCTCCGATCCATGTACAAGTACATCTCCGCTCCATGTACAAGTACATCTCCGCTCAATGTACAAGTACCTCTCCGCTCCATGTACAAGTACCTCTCCGCTCCATGTACAAGTACATCTCTGCTCCATGTACAAGTACCTCTCCGCTCAATGTACAAGTACATCTCCGCTCCATGTACAAGTACCTCTCCGCTCCATGTACAAGTACATCTCCGCTCCATGTACAAGTACCTCTCCGCTCCATGTACAAGTACCTCTCCGCTCCATGTACAAGTACCTCTCCGCTCAATGTCAAGTATCGACAGTACCTCTCCGCTCCATGTACAAGTACCTCTCCGCTCAATGTACAAATACCTCTCTGCTCCATGTACAAGTAGCTCTCCGCTGAATGTACAAGTGTCGACAGTACCTCTCCGCTCAATCTACAAGTACCTCTCCGCTCAATGTACAAATACCTCTCCGCTCCATGTACAAGTACCTCTCCGCTCAATGTCAAGTATCGACAGTACCTCTCCGCTCCATGTACAAGTACCTCTCCGCTGAATGTACAAGTGTCGACAGTACCTCTCCGCTCAATGTACAAGTACCTCTCCGCTCCATGTACAAGTACCTCTCCGCTCTCATGTACAAGTACCTCTCCGCTCCATGTACAAGTACCTCTCCGCTCAATGTACAAGTACCTCTGCGCTCCATGTACAAGTACCTCTCCGCTCAATGTACAAGTACCTCTCCGCTCAATGTACAAGTGTCGACAGTACCTCTCCGCTCCATGTACAAGTACCTCTCCGCTCAATGTACAAGTGTCGACAGTACCTCTACGCTCAATGTACAAGTACCTCTCCGCTGAATGTACAAGTGTCGACAGTACCTCTCCGCTCTCATGTACAAGTACCTCTCCGATCCATGTACAAGTACATCTCCGCTCCATGTACAAGTACATCTCCGCTCAATGTACAAGTACCTCTCCGCTCCATGTACAAGTACCTCTCCGCTCCATGTACAAGTACCTCTCCGCTCCATGTACAAGTACCTCTCCGCTCCATGTACAAGTACCTCTCCGCTCAATGTACAAGTACCTCTCCGCTCCATGTACAAGTACCTCTCCGCTCAATGTACAAGTACCTCTCCGCTCCATGTACAAGTACCTCTCCGCTCCATGTACAAGTACCTCTCCGCTCCATGTACAAGTACCTCTCCGCTCAATGTCAAGTATCGACAGTACCTCTCCGCTCCATGTACAAGTACCTCTCCGCTGAATGTACAAGTGTCGACAGTACCTCTCCGCTCAATGTACAAGTACCTCTCCGCTCCATGTACAAGTACCTCTCCGCTCTCATGTACAAGTACCTCTCCGCTCAATGTACAAGTACCTCTGCGCTCCATGTACAAGTACCTCTCCGCTCAATGTACAAGTACCTCTCCGCTCAATGTACAAGTGTCGACAGTACCTCTCCGCTCCATGTACAAGTACCTCTCCGCTCAATGTACAAGTGTCGACAGTACCTCTACGCTCAATGTACAAGTGTCGACAGTACCTCTCCGCTCTCATGTACAAGTACCTCTCCGATCCATGTACAAGTACATCTCCGCTCCATGTACAAGTACATCTCCGCTCAATGTACAAGTACCTCTCCGCTCCATGTACAAGTACCTCTCCGCTCCATGTACAAGTACCTCTCCGCTCCATGTACAAGTACCTCTCCGCTCCATGTACAAGTACCTCTCCGCTCAATGTACAAGTACCTCTCCGCTCCATGTACAAGTACCTCTCCGCTCCATGTACAAGTACCTCTCCGCTCCATGTACAAGTACCTCTCCGCTCAATGTCAAGTATCGACAGTACCTCTCCGCTCCATGTACAAGTACCTCTCCGCTGAATGTACAAGTGTCGACAGTACCTCTCCGCTCAATGTACAAGTACCTCTCCGCTCCATGTACAAGTACCTCTCCGCTCTCATGTACAAGTACCTCTCCGCTCCATGTACAAGTACCTCTCCGCTCAATGTACAAGTACCTCTGCGCTCCATGTACAAGTACCTCTCCGCTCCATGTACAAGTACCTCTCCGCTCCATGTACAAGTACCTCTCCGCTCAATGTCAAGTATCGACAGTACCTCTCCGCTCCATGTACAAGTACCTCTCCGCTGAATGTACAAGTGTCGACAGTACCTCTCCGCTCAATGTACAAGTACCTCTCCGCTCCATGTACAAGTACCTCTCCGCTCTCATGTACAAGTACCTCTCCGCTCCATGTACAAGTACCTCTCCGCTCAATGTACAAGTACCTCTGCGCTCCATGTACAAGTACCTCTCCGCTCAATGTACAAGTACCTCTCCGCTCAATGTACAAGTGTCGACAGTACCTCTCCGCTCCATGTACAAGTACCTCTCCGCTCAATGTACAAGTGTCGACAGTACCTCTACGCTCAATGTACAAGTGTCGACAGTACCTCTCCGCTCTCATGTACAAGTACCTCTCCGATCCATGTACAAGTACATCTCCGCTCCATGTACAAGTACATCTCCGCTCAATGTACAAGTACCTCTCCGCTCCATGTACAAGTACCTCTCCGCTCCATGTACAAGTACATCTCTGCTCCATGTACAAGTACCTCTCCGCTCAATGTACAAGTACATCTCCGCTCCATGTACAAGTACCTCTCCGCTCCATGTACAAGTACATCTCCGCTCCATGTACAAGTACCTCTCCGCTCCATGTACAAGTACCTCTCCGCTCCATGTACAAGTACCTCTCCGCTCAATGTCAAGTATCGACAGTACCTCTCCGCTCCATGTACAAGTACCTCTCCGCTCAATGTACAAATACCTCTCCGCTCCATGTACAAGTAGCTCTCCGCTGAATGTACAAGTGTCGACAGTACCTCTCCGCTCAATCTACAAGTACCTCTCCGCTCAATGTACAAATACCTCTCCGCTCCATGTACAAGTACCTCTCCGCTCAATGTCAAGTATCGACAGTACCTCTCCGCTCCATGTACAAGTACCTCTCCGCTGAATGTACAAGTGTCGACAGTACCTCTCCGCTCAATGTACAAGTACCTCTCCGCTCCATGTACAAGTACCTCTCCGCTCTCATGTACAAGTACCTCTCCGCTCCATGTACAAGTACCTCTCCGCTCAATGTACAAGTACCTCTGCGCTCCATGTACAAGTACCTCTCCGCTCAATGTACAAGTACCTCTCCGCTCAATGTACAAGTGTCGACAGTACCTCTCCGCTCCATGTACAAGTACCTCTCCGCTCAATGTACAAGTGTCGACAGTACCTCTACGCTCAATGTACAAGTACCTCTCCGCTGAATGTACAAGTGTCGACAGTACCTCTCCGCTCTCATGTACAAGTACCTCTCCGATCCATGTACAAGTACATCTCCGCTCCATGTACAAGTACATCTCCGCTCAATGTACAAGTACCTCTCCGCTCCATGTACAAGTACCTCTCCGCTCCATGTACAAGTACCTCTCCGCTCCATGTACAAGTACCTCTCCGCTCCATGTACAAGTACCTCTCCGCTCAATGTACAAGTACCTCTCCGCTCCATGTACAAGTACCTCTCCGCTCAATGTACAAGTACCTCTCCGCTCCATGTACAAGTACCTCTCCGCTCCATGTACAAGTACCTCTCCGCTCCATGTACAAGTACCTCTCCGCTCAATGTCAAGTATCGACAGTACCTCTCCGCTCCATGTACAAGTACCTCTCCGCTGAATGTACAAGTGTCGACAGTACCTCTCCGCTCAATGTACAAGTACCTCTCCGCTCCATGTACAAGTACCTCTCCGCTCTCATGTACAAGTACCTCTCCGCTCCATGTACAAGTACCTCTCCGCTCAATGTACAAGTACCTCTGCGCTCCATGTACAAGTACCTCTCCGCTCAATGTACAAGTACCTCTCCGCTCAATGTACAAGTGTCGACAGTACCTCTCCGCTCCATGTACAAGTACCTCTCCGCTCAATGTACAAGTGTCGACAGTACCTCTACGCTCAATGTACAAGTGTCGACAGTACCTCTCCGCTCTCATGTACAAGTACCTCTCCGATCCATGTACAAGTACATCTCCGCTCCATGTACAAGTACATCTCCGCTCAATGTACAAGTACCTCTCCGCTCCATGTACAAGTACCTCTCCGCTCCATGTACAAGTACCTCTCCGCTCCATGTACAAGTACCTCTCCGCTCCATGTACAAGTACCTCTCCGCTCAATGTACAAGTACCTCTCCGCTCCATGTACAAGTACCTCTCCGCTCCATGTACAAGTACCTCTCCGCTCCATGTACAAGTACCTCTCCGCTCAATGTACAAGTACCTCTCCGCTCCATGTACAAGTACCTCTCCGCTCCATGTACAAGTACCTCTCCGCTCCATGTACAAGTACCTCTCCGCTCAATGTACAAGTACCTCTCCGCTCCCTGTACAAGTACATCTCCGCTCCATGTACAAGTACCTCTCCGCTCCATGTACAAGTACCTCTCCGCTCAATGTACAAGTGTCGACAGTACCTCTCCGCTCCATGTACAAGTACCTCTCCGCTCCATGTACAAGTACCTCTCCGCTCAATGTACAAGTGTCGACAGTACCTCTCCGCTCCATCTACAAGTACCTCTCCGCTCAATGTACAAGTACCTCTCCGCTGAATGTACAAGTACCTCTCCGCTCCATGTACAAGTACCTCTCCGCTCCATGTACAAATACCTCTCCGCTCCATGTACAAGTACCTCTCCGCTCCATGTACAAGCACCTCTCTGCTACATGTACAAGTACCTCTCCGCTCCATGTACAAGTACCTCTCCGCTCCATGTACAAGTACCTCTCCGCTCAATGTACAAGTACCTCTCCGCTCCATGTACAAATACCTCTCCGCTCCATGTACAAATACCTCTCCGCTCCATGTACAAGTACCTCTCCGCTCCATGTACCAGTACCTCTCCGCTCAATGTACAAGTACATCTCCGCTCAATGTACAAGTACATCTCCGCTCAATGTACAAGTACGTCTCCGCTCAATGTACAAGTACCTCTCCGCTCAATGTACAAGTACCTCTCCGCTCCATGTACAAGTACCTCTCCGCTCAATGTACAAGTACATCTCCGCTCCATGTACCAGTACCTCTCCGCTCAATGTACAAGTACCTCTCCGCTCAATGTACAAGTACATCTCCGCTCCATGTACAAGTACGTCTCCGCTCAATGTATAAGTACCTCTCCGCTCCATGTACAAGTACCTCTCCGCTCCATGTACAAGTACATCTCCGCTCCATGTACAAGTACATCTCCGCTCCATGTACAAGTACCTCTCCGCTCCATGTACAAGTACCTCTCCGCTCCATGTACAAGTACATCTCCGCTCCATGTACAAGTACCTCTCCGCTCAATGTACAAGTACATCTCCGCTCCATGTACAAGTACATCTCCACTCCATGTACAAGTACCTCTCCGCTCAATGTACAAGTGTCGACAGTACCTCTCCGCTCCATGTACAAGTACCTCTCCGCTCCATGTACAAGTACCTCTCCGCTCAATGTACAAGTGTCGACAGTACCTCTCCGCTCCATCTACAAGTACCTCTCCGCTCAATGTACAAGTACCTCTCCGCTGAATGTACAAGTACCTCTCCGCTCCATGTACAAGTACCTCTCCGCTCCATGTACAAGTACCTCTCCGCTCCATGTACAAGTACCTCTCCGCTCAATGTACAAGTACCTCTCCGCTCCATGTACAAGTACCTCTCCGCTCAATGTACAAGTACCTCTCCGCTCCATGTACAAGTACCTCTCCGCTCCATGTACAAGTACCTCTCCGCTCCATGTACAAGTACCTCTCCGCTCAATGTCAAGTATCGACAGTACCTCTCCGCTCCATGTACAAGTACCTCTCCGCTGAATGTACAAGTGTCGACAGTACCTCTCCGCTCAATGTACAAGTACCTCTCCGCTCCATGTACAAGTACCTCTCCGCTCTCATGTACAAGTACCTCTCCGCTCCATGTACAAGTACCTCTCCGCTCAATGTACAAGTACCTCTGCGCTCCATGTACAAGTACCTCTCCGCTCAATGTACAAGTACCTCTCCGCTCAATGTACAAGTGTCGACAGTACCTCTCCGCTCCATGTACAAGTACCTCTCCGCTCAATGTACAAGTGTCGACAGTACCTCTACGCTCAATGTACAAGTGTCGACAGTACCTCTCCGCTCTCATGTACAAGTACCTCTCCGATCCATGTACAAGTACATCTCCGCTCCATGTACAAGTACATCTCCGCTCAATGTACAAGTACCTCTCCGCTCCATGTACAAGTACATCTCCGCTCCATGTACAAGTACCTCTCCGCTCCATGTACAAGTACCTCTCCGCTCCATGTACAAGTACCTCTCCGCTCAATGTACAAGTACCTCTCCGCTCCATGTACAAGTACCTCTCCGCTCCATGTACAAGTACCTCTCCGCTCCATGTACAAGTACCTCTCCGCTCAATGTACAAGTACCTCTCCGCTCCATGTACAAGTACCTCTCCGCTCCATGTACAAGTACCTCTCCGCTCCATGTACAAGTACCTCTCCGCTCAATGTACAAGTACCTCTCCGCTCCCTGTACAAGTACATCTCCGCTCCATGTACAAGTACCTCTCCGCTCCATGTACAAGTACCTCTCCGCTCAATGTACAAGTGTCGACAGTACCTCTCCGCTCCATGTACAAGTACCTCTCCGCTCCATGTACAAGTACCTCTCCGCTCAATGTACAAGTGTCGACAGTACCTCTCCGCTCCATCTACAAGTACCTCTCCGCTCAATGTACAAGTACCTCTCCGCTGAATGTACAAGTACCTCTCCGCTCCATGTACAAGTACCTCTCCGCTCCATGTACAAATACCTCTCCGCTCCATGTACAAGTACCTCTCCGCTCCATGTACAAGCACCTCTCCGCTACATGTACAAGTACCTCTCCGCTCCATGTACAAGTACCTCTCCGCTCCATGTACAAGTACCTCTCCGCTCAATGTACAAGTACCTCTCCGCTCCATGTACAAATACCTCTCCGCTCCATGTACAAATACCTCTCCGCTCCATGTACAAGTACCTCTCCGCTCCATGTACCAGTACCTCTCCGCTCAATGTACAAGTACATCTCCGCTCAATGTACAAGTACATCTCCGCTCAATGTACAAGTACGTCTCCGCTCAATGTACAAGTACCTCTCCGCTCAATGTACAAGTACCTCTCCGCTCCATGTACAAGTACCTCTCCGCTCAATGTACAAGTACATCTCCGCTCCATGTACCAGTACCTCTCCGCTCAATGTACAAGTACCTCTCCGCTCAATGTACAAGTACATCTCCGCTCCATGTACAAGTACGTCTCCGCTCAATGTATAAGTACCTCTCCGCTCCATGTACAAGTACCTCTCCGCTCCATGTACAAGTACATCTCCGCTCCATGTACAAGTACATCTCCGCTCCATGTACAAGTACCTCTCCGCTCCATGTACAAGTACCTCTCCGCTCCATGTACAAGTACATCTCCGCTCCATGTACAAGTACCTCTCCGCTCAATGTACAAGTACATCTCCGCTCCATGTACAAGTACATCTCCACTCCATGTACAAGTACCTCTCCGCTCAATGTACAAGTACATCTCCGCTCCATGTACCAGTACCTCTCCGCTCAATGTACAAGTACATCTCCACTCCATGTACAAGTACCTCTCCGCTCAATGTACAAGTACATCTCCGCTCCATGTACCAGTACCTCTCCGCTCAATGTACAAGTACATCTCCACTCCATGTACAAGTACCTCTCCGCTCAATGTACAAGTGTCGACAGTACCTCTCCGCTCCATCTACAAGTACCTCTCCGCTCAATGTACAAGTACCTCTCCGCTGAATGTACAAGTACCTCTCCGCTCCATGTACAAGTACCTCTCCGCTCCATGTACAAATACCTCTCCGCTCCATGTACAAGTACCTCTCCGCTCCATGTACAAGCACCTCTCCGCTACATGTACAAGTACCTCTCCGCTCCATGTACAAGTACCTCTCCGCTCCATGTACAAGTACCTCTCCGCTCAATGTACAAGTACCTCTCCGCTCCATGTACAAATACCTCTCCGCTCCATGTACAAATACCTCTCCGCTCCATGTACAAGTACCTCTCCGCTCCATGTACCAGTACCTCTCCGCTCAATGTACAAGTACATCTCCGCTCAATGTACAAGTACATCTCCGCTCAATGTACAAGTACGTCTCCGCTCAATGTACAAGTACCTCTCCGCTCAATGTACAAGTACCTCTCCGCTCCATGTACAAGTACCTCTCCGCTCAATGTACAAGTACATCTCCGCTCCATGTACCAGTACCTCTCCGCTCAATGTACAAGTACCTCTCCGCTCAATGTACAAGTACATCTCCGCTCCATGTACAAGTACGTCTCCGCTCAATGTATAAGTACCTCTCCGCTCCATGTACAAGTACCTCTCCGCTCCATGTACAAGTACATCTCTGCTCCATGTACAAGTACATCTCCGCTCCATGTACAAGTACCTCTCCGCTCCATGTACAAGTACCTCTCCGCTCCATGTACAAGTACATCTCCGCTCCATGTACAAGTACCTCTCCGCTCAATGTACAAGTACATCTCCGCTCCATGTACAAGTACATCTCCACTCCATGTACAAGTACCTCTCCGCTCAATGTACAAGTGTCGACAGTACCTCTCCGCTCCATGTACAAGTACCTCTCCGCTCCATGTACAAGTACCTCTCCGCTCAATGTACAAGTGTCGACAGTACCTCTCCGCTCCATCTACAAGTACCTCTCCGCTCAATGTACAAGTACCTCTCCGCTCCATGTACAAGTACATCTCCGCTCAATGTACAAGTACCTCTCCGCTCCATGTACAAGTACCTCTCCGCTCCATGTACAAGTACCTCTCCGCTCCATGTACAAGTACCTCTCCGCTCAATGTACAAGTGTCGACAGTACCTCTCCGCTCCATCTACAAGTACCTCTCCGATCCATGTACAAGTACATCTCCGCTCCATGTACAAGTACATCTCCGCTCAATGTACAAGTACCTCTCCGCTCCATGTACAAGTACCTCTCCGCTCCATGTACAAGTACCTCTCCGCTCAATGTACAAGTGTCGACAGTACCTCTCCGCTCCATCTACAAGTACCTCTCCGATCCATGTACAAGTACATCTCCGCTCCATGTACAAGTACCTCTCCGCTCCATGTACAAGTACCTCTCCGCTCCATGTACAAGTACCTCTCCGCTCCATGTACAAGTACCTCTCCGCTCCATGTACAAGTACCTCTCCGCTCAATGTACAAGTACCTCTCCGCTCCATGTACAAGTACCTCTCCGCTCCATGTACAAGTACCTCTCCGCTCCATGTACAAGTACCTCTCCGCTCAATGTACAAGTACCTCTCCGCTCCATGTACAAGTACCTCTCCGCTCCATGTACAAGTACCTCTCCGCTCCATGTACAAGTACCTCTCCGCTCAATGTACAAGTACCTCTCCGCTCCCTGTACAAGTACATCTCCGCTCCATGTACAAGTACCTCTCCGCTCCATGTACAAGTACCTCTCCGCTCAATGTACAAGTGTCGACAGTACCTCTCCGCTCCATGTACAAGTACCTCTCCGCTCCATGTACAAGTACCTCTCCGCTCAATGTACAAGTGTCGACAGTACCTCTCCGCTCCATCTACAAGTACCTCTCCGCTCAATGTACAAGTACCTCTCCGCTGAATGTACAAGTACCTCTCCGCTCCATGTACAAGTACCTCTCCGCTCCATGTACAAATACCTCTCCGCTCCATGTACAAGTACCTCTCCGCTCCATGTACAAGCACCTCTCCGCTACATGTACAAGTACCTCTCCGCTCCATGTACAAGTACCTCTCCGCTCCATGTACAAGTACCTCTCCGCTCAATGTACAAGTACCTCTCCGCTCCATGTACAAATACCTCTCCGCTCCATGTACAAATACCTCTCCGCTCCATGTACAAGTACCTCTCCGCTCCATGTACCAGTACCTCTCCGCTCAATGTACAAGTACATCTCCGCTCAATGTACAAGTACATCTCCGCTCAATGTACAAGTACGTCTCCGCTCAATGTACAAGTACCTCTCCGCTCAATGTACAAGTACCTCTCCGCTCCATGTACAAGTACCTCTCCGCTCAATGTACAAGTACATCTCCGCTCCATGTACCAGTACCTCTCCGCTCAATGTACAAGTACCTCTCCGCTCAATGTACAAGTACATCTCCGCTCCATGTACAAGTACGTCTCCGCTCAATGTATAAGTACCTCTCCGCTCCATGTACAAGTACCTCTCCGCTCCATGTACAAGTACATCTCCGCTCCATGTACAAGTACATCTCCGCTCCATGTACAAGTACCTCTCCGCTCCATGTACAAGTACCTCTCCGCTCCATGTACAAGTACATCTCCGCTCCATGTACAAGTACCTCTCCGCTCAATGTACAAGTACATCTCCGCTCCATGTACAAGTACATCTCCACTCCATGTACAAGTACCTCTCCGCTCAATGTACAAGTACATCTCCGCTCCATGTACCAGTACCTCTCCGCTCAATGTACAAGTACATCTCCACTCCATGTACAAGTACCTCTCCGCTCAATGTACAAGTACATCTCCGCTCCATGTACCAGTACCTCTCCGCTCAATGTACAAGTACATCTCCACTCCATGTACAAGTACCTCTCCGCTCAATGTACAAGTGTCGACAGTACCTCTCCGCTCCATCTACAAGTACCTCTCCGCTCAATGTACAAGTACCTCTCCGCTGAATGTACAAGTACCTCTCCGCTCCATGTACAAGTACCTCTCCGCTCCATGTACAAATACCTCTCCGCTCCATGTACAAGTACCTCTCCGCTCCATGTACAAGCACCTCTCCGCTACATGTACAAGTACCTCTCCGCTCCATGTACAAGTACCTCTCCGCTCCATGTACAAGTACCTCTCCGCTCAATGTACAAGTACCTCTCCGCTCCATGTACAAATACCTCTCCGCTCCATGTACAAATACCTCTCCGCTCCATGTACAAGTACCTCTCCGCTCCATGTACCAGTACCTCTCCGCTCAATGTACAAGTACATCTCCGCTCAATGTACAAGTACATCTCCGCTCAATGTACAAGTACGTCTCCGCTCAATGTACAAGTACCTCTCCGCTCAATGTACAAGTACCTCTCCGCTCCATGTACAAGTACCTCTCCGCTCAATGTACAAGTACATCTCCGCTCCATGTACCAGTACCTCTCCGCTCAATGTACAAGTACCTCTCCGCTCAATGTACAAGTACATCTCCGCTCCATGTACAAGTACGTCTCCGCTCAATGTATAAGTACCTCTCCGCTCCATGTACAAGTACCTCTCCGCTCCATGTACAAGTACATCTCTGCTCCATGTACAAGTACATCTCCGCTCCATGTACAAGTACCTCTCCGCTCCATGTACAAGTACCTCTCCGCTCCATGTACAAGTACATCTCCGCTCCATGTACAAGTACCTCTCCGCTCAATGTACAAGTACATCTCCGCTCCATGTACAAGTACATCTCCACTCCATGTACAAGTACCTCTCCGCTCAATGTACAAGTGTCGACAGTACCTCTCCGCTCCATGTACAAGTACCTCTCCGCTCCATGTACAAGTACCTCTCCGCTCAATGTACAAGTGTCGACAGTACCTCTCCGCTCCATCTACAAGTACCTCTCCGCTCAATGTACAAGTACCTCTCCGCTGAATGTACAAGTACCTCTCCGCTCCATGTACAAGTACCTCTCCGCTCCATGTACAAGTACCTCTCCGCTCCATGTACAAGTACCTCTCCGCTCAATGTACAAGTACCTCTCCGCTCCATGTACAAGTACCTCTCCGCTCTCATGTACAAGTACCTCTCCGCTCCATGTACAAGTACCTCTCCGCTCAATGTACAAGTACCTCTGCGCTCCATGTACAAGTACCTCTCCGCTCAATGTACAAGTACCTCTCCGCTCAATGTACAAGTGTCGACAGTACCTCTCCGCTCCATGTACAAGTACCTCTCCGCTCAATGTACAAGTGTCGACAGTACCTCTACGCTCAATGTACAAGTGTCGACAGTACCTCTCCGCTCTCATGTACAAGTACCTCTCCGATCCATGTACAAGTACATCTCCGCTCCATGTACAAGTACATCTCCGCTCAATGTACAAGTACCTCTCCGCTCCATGTACAAGTACCTCTCCGCTCCATGTACAAGTACCTCTCCGCTCCATGTACAAGTACCTCTCCGCTCCATGTACAAGTACCTCTCCGCTCAATGTACAAGTACCTCTCCGCTCCATGTACAAGTACCTCTCCGCTCCATGTACAAGTACCTCTCCGCTCAATGTACAAGTACCTCTCCGCTCAATGTACAAGTACCTCTCCGCTCCATGTACAAGTACCTCTCCGCTCCATGTACAAGTACCTCTCCGCTCCATGTACAAGTACCTCTCCGCTCAATGTACAAGTACCTCTCCGCTCCCTGTACAAATACCTCTCCGCTCCATGTACAAGTACCTCTCCGCTCCATGTACCAGTACCTCTCCGCTCAATGTACAAGTACATCTCCGCTCAATGTACAAGTACATCTCCGCTCAATGTACAAGTACGTCTCCGCTCATTGTACAAGTACCTCTCCGCTCAATGTACAAGTACCTCTCCGCTCCATGTACAAGTACCTCTCCGCTCAATGTACAAGTACATCTCCGCTCCATGTACCAGTACCTCTCCGCTCAATGTACAAGTACCTCTCCGCTCAATGTACAAGTACATCTCCGCTCCATGTACAAGTACGTCTCCGCTCAATGTATAAGTACCTCTCCGCTCCATGTACAAGTACCTCTCCGCTCCATGTACAAGTACATCTCTGCTCCATGTACAAGTACATCTCCGCTCCATGTACAAGTACCTCTCCGCTCCATGTACAAGTACCTCTCCGCTCCATGTACAAGTACATCTCCGCTCCATGTACAAGTACCTCTCCGCTCAATGTACAAGTACATCTCCGCTCCATGTACAAGTACATCTCCACTCCATGTACAAGTACCTCTCCGCTCAATGTACAAGTGTCGACAGTACCTCTCCGCTCCATGTACAAGTACCTCTCCGCTCCATGTACAAGTACCTCTCCGCTCAATGTACAAGTGTCGACAGTACCTCTCCGCTCCATCTACAAGTACCTCTCCGCTCAATGTACAAGTACCTCTCCGCTGAATGTACAAGTACCTCTCCGCTCCATGTACAAGTACCTCTCCGCTCCATGTACAAGTACCTCTCCGCTCCATGTACAAGTACCTCTCCGCTCAATGTACAAGTACCTCTCCGCTCCATGTACAAGTACCTCTCCGCTCAATGTACAAGTACCTCTCCGCTCCATGTACAAGTACCTCTCCGCTCCATGTACAAGTACCTCTCCGCTCCATGTACAAGTACCTCTCCGCTCAATGTCAAGTATCGACAGTACCTCTCCGCTCCATGTACAAGTACCTCTCCGCTGAATGTACAAGTGTCGACAGTACCTCTCCGCTCAATGTACAAGTACCTCTCCGCTCCATGTACAAGTACCTCTCCGCTCTCATGTACAAGTACCTCTCCGCTCCATGTACAAGTACCTCTCCGCTCAATGTACAAGTACCTCTGCGCTCCATGTACAAGTACCTCTCCGCTCAATGTACAAGTACCTCTCCGCTCAATGTACAAGTGTCGACAGTACCTCTCCGCTCCATGTACAAGTACCTCTCCGCTCAATGTACAAGTGTCGACAGTACCTCTACGCTCAATGTACAAGTGTCGACAGTACCTCTCCGCTCTCATGTACAAGTACCTCTCCGATCCATGTACAAGTACATCTCCGCTCCATGTACAAGTACATCTCCGCTCAATGTACAAGTACCTCTCCGCTCCATGTACAAGTACCTCTCCGCTCCATGTACAAGTACCTCTCCGCTCCATGTACAAGTACCTCTCCGCTCCATGTACAAGTACCTCTCCGCTCAATGTACAAGTACCTCTCCGCTCCATGTACAAGTACCTCTCCGCTCAATGTACAAGTACCTCTCCGCTCCATGTACAAGTACCTCTCCGCTCCATGTACAAGTACCTCTCCGCTCCATGTACAAGTACCTCTCCGCTCAATGTCAAGTATCGACAGTACCTCTCCGCTCCATGTACAAGTACCTCTCCGCTGAATGTACAAGTGTCGACAGTACCTCTCCGCTCAATGTACAAGTACCTCTCCGCTCCATGTACAAGTACCTCTCCGCTCTCATGTACAAGTACCTCTCCGCTCCATGTACAAGTACCTCTCCGCTCAATGTACAAGTACCTCTGCGCTCCATGTACAAGTACCTCTCCGCTCAATGTACAAGTACCTCTCCGCTCAATGTACAAGTGTCGACAGTACCTCTCCGCTCCATGTACAAGTACCTCTCCGCTCAATGTACAAGTGTCGACAGTACCTCTACGCTCAATGTACAAGTGTCGACAGTACCTCTCCGCTCTCATGTACAAGTACCTCTCCGATCCATGTACAAGTACATCTCCGCTCCATGTACAAGTACATCTCCGCTCAATGTACAAGTACCTCTCCGCTCCATGTACAAGTACCTCTCCGCTCCATGTACAAGTACATCTCTGCTCCATGTACAAGTACCTCTCCGCTCAATGTACAAGTACATCTCCGCTCCATGTACAAGTACCTCTCCGCTCCATGTACAAGTACATCTCCGCTCCATGTACAAGTACCTCTCCGCTCCATGTACAAGTACCTCTCCGCTCCATGTACAAGTACCTCTCCGCTCAATGTCAAGTATCGACAGTACCTCTCCGCTCCATGTACAAGTACCTCTCCGCTCAATGTACAAGTACCTCTCCGCTCAATGTACAAATACCTCTCCGCTCCATGTACAAGTACCTCTCCGCTCAATGTCAAGTATCGACAGTACCTCTCCGCTCCATGTACAAGTACCTCTCCGCTGAATGTACAAGTGTCGACAGTACCTCTCCGCTCAATGTACAAGTACCTCTCCGCTCCATGTACAAGTACCTCTCCGCTCCATGTACAAGTACCTCTCCGCTCCATGTACAAGTACCTCTCCGCTCAATGTCAAGTATCGACAGTACCTCTCCGCTCCATGTACAAGTACCTCTCCGCTGAATGTACAAGTGTCGACAGTACCTCTCCGCTCAATGTACAAGTACCTCTCCGCTCCATGTACAAGTACCTCTCCGCTCTCATGTACAAGTACCTCTCCGCTCCATGTACAAGTGGTAAATGGTAAATGGCCTGCATTTATATAGCGCTTTTATCCAAAGCGCTTTACAATCAGTAGATAGTCTACATTCACCCATTCATACACCGATGGTGGCAGGCTGCCACGCAGGGTGCCTACACACCATCGGGAGCAAGGAGGGTTGGGTGTCTTGCCCAGGGACACAACGGCAGCTGGGAGGGAGCGGGGATCGAACCGCCAACCCTTGCGTCATTGGCCGACCCGCTCTACCTCCTGAGCTAAAGCCGCCCCAAGTACCTCTCCGCTCAATGTACAAGTACCTCTGCGCTCCATGTACAAGTACCTCTCCGCTCAATGTACAAGTACCTCTCCGCTCAATGTACAAGTGTCGACAGTACCTCTCCGCTCCATGTACAAGTACCTCTCCGCTCAATGTACAAGTGTCGACAGTACCTCTACGCTCAATGTACAAGTGTCGACAGTACCTCTCCGCTCTCATGTACAAGTACCTCTCCGATCCATGTACAAGTACATCTCCGCTCCATGTACAAGTACATCTCCGCTCAATGTACAAGTACCTCTCCGCTCCATGTACAAGTACCTCTCCGCTCCATGTACAAGTACCTCTCCGCTCCATGTACAAGTACCTCTCCGCTCCATGTACAAGTACCTCTCCGCTCAATGTACAAGTACCTCTCCGCTCCATGTACAAGTACCTCTCCGCTCCATGTACAAGTACCTCTCCGCTCAATGTACAAGTACCTCTCCGCTCAATGTACAAGTACCTCTCCGCTCCATGTACAAGTACCTCTCCGCTCCATGTACAAGTACCTCTCCGCTCCATGTACAAGTACCTCTCCGCTCAATGTACAAGTACCTCTCCGCTCCCTGTACAAATACCTCTCCGCTCCATGTACAAGTACCTCTCCGCTCCATGTACCAGTACCTCTCCGCTCAATGTACAAGTACATCTCCGCTCAATGTACAAGTACATCTCCGCTCAATGTACAAGTACGTCTCCGCTCAATGTACAAGTACCTCTCCGCTCAATGTACAAGTACCTCTCCGCTCCATGTACAAGTACCTCTCCGCTCAATGTACAAGTACATCTCCGCTCCATGTACCAGTACCTCTCCGCTCAATGTACAAGTACCTCTCCGCTCAATGTACAAGTACATCTCCGCTCCATGTACAAGTACGTCTCCGCTCAATGTATAAGTACCTCTCCGCTCCATGTACAAGTACCTCTCCGCTCCATGTACAAGTACATCTCTGCTCCATGTACAAGTACATCTCCGCTCCATGTACAAGTACCTCTCCGCTCCATGTACAAGTACCTCTCCGCTCCATGTACAAGTACATCTCCGCTCCATGTACAAGTACCTCTCCGCTCAATGTACAAGTACATCTCCGCTCCATGTACAAGTACATCTCCACTCCATGTACAAGTACCTCTCCGCTCAATGTACAAGTGTCGACAGTACCTCTCCGCTCCATGTACAAGTACCTCTCCGCTCCATGTACAAGTACCTCTCCGCTCAATGTACAAGTGTCGACAGTACCTCTCCGCTCCATCTACAAGTACCTCTCCGCTCAATGTACAAGTACCTCTCCGCTGAATGTACAAGTACCTCTCCGCTCCATGTACAAGTACCTCTCCGCTCCATGTACAAGTACCTCTCCGCTCCATGTACAAGTACCTCTCCGCTCAATGTACAAGTACCTCTCCGCTCCATGTACAAGTACCTCTCCGCTCAATGTACAAGTACCTCTCCGCTCCATGTACAAGTACCTCTCCGCTCCATGTACAAGTACCTCTCCGCTCCATGTACAAGTACCTCTCCGCTCAATGTCAAGTATCGACAGTACCTCTCCGCTCCATGTACAAGTACCTCTCCGCTGAATGTACAAGTGTCGACAGTACCTCTCCGCTCAATGTACAAGTACCTCTCCGCTCCATGTACAAGTACCTCTCCGCTCTCATGTACAAGTACCTCTCCGCTCCATGTACAAGTACCTCTCCGCTCAATGTACAAGTACCTCTGCGCTCCATGTACAAGTACCTCTCCGCTCAATGTACAAGTACCTCTCCGCTCAATGTACAAGTGTCGACAGTACCTCTCCGCTCCATGTACAAGTACCTCTCCGCTCAATGTACAAGTGTCGACAGTACCTCTACGCTCAATGTACAAGTGTCGACAGTACCTCTCCGCTCTCATGTACAAGTACCTCTCCGATCCATGTACAAGTACATCTCCGCTCCATGTACAAGTACATCTCCACTCAATGTACAAGTACCTCTCCGCTCCATGTACAAGTACCTCTCCGCTCCATGTACAAGTACCTCTCCGCTCCATGTACAAGTACCTCTCCGCTCCATGTACAAGTACCTCTCCGCTCAATGTACAAGTACCTCTCCGCTCCATGTACAAGTACCTCTCCGCTCAATGTACAAGTACCTCTCCGCTCCATGTACAAGTACCTCTCCGCTCCATGTACAAGTACCTCTCCGCTCCATGTACAAGTACCTCTCCGCTCAATGTCAAGTATCGACAGTACCTCTCCGCTCCATGTACAAGTACCTCTCCGCTGAATGTACAAGTGTCGACAGTACCTCTCCGCTCAATGTACAAGTACCTCTCCGCTCCATGTACAAGTACCTCTCCGCTCTCATGTACAAGTACCTCTCCGCTCCATGTACAAGTACCTCTCCGCTCAATGTACAAGTACCTCTGCGCTCCATGTACAAGTACCTCTCCGCTCAATGTACAAGTACCTCTCCGCTCAATGTACAAGTGTCGACAGTACCTCTCCGCTCCATGTACAAGTACCTCTCCGCTCAATGTACAAGTGTCGACAGTACCTCTACGCTCAATGTACAAGTGTCGACAGTACCTCTCCGCTCTCATGTACAAGTACCTCTCCGATCCATGTACAAGTACATCTCCGCTCCATGTACAAGTACATCTCCGCTCAATGTACAAGTACCTCTCCGCTCCATGTACAAGTACCTCTCCGCTCCATGTACAAGTACATCTCTGCTCCATGTACAAGTACCTCTCCGCTCAATGTACAAGTACATCTCCGCTCCATGTACAAGTACCTCTCCGCTCCATGTACAAGTACATCTCCGCTCCATGTACAAGTACCTCTCCGCTCCATGTACAAGTACCTCTCCGCTCCATGTACAAGTACCTCTCCGCTCAATGTCAAGTATCGACAGTACCTCTCCGCTCCATGTACAAGTACCTCTCCGCTCAATGTACAAATACCTCTCCGCTCCATGTACAAGTAGCTCTCCGCTGAATGTACAAGTGTCGACAGTACCTCTCCGCTCAATGTACAAGTACCTCTCCGCTCAATGTACAAATACCTCTCCGCTCCATGTACAAGTACCTCTCCGCTCAATGTCAAGTATCGACAGTACCTCTCCGCTCCATGTACAAGTACCTCTCCGCTGAATGTACAAGTGTCGACAGTACCTCTCCGCTCAATGTACAAGTACCTCTCCGCTCCATGTACAAGTACCTCTCCGCTCTCATGTACAAGTACCTCTCCGCTCCATGTACAAGTACCTCTCCGCTCAATGTACAAGTACCTCTGCGCTCCATGTACAAGTACCTCTCCGCTCAATGTACAAGTACCTCTCCGCTCAATGTACAAGTGTCGACAGTACCTCTCCGCTCCATGTACAAGTACCTCTCCGCTCAATGTACAAGTGTCGACAGTACCTCTACGCTCAATGTACAAGTACCTCTCCGCTGAATGTACAAGTGTCGACAGTACCTCTCCGCTCTCATGTACAAGTACCTCTCCGATCCATGTACAAGTACATCTCCGCTCCATGTACAAGTACCTCTCCGCTCAATGTACAAGTACATCTCCGCTCCATGTACCAGTACCTCTCCGCTCAATGTACAAGTACATCTCCACTCCATGTACAAGTACCTCTCCGCTCAATGTACAAGTACATCTCCGCTCCATGTACCAGTACCTCTCCGCTCAATGTACAAGTACATCTCCACTCCATGTACAAGTACCTCTCCGCTCAATGTACAAGTGTCGACAGTACCTCTCCGCTCCATCTACAAGTACATCTCCGCTCCATGTACCAGTACCTCTCCGCTCAATGTACAAGTACCTCTCCGCTCAATGTACAAGTACATCTCCGCTCCATGTACAAGTACGTCTCCGCTCAATGTATAAGTACCTCTCCGCTCCATGTACAAGTACCTCTCCGCTCCATGTACAAGTACATCTCTGCTCCATGTACAAGTACATCTCCGCTCCATGTACAAGTACCTCTCCGCTCCATGTACAAGTACCTCTCCGCTCCATGTACAAGTACATCTCCGCTCCATGTACAAGTACCTCTCCGCTCAATGTACAAGTACATCTCCGCTCCATGTACAAGTACATCTCCACTCCATGTACAAGTACCTCTCCGCTCAATGTACAAGTGTCGACAGTACCTCTCCGCTCCATGTACAAGTACCTCTCCGCTCCATGTACAAGTACCTCTCCGCTCAATGTACAAGTGTCGACAGTACCTCTCCGCTCCATCTACAAGTACCTCTCCGCTCAATGTACAAGTACCTCTCCGCTGAATGTACAAGTACCTCTCCGCTCCATGTACAAGTACCTCTCCGCTCCATGTACAAGTACCTCTCCGCTCCATGTACAAGTACCTCTCCGCTCAATGTACAAGTACCTCTCCGCTCCATGTACAAGTACCTCTCCGCTCAATGTACAAGTACCTCTCCGCTCCATGTACAAGTACCTCTCCGCTCCATGTACAAGTACCTCTCCGCTCCATGTACAAGTACCTCTCCGCTCAATGTCAAGTATCGACAGTACCTCTCCGCTCCATGTACAAGTACCTCTCCGCTGAATGTACAAGTGTCGACAGTACCTCTCCGCTCAATGTACAAGTACCTCTCCGCTCCATGTACAAGTACCTCTCCGCTCTCATGTACAAGTACCTCTCCGCTCCATGTACAAGTACCTCTCCGCTCAATGTACAAGTACCTCTGCGCTCCATGTACAAGTACCTCTCCGCTCAATGTACAAGTACCTCTCCGCTCAATGTACAAGTGTCGACAGTACCTCTCCGCTCCATGTACAAGTACCTCTCCGCTCAATGTACAAGTGTCGACAGTACCTCTACGCTCAATGTACAAGTGTCGACAGTACCTCTCCGCTCTCATGTACAAGTACCTCTCCGATCCATGTACAAGTACATCTCCGCTCCATGTACAAGTACATCTCCGCTCAATGTACAAGTACCTCTCCGCTCCATGTACAAGTACCTCTCCGCTCCATGTACAAGTACCTCTCCGCTCCATGTACAAGTACCTCTCCGCTCCATGTACAAGTACCTCTCCGCTCAATGTACAAGTACCTCTCCGCTCCATGTACAAGTACCTCTCCGCTCAATGTACAAGTACCTCTCCGCTCCATGTACAAGTACCTCTCCGCTCCATGTACAAGTACCTCTCCGCTCCATGTACAAGTACCTCTCCGCTCAATGTCAAGTATCGACAGTACCTCTCCGCTCCATGTACAAGTACCTCTCCGCTGAATGTACAAGTGTCGACAGTACCTCTCCGCTCAATGTACAAGTACCTCTCCGCTCCATGTACAAGTACCTCTCCGCTCTCATGTACAAGTACCTCTCCGCTCCATGTACAAGTACCTCTCCGCTCAATGTACAAGTACCTCTGCGCTCCATGTACAAGTACCTCTCCGCTCAATGTACAAGTACCTCTCCGCTCAATGTACAAGTGTCGACAGTACCTCTCCGCTCCATGTACAAGTACCTCTCCGCTCAATGTACAAGTGTCGACAGTACCTCTACGCTCAATGTACAAGTGTCGACAGTACCTCTCCGCTCTCATGTACAAGTACCTCTCCGATCCATGTACAAGTACATCTCCGCTCCATGTACAAGTACATCTCCGCTCAATGTACAAGTACCTCTCCGCTCCATGTACAAGTACCTCTCCGCTCCATGTACAAGTACATCTCTGCTCCATGTACAAGTACCTCTCCGCTCAATGTACAAGTACATCTCCGCTCCATGTACAAGTACCTCTCCGCTCCATGTACAAGTACATCTCCGCTCCATGTACAAGTACCTCTCCGCTCCATGTACAAGTACCTCTCCGCTCCATGTACAAGTACCTCTCCGCTCAATGTCAAGTATCGACAGTACCTCTCCGCTCCATGTACAAGTACCTCTCCGCTCAATGTACAAATACCTCTCCGCTCCATGTACAAGTAGCTCTCCGCTGAATGTACAAGTGTCGACAGTACCTCTCCGCTCAATGTACAAGTACCTCTCCGCTCAATGTACAAATACCTCTCCGCTCCATGTACAAGTACCTCTCCGCTCAATGTCAAGTATCGACAGTACCTCTCCGCTCCATGTACAAGTACCTCTCCGCTGAATGTACAAGTGTCGACAGTACCTCTCCGCTCAATGTACAAGTACCTCTCCGCTCCATGTACAAGTACCTCTCCGCTCTCATGTACAAGTACCTCTCCGCTCCATGTACAAGTACCTCTCCGCTCAATGTACAAGTACCTCTGCGCTCCATGTACAAGTACCTCTCCGCTCAATGTACAAGTACCTCTCCGCTCAATGTACAAGTGTCGACAGTACCTCTCCGCTCCATGTACAAGTACCTCTCCACTCAATGTACAAGTGTCGACAGTACCTCTACGCTCAATGTACAAGTACCTCTCCGCTGAATGTACAAGTGTCGACAGTACCTCTCCGCTCTCATGTACAAGTACCTCTCCGATCCATGTACAAGTACATCTCCGCTCCATGTACAAGTACCTCTCCGCTCAATGTACAAGTACATCTCCGCTCCATGTACCAGTACCTCTCCGCTCAATGTACAAGTACATCTCCACTCCATGTACAAGTACCTCTCCGCTCAATGTACAAGTACATCTCCGCTCCATGTACCAGTACCTCTCCGCTCAATGTACAAGTACATCTCCACTCCATGTACAAGTACCTCTCCGCTCAATGTACAAGTGTCGACAGTACCTCTCCGCTCCATCTACAAGTACCTCTCCGCTCAATGTACAAGTACCTCTCCGCTGAATGTACAAGTACCTCTCCGCTCCATGTACAAGTACCTCTCCGCTCCATGTACAAATACCTCTCCGCTCCATGTACAAGTACCTCTCCGCTCCATGTACAAGCACCTCTCCGCTACATGTACAAGTACCTCTCCGCTCCATGTACAAGTACCTCTCCGCTCCATGTACAAGTACCTCTCCGCTCAATGTACAAGTACCTCTCCGCTCCATGTACAAATACCTCTCCGCTCCATGTACAAATACCTATCCGCTCCATGTACAAGTACCTCTCCGCTCCATGTACCAGTACCTCTCCGCTCAATGTACAAGTACATCTCCGCTCAATGTACAAGTACATCTCCGCTCAATGTACAAGTACGTCTCCGCTCAATGTACAAGTACCTCTCCGCTCAATGTACAAGTACCTCTCCGCTCCATGTACAAGTACCTCTCCGCTCAATGTACAAGTACATCTCCGCTCCATGTACCAGTACCTCTCCGCTCAATGTACAAGTACCTCTCCGCTCAATGTACAAGTACATCTCCGCTCCATGTACAAGTACGTCTCCGCTCAATGTATAAGTACCTCTCCGCTCCATGTACAAGTACCTCTCCGCTCCATGTACAAGTACATCTCTGCTCCATGTACAAGTACATCTCCGCTCCATGTACAAGTACCTCTCCGCTCCATGTACAAGTACCTCTCCGCTCCATGTACAAGTACATCTCCGCTCCATGTACAAGTACCTCTCCGCTCAATGTACAAGTACATCTCCGCTCCATGTACAAGTACATCTCCACTCCATGTACAAGTACCTCTCCGCTCAATGTACAAGTGTCGACAGTACCTCTCCGCTCCATGTACAAGTACCTCTCCGCTCCATGTACAAGTACCTCTCCGCTCAATGTACAAGTGTCGACAGTACCTCTCCGCTCCATCTACAAGTACCTCTCCGCTCAATGTACAAGTACCTCTCCGCTGAATGTACAAGTACCTCTCCGCTCCATGTACAAGTACCTCTCCGCTCCATGTACAAGTACCTCTCCGCTCCATGTACAAGTACCTCTCCGCTCAATGTACAAGTACCTCTCCGCTCCATGTACAAGTACCTCTCCGCTCAATGTACAAGTACCTCTCCGCTCCATGTACAAGTACCTCTCCGCTCCATGTACAAGTACCTCTCCGCTCCATGTACAAGTACCTCTCCGCTCAATGTCAAGTATCGACAGTACCTCTCCGCTCCATGTACAAGTACCTCTCCGCTGAATGTACAAGTGTCGACAGTACCTCTCCGCTCAATGTACAAGTACCTCTCCGCTCCATGTACAAGTACCTCTCCGCTCTCATGTACAAGTACCTCTCCGCTCCATGTACAAGTACCTCTCCGCTCAATGTACAAGTACCTCTGCGCTCCATGTACAAGTACCTCTCCGCTCAATGTACAAGTACCTCTCCGCTCAATGTACAAGTGTCGACAGTACCTCTCCGCTCCATGTACAAGTACCTCTCCGCTCAATGTACAAGTGTCAACAGTACCTCTACGCTCAATGTACAAGTGTCGACAGTACCTCTCCGCTCTCATGTACAAGTACCTCTCCGATCCATGTACAAGTACATCTCCGCTCCATGTACAAGTACATCTCCGCTCAATGTACAAGTACCTCTCCGCTCCATGTACAAGTACCTCTCCGCTCCATGTACAAGTACCTCTCCGCTCCATGTACAAGTACCTCTCCGCTCCATGTACAAGTACCTCTCCGCTCAATGTACAAGTACCTCTCCGCTCCATGTACAAGTACCTCTCCGCTCCATGTACAAGTACCTCTCCGCTCAATGTACAAGTACCTCTCCGCTCAATGTACAAGTACCTCTCCGCTCCATGTACAAGTACCTCTCCGCTCCATGTACAAGTACCTCTCCGCTCCATGTACAAGTACCTCTCCGCTCAATGTACAAGTACCTCTCCGCTCCATGTACAAATACCTCTCCGCTCCATGTACAAATACCTATCCGCTCCATGTACAAGTACCTCTCCGCTCCATGTACCAGTACCTCTCCGCTCAATGTACAAGTACATCTCCGCTCAATGTACAAGTACATCTCCGCTCAATGTACAAGTACGTCTCCGCTCAATGTACAAGTACCTCTCCGCTCAATGTACAAGTACCTCTCCGCTCCATGTACAAGTACCTCTCCGCTCAATGTACAAGTACATCTCCGCTCCATGTACCAGTACCTCTCCGCTCAATGTACAAGTACCTCTCCGCTCAATGTACAAGTACATCTCCGCTCCATGTACAAGTACGTCTCCGCTCAATGTATAAGTACCTCTCCGCTCCATGTACAAGTACCTCTCCGCTCCATGTACAAGTACATCTCTGCTCCATGTACAAGTACATCTCCGCTCCATGTACAAGTACCTCTCCGCTCCATGTACAAGTACCTCTCCGCTCCATGTACAAGTACATCTCCGCTCCATGTACAAGTACCTCTCCGCTCAATGTACAAGTACATCTCCGCTCCATGTACAAGTACATCTCCACTCCATGTACAAGTACCTCTCCGCTCAATGTACAAGTGTCGACAGTACCTCTCCGCTCCATGTACAAGTACCTCTCCGCTCCATGTACAAGTACCTCTCCGCTCAATGTACAAGTGTCGACAGTACCTCTCCGCTCCATCTACAAGTACCTCTCCGCTCAATGTACAAGTACCTCTCCGCTGAATGTACAAGTACCTCTCCGCTCCATGTACAAGTACCTCTCCGCTCCATGTACAAGTACCTCTCCGCTCCATGTACAAGTACCTCTCCGCTCAATGTACAAGTACCTCTCCGCTCCATGTACAAGTACCTCTCCGCTCAATGTACAAGTACCTCTCCGCTCCATGTACAAGTACCTCTCCGCTCCATGTACAAGTACCTCTCCGCTCCATGTACAAGTACCTCTCCGCTCAATGTCAAGTATCGACAGTACCTCTCCGCTCCATGTACAAGTACCTCTCCGCTGAATGTACAAGTGTCGACAGTACCTCTCCGCTCAATGTACAAGTACCTCTCCGCTCCATGTACAAGTACCTCTCCGCTCTCATGTACAAGTACCTCTCCGCTCCATGTACAAGTACCTCTCCGCTCAATGTACAAGTACCTCTGCGCTCCATGTACAAGTACCTCTCCGCTCAATGTACAAGTACCTCTCCGCTCAATGTACAAGTGTCGACAGTACCTCTCCGCTCCATGTACAAGTACCTCTCCGCTCAATGTACAAGTGTCAACAGTACCTCTACGCTCAATGTACAAGTGTCGACAGTACCTCTCCGCTCTCATGTACAAGTACCTCTCCGATCCATGTACAAGTACATCTCCGCTCCATGTACAAGTACATCTCCGCTCAATGTACAAGTACCTCTCCGCTCCATGTACAAGTACCTCTCCGCTCCATGTACAAGTACCTCTCCGCTCCATGTACAAGTACCTCTCCGCTCCATGTACAAGTACCTCTCCGCTCAATGTACAAGTACCTCTCCGCTCCATGTACAAGTACCTCTCCGCTCCATGTACAAGTACCTCTCCGCTCAATGTACAAGTACCTCTCCGCTCAATGTACAAGTACCTCTCCGCTCCATGTACAAGTACCTCTCCGCTCCATGTACAAGTACCTCTCCGCTCCATGTACAAGTACCTCTCCGCTCAATGTACAAGTACCTCTCCGCTCCCTGTACAAATACCTCTCCGCTCCATGTACAAGTACCTCTCCGCTCCATGTACCAGTACCTCTCCGCTCAATGTACAAGTACATCTCCGCTCAATGTACAAGTACATCTCCGCTCAATGTACAAGTACGTCTCCGCTCAATGTACAAGTACCTCTCCGCTCAATGTACAAGTACCTCTCCGCTCCATGTACAAGTACCTCTCCGCTCAATGTACAAGTACATCTCCGCTCCATGTACCAGTACCTCTCCGCTCAATGTACAAGTACCTCTCCGCTCAATGTACAAGTACATCTCCGCTCCATGTACAAGTACGTCTCCGCTCAATGTATAAGTACCTCTCCGCTCCATGTACAAGTACCTCTCCGCTCCATGTACAAGTACATCTCTGCTCCATGTACAAGTACATCTCCGCTCCATGTACAAGTACCTCTCCGCTCCATGTACAAGTACCTCTCCGCTCCATGTACAAGTACATCTCCGCTCCATGTACAAGTACCTCTCCGCTCAATGTACAAGTACATCTCCGCTCCATGTACAAGTACATCTCCACTCCATGTACAAGTACCTCTCCGCTCAATGTACAAGTGTCGACAGTACCTCTCCGCTCCATGTACAAGTACCTCTCCGCTCCATGTACAAGTACCTCTCCGCTCAATGTACAAGTGTCGACAGTACCTCTCCGCTCCATCTACAAGTACCTCTCCGCTCAATGTACAAGTACCTCTCCGCTGAATGTACAAGTACCTCTCCGCTCCATGTACAAGTACCTCTCCGCTCCATGTACAAGTACCTCTCCGCTCCATGTACAAGTACCTCTCCGCTCAATGTACAAGTACCTCTCCGCTCCATGTACAAGTACCTCTCCGCTCAATGTACAAGTACCTCTCCGCTCCATGTACAAGTACCTCTCCGCTCCATGTACAAGTACCTCTCCGCTCAATGTCAAGTATCGACAGTACCTCTCCGCTCCATGTACAAGTACCTCTCCGCTGAATGTACAAGTGTCGACAGTACCTCTCCGCTCAATGTACAAGTACCTCTCCGCTCCATGTACAAGTACCTCTCCGCTCTCATGTACAAGTACCTCTCCGCTCCATGTACAAGTACCTCTCCGCTCAATGTACAAGTACCTCTGCGCTCCATGTACAAGTACCTCTCCGCTCAATGTACAAGTACCTCTCCGCTCAATGTACAAGTGTCGACAGTACCTCTCCGCTCCATGTACAAGTACCTCTCCGCTCAATGTACAAGTGTCGACAGTACCTCTACGCTCAATGTACAAGTGTCGACAGTACCTCTCCGCTCTCATGTACAAGTACCTCTCCGATCCATGTACAAGTACATCTCCGCTCCATGTACAAGTACATCTCCGCTCAATGTACAAGTACCTCTCCGCTCCATGTACAAGTACCTCTCCGCTCCATGTACAAGTACATCTCTGCTCCATGTACAAGTACCTCTCCGCTCAATGTACAAGTACATCTCCGCTCCATGTACAAGTACCTCTCCGCTCCATGTACAAGTACATCTCCGCTCCATGTACAAGTACCTCTCCGCTCCATGTACAAGTACCTCTCCGCTCCATGTACAAGTACCTCTCCGCTCAATGTCAAGTATCGACAGTACCTCTCCGCTCCATGTACAAGTACCTCTCCGCTCAATGTACAAATACCTCTCCGCTCCATGTACAAGTAGCTCTCCGCTGAATGTACAAGTGTCGACAGTACCTCTCCGCTCAATGTACAAGTACCTCTCCGCTCAATGTACAAATACCTCTCCGCTCCATGTACAAGTACCTCTCCGCTCAATGTCAAGTATCGACAGTACCTCTCCGCTCCATGTACAAGTACCTCTCCGCTGAATGTACAAGTGTCGACAGTACCTCTCCGCTCAATGTACAAGTACCTCTCCGCTCCATGTACAAGTACCTCTCCGCTCTCATGTACAAGTACCTCTCCGCTCCATGTACAAGTACCTCTCCGCTCAATGTACAAGTACCTCTGCGCTCCATGTACAAGTACCTCTCCGCTCAATGTACAAGTACCTCTCCGCTCAATGTACAAGTGTCGACAGTACCTCTCCGCTCCATGTACAAGTACCTCTCCACTCAATGTACAAGTGTCGACAGTACCTCTACGCTCAATGTACAAGTACCTCTCCGCTGAATGTACAAGTGTCGACAGTACCTCTCCGCTCTCATGTACAAGTACCTCTCCGATCCATGTACAAGTACATCTCCGCTCCATGTACAAGTACCTCTCCGCTCAATGTACAAGTACATCTCCGCTCCATGTACCAGTACCTCTCCGCTCAATGTACAAGTACATCTCCACTCCATGTACAAGTACCTCTCCGCTCAATGTACAAGTACATCTCCGCTCCATGTACCAGTACCTCTCCGCTCAATGTACAAGTACATCTCCACTCCATGTACAAGTACCTCTCCGCTCAATGTACAAGTGTCGACAGTACCTCTCCGCTCCATCTACAAGTACCTCTCCGCTCAATGTACAAGTACCTCTCCGCTGAATGTACAAGTACCTCTCCGCTCCATGTACAAGTACCTCTCCGCTCCATGTACAAATACCTCTCCGCTCCATGTACAAGTACCTCTCCGCTCCATGTACAAGCACCTCTCCGCTACATGTACAAGTACCTCTCCGCTCCATGTACAAGTACCTCTCCGCTCCATGTACAAGTACCTCTCCGCTCAATGTACAAGTACCTCTCCGCTCCATGTACAAATACCTCTCCGCTCCATGTACAAATACCTATCCGCTCCATGTACAAGTACCTCTCCGCTCCATGTACCAGTACCTCTCCGCTCAATGTACAAGTACATCTCCGCTCAATGTACAAGTACATCTCCGCTCAATGTACAAGTACGTCTCCGCTCAATGTACAAGTACCTCTCCGCTCAATGTACAAGTACCTCTCCGCTCCATGTACAAGTACCTCTCCGCTCAATGTACAAGTACATCTCCGCTCCATGTACCAGTACCTCTCCGCTCAATGTACAAGTACCTCTCCGCTCAATGTACAAGTACATCTCCGCTCCATGTACAAGTACGTCTCCGCTCAATGTATAAGTACCTCTCCGCTCCATGTACAAGTACCTCTCCGCTCCATGTACAAGTACATCTCTGCTCCATGTACAAGTACATCTCCGCTCCATGTACAAGTACCTCTCCGCTCCATGTACAAGTACCTCTCCGCTCCATGTACAAGTACATCTCCGCTCCATGTACAAGTACCTCTCCGCTCAATGTACAAGTACATCTCCGCTCCATGTACAAGTACATCTCCACTCCATGTACAAGTACCTCTCCGCTCAATGTACAAGTGTCGACAGTACCTCTCCGCTCCATGTACAAGTACCTCTCCGCTCCATGTACAAGTACCTCTCCGCTCAATGTACAAGTGTCGACAGTACCTCTCCGCTCCATCTACAAGTACCTCTCCGCTCAATGTACAAGTACCTCTCCGCTGAATGTACAAGTACCTCTCCGCTCCATGTACAAGTACCTCTCCGCTCCATGTACAAGTACCTCTCCGCTCCATGTACAAGTACCTCTCCGCTCAATGTACAAGTACCTCTCCGCTCCATGTACAAGTACCTCTCCGCTCAATGTACAAGTACCTCTCCGCTCCATGTACAAGTACCTCTCCGCTCCATGTACAAGTACCTCTCCGCTCCATGTACAAGTACCTCTCCGCTCAATGTCAAGTATCGACAGTACCTCTCCGCTCCATGTACAAGTACCTCTCCGCTGAATGTACAAGTGTCGACAGTACCTCTCCGCTCAATGTACAAGTACCTCTCCGCTCCATGTACAAGTACCTCTCCGCTCTCATGTACAAGTACCTCTCCGCTCCATGTACAAGTACCTCTCCGCTCAATGTACAAGTACCTCTGCGCTCCATGTACAAGTACCTCTCCGCTCAATGTACAAGTACCTCTCCGCTCAATGTACAAGTGTCGACAGTACCTCTCCGCTCCATGTACAAGTACCTCTCCGCTCAATGTACAAGTGTCAACAGTACCTCTACGCTCAATGTACAAGTGTCGACAGTACCTCTCCGCTCTCATGTACAAGTACCTCTCCGATCCATGTACAAGTACATCTCCGCTCCATGTACAAGTACATCTCCGCTCAATGTACAAGTACCTCTCCGCTCCATGTACAAGTACCTCTCCGCTCCATGTACAAGTACCTCTCCGCTCCATGTACAAGTACCTCTCCGCTCCATGTACAAGTACCTCTCCGCTCAATGTACAAGTACCTCTCCGCTCCATGTACAAGTACCTCTCCGCTCCATGTACAAGTACCTCTCCGCTCAATGTACAAGTACCTCTCCGCTCAATGTACAAGTACCTCTCCGCTCCATGTACAAGTACCTCTCCGCTCCATGTACAAGTACCTCTCCGCTCCATGTACAAGTACCTCTCCGCTCAATGTACAAGTACCTCTCCGCTCCATGTACAAATACCTCTCCGCTCCATGTACAAATACCTATCCGCTCCATGTACAAGTACCTCTCCGCTCCATGTACCAGTACCTCTCCGCTCAATGTACAAGTACATCTCCGCTCAATGTACAAGTACATCTCCGCTCAATGTACAAGTACGTCTCCGCTCAATGTACAAGTACCTCTCCGCTCAATGTACAAGTACCTCTCCGCTCCATGTACAAGTACCTCTCCGCTCAATGTACAAGTACATCTCCGCTCCATGTACCAGTACCTCTCCGCTCAATGTACAAGTACCTCTCCGCTCAATGTACAAGTACATCTCCGCTCCATGTACAAGTACGTCTCCGCTCAATGTATAAGTACCTCTCCGCTCCATGTACAAGTACCTCTCCGCTCCATGTACAAGTACATCTCTGCTCCATGTACAAGTACATCTCCGCTCCATGTACAAGTACCTCTCCGCTCCATGTACAAGTACCTCTCCGCTCCATGTACAAGTACATCTCCGCTCCATGTACAAGTACCTCTCCGCTCAATGTACAAGTACATCTCCGCTCCATGTACAAGTACATCTCCACTCCATGTACAAGTACCTCTCCGCTCAATGTACAAGTGTCGACAGTACCTCTCCGCTCCATGTACAAGTACCTCTCCGCTCCATGTACAAGTACCTCTCCGCTCAATGTACAAGTGTCGACAGTACCTCTCCGCTCCATCTACAAGTACCTCTCCGCTCAATGTACAAGTACCTCTCCGCTGAATGTACAAGTACCTCTCCGCTCCATGTACAAGTACCTCTCCGCTCCATGTACAAGTACCTCTCCGCTCCATGTACAAGTACCTCTCCGCTCAATGTACAAGTACCTCTCCGCTCCATGTACAAGTACCTCTCCGCTCAATGTACAAGTACCTCTCCGCTCCATGTACAAGTACCTCTCCGCTCCATGTACAAGTACCTCTCCGCTCCATGTACAAGTACCTCTCCGCTCAATGTCAAGTATCGACAGTACCTCTCCGCTCCATGTACAAGTACCTCTCCGCTGAATGTACAAGTGTCGACAGTACCTCTCCGCTCAATGTACAAGTACCTCTCCGCTCCATGTACAAGTACCTCTCCGCTCTCATGTACAAGTACCTCTCCGCTCCATGTACAAGTACCTCTCCGCTCAATGTACAAGTACCTCTGCGCTCCATGTACAAGTACCTCTCCGCTCAATGTACAAGTACCTCTCCGCTCAATGTACAAGTGTCGACAGTACCTCTCCGCTCCATGTACAAGTACCTCTCCGCTCAATGTACAAGTGTCAACAGTACCTCTACGCTCAATGTACAAGTGTCGACAGTACCTCTCCGCTCTCATGTACAAGTACCTCTCCGATCCATGTACAAGTACATCTCCGCTCCATGTACAAGTACATCTCCGCTCAATGTACAAGTACCTCTCCGCTCCATGTACAAGTACCTCTCCGCTCCATGTACAAGTACCTCTCCGCTCCATGTACAAGTACCTCTCCGCTCCATGTACAAGTACCTCTCCGCTCAATGTACAAGTACCTCTCCGCTCCATGTACAAGTACCTCTCCGCTCCATGTACAAGTACCTCTCCGCTCAATGTACAAGTACCTCTCCGCTCAATGTACAAGTACCTCTCCGCTCCATGTACAAGTACCTCTCCGCTCCATGTACAAGTACCTCTCCGCTCCATGTACAAGTACCTCTCCGCTCAATGTACAAGTACCTCTCCGCTCCCTGTACAAATACCTCTCCGCTCCATGTACAAGTACCTCTCCGCTCCATGTACCAGTACCTCTCCGCTCAATGTACAAGTACATCTCCGCTCAATGTACAAGTACATCTCCGCTCAATGTACAAGTACGTCTCCGCTCAATGTACAAGTACCTCTCCGCTCAATGTACAAGTACCTCTCCGCTCCATGTACAAGTACCTCTCCGCTCAATGTACAAGTACATCTCCGCTCCATGTACCAGTACCTCTCCGCTCAATGTACAAGTACCTCTCCGCTCAATGTACAAGTACATCTCCGCTCCATGTACAAGTACGTCTCCGCTCAATGTATAAGTACCTCTCCGCTCCATGTACAAGTACCTCTCCGCTCCATGTACAAGTACATCTCTGCTCCATGTACAAGTACATCTCCGCTCCATGTACAAGTACCTCTCCGCTCCATGTACAAGTACCTCTCCGCTCCATGTACAAGTACATCTCCGCTCCATGTACAAGTACCTCTCCGCTCAATGTACAAGTACATCTCCGCTCCATGTACAAGTACATCTCCACTCCATGTACAAGTACCTCTCCGCTCAATGTACAAGTGTCGACAGTACCTCTCCGCTCCATGTACAAGTACCTCTCCGCTCCATGTACAAGTACCTCTCCGCTCAATGTACAAGTGTCGACAGTACCTCTCCGCTCCATCTACAAGTACCTCTCCGCTCAATGTACAAGTACCTCTCCGCTGAATGTACAAGTACCTCTCCGCTCCATGTACAAGTACCTCTCCGCTCCATGTACAAGTACCTCTCCGCTCCATGTACAAGTACCTCTCCGCTCAATGTACAAGTACCTCTCCGCTCCATGTACAAGTACCTCTCCGCTCAATGTACAAGTACCTCTCCGCTCCATGTACAAGTACCTCTCCGCTCCATGTACAAGTACCTCTCCGCTCCATGTACAAGTACCTCTCCGCTCAATGTCAAGTATCAACAGTACCTCTCCGCTCCATGTACAAGTACCTCTCCGCTGAATGTACAAGTGTCGACAGTACCTCTCCGCTCAATGTACAAGTACCTCTCCGCTCCATGTACAAGTACCTCTCCGCTCTCATGTACAAGTACCTCTCCGCTCCATGTACAAGTACCTCTCCGCTCAATGTACAAGTACCTCTGCGCTCCATGTACAAGTACCTCTCCGCTCAATGTACAAGTACCTCTCCGCTCAATGTACAAGTGTCGACAGTACCTCTCCGCTCCATGTACAAGTACCTCTCCGCTCAATGTACAAGTGTCGACAGTACCTCTACGCTCAATGTACAAGTGTCGACAGTACCTCTCCGCTCTCATGTACAAGTACCTCTCCGATCCATGTACAAGTACATCTCCGCTCCATGTACAAGTACATCTCCGCTCAATGTACAAGTACCTCTCCGCTCCATGTACAAGTACCTCTCCGCTCCATGTACAAGTACCTCTCCGCTCCATGTACAAGTACCTCTCCGCTCCATGTACAAGTACCTCTCCGCTCAATGTACAAGTACCTCTCCGCTCCATGTACAAGTACCTCTCCGCTCAATGTACAAGTACCTCTCCGCTCCATGTACAAGTACCTCTCCGCTCCATGTACAAGTACCTCTCCGCTCCATGTACAAGTACCTCTCCGCTCAATGTCAAGTATCGACAGTACCTCTCCGCTCCATGTACAAGTACCTCTCCGCTGAATGTACAAGTGTCGACAGTACCTCTCCGCTCAATGTACAAGTACCTCTCCGCTCCATGTACAAGTACCTCTCCGCTCTCATGTACAAGTACCTCTCCGCTCCATGTACAAGTACCTCTCCGCTCAATGTACAAGTACCTCTGCGCTCCATGTACAAGTACCTCTCCGCTCAATGTACAAGTACCTCTCCGCTCAATGTACAAGTGTCGACAGTACCTCTCCGCTCCATGTACAAGTACCTCTCCGCTCAATGTACAAGTGTCGACAGTACCTCTACGCTCAATGTACAAGTGTCGACAGTACCTCTCCGCTCTCATGTACAAGTACCTCTCCGATCCATGTACAAGTACATCTCCGCTCCATGTACAAGTACATCTCCGCTCAATGTACAAGTACCTCTCCGCTCCATGTACAAGTACCTCTCCGCTCCATGTACAAGTACATCTCTGCTCCATGTACAAGTACCTCTCCGCTCAATGTACAAGTACATCTCCGCTCCATGTACAAGTACCTCTCCGCTCCATGTACAAGTACATCTCCGCTCCATGTACAAGTACCTCTCCGCTCCATGTACAAGTACCTCTCCGCTCCATGTACAAGTACCTCTCCGCTCAATGTCAAGTATCGACAGTACCTCTCCGCTCCATGTACAAGTACCTCTCCGCTCAATGTACAAATACCTCTCCGCTCCATGTACAAGTAGCTCTCCGCTGAATGTACAAGTGTCGACAGTACCTCTCCGCTCAATGTACAAGTACCTCTCCGCTCAATGTACAAATACCTCTCCGCTCCATGTACAAGTACCTCTCCGCTCAATGTCAAGTATCGACAGTACCTCTCCGCTCCATGTACAAGTACCTCTCCGCTGAATGTACAAGTGTCGACAGTACCTCTCCGCTCAATGTACAAGTACCTCTCCGCTCCATGTACAAGTACCTCTCCGCTCTCATGTACAAGTACCTCTCCGCTCCATGTACAAGTACCTCTCCGCTCAATGTACAAGTACCTCTGCGCTCCATGTACAAGTACCTCTCCGCTCAATGTACAAGTACCTCTCCGCTCAATGTACAAGTGTCGACAGTACCTCTCCGCTCCATGTACAAGTACCTCTCCGCTCAATGTACAAGTGTCGACAGTACCTCTACGCTCAATGTACAAGTACCTCTCCGCTGAATGTACAAGTGTCGACAGTACCTCTCCGCTCTCATGTACAAGTACCTCTCCGATCCATGTACAAGTACATCTCCGCTCCATGTACAAGTACATCTCCGCTCAATGTACAAGTACCTCTCCGCTCCATGTACAAGTACCTCTCCGCTCCATGTACAAGTACCTCTCCGCTCCATGTACAAGTACCTCTCCGCTCCATGTACAAGTACCTCTCCGCTCAATGTACAAGTACCTCTCCGCTCCATGTACAAGTACCTCTCCGCTCCATGTACAAGTACCTCTCCGCTCCATGTACAAGTACCTCTCCGCTCAATGTCAAGTATCGACAGTACCTCTCCGCTCCATGTACAAGTACCTCTCCGCTGAATGTACAAGTGTCGACAGTACCTCTCCGCTCAATGTACAAGTACCTCTCCGCTCCATGTACAAGTACCTCTCCGCTCTCATGTACAAGTACCTCTCCGCTCCATGTACAAGTACCTCTCCGCTCAATGTACAAGTACCTCTGCGCTCCATGTACAAGTACCTCTCCGCTCAATGTACAAGTACCTCTCCGCTCAATGTACAAGTGTCGACAGTACCTCTCCGCTCCATGTACAAGTACCTCTCCGCTCAATGTACAAGTGTCGACAGTACCTCTACGCTCAATGTACAAGTGTCGACAGTACCTCTCCGCTCTCATGTACAAGTACCTCTCCGATCCATGTACAAGTACATCTCCGCTCCATGTACAAGTACATCTCCGCTCAATGTACAAGTACCTCTCCGCTCCATGTACAAGTACCTCTCCGCTCCATGTACAAGTACCTCTCCGCTCCATGTACAAGTACCTCTCCGCTCCATGTACAAGTACCTCTCCGCTCAATGTACAAGTACCTCTCCGCTCCATGTACAAGTACCTCTCCGCTCCATGTACAAGTACCTCTCCGCTCCATGTACAAGTACCTCTCCGCTCAATGTACAAGTACCTCTCCGCTCCATGTACAAGTACCTCTCCGCTCCATGTACAAGTACCTCTCCGCTCCATGTACAAGTACCTCTCCGCTCAATGTACAAGTACCTCTCCGCTCCCTGTACAAGTACATCTCCGCTCCATGTACAAGTACCTCTCCGCTCCATGTACAAGTACCTCTCCGCTCAATGTACAAGTGTCGACAGTACCTCTCCGCTCCATGTACAAGTACCTCTCCGCTCCATGTACAAGTACCTCTCCGCTCAATGTACAAGTGTCGACAGTACCTCTCCGCTCCATCTACAAGTACCTCTCCGCTCAATGTACAAGTACCTCTCCGCTGAATGTACAAGTACCTCTCCGCTCCATGTACAAGTACCTCTCCGCTCCATGTACAAATACCTCTCCGCTCCATGTACAAGTACCTCTCCGCTCCATGTACAAGCACCTCTCTGCTACATGTACAAGTACCTCTCCGCTCCATGTACAAGTACCTCTCCGCTCCATGTACAAGTACCTCTCCGCTCAATGTACAAGTACCTCTCCGCTCCATGTACAAATACCTCTCCGCTCCATGTACAAATACCTCTCCGCTCCATGTACAAGTACCTCTCCGCTCCATGTACCAGTACCTCTCCGCTCAATGTACAAGTACATCTCCGCTCAATGTACAAGTACATCTCCGCTCAATGTACAAGTACGTCTCCGCTCAATGTACAAGTACCTCTCCGCTCAATGTACAAGTACCTCTCCGCTCCATGTACAAGTACCTCTCCGCTCAATGTACAAGTACATCTCCGCTCCATGTACCAGTACCTCTCCGCTCAATGTACAAGTACCTCTCCGCTCAATGTACAAGTACATCTCCGCTCCATGTACAAGTACGTCTCCGCTCAATGTATAAGTACCTCTCCGCTCCATGTACAAGTACCTCTCCGCTCCATGTGCAAGTACATCTCCGCTCCATGTACAAGTACATCTCCGCTCCATGTACAAGTACCTCTCCGCTCCATGTACAAGTACCTCTCCGCTCCATGTACAAGTACATCTCCGCTCCATGTACAAGTACCTCTCCGCTCAATGTACAAGTACATCTCCGCTCCATGTACAAGTACATCTCCACTCCATGTACAAGTACCTCTCCGCTCAATGTACAAGTGTCGACAGTACCTCTCCGCTCCATGTACAAGTACCTCTCCGCTCCATGTACAAGTACCTCTCCGCTCAATGTACAAGTGTCGACAGTACCTCTCCGCTCCATCTACAAGTACCTCTCCGCTCAATGTACAAGTACCTCTCCGCTGAATGTACAAGTACCTCTCCGCTCCATGTACAAGTACCTCTCCGCTCCATGTACAAGTACCTCTCCGCTCCATGTACAAGTACCTCTCCGCTCAATGTACAAGTACCTCTCCGCTCCATGTACAAGTACCTCTCCGCTCAATGTACAAGTACCTCTCCGCTCCATGTACAAGTACCTCTCCGCTCCATGTACAAGTACCTCTCCGCTCCATGTACAAGTACCTCTCCGCTCAATGTCAAGTATCGACAGTACCTCTCCGCTCCATGTACAAGTACCTCTCCGCTGAATGTACAAGTGTCGACAGTACCTCTCCGCTCAATGTACAAGTACCTCTCCGCTCCATGTACAAGTACCTCTCCGCTCTCATGTACAAGTACCTCTCCGCTCCATGTACAAGTACCTCTCCGCTCAATGTACAAGTACCTCTGCGCTCCATGTACAAGTACCTCTCCGCTCAATGTACAAGTACCTCTCCGCTCAATGTACAAGTGTCGACAGTACCTCTCCGCTCCATGTACAAGTACCTCTCCGCTCAATGTACAAGTGTCGACAGTACCTCTACGCTCAATGTACAAGTGTCGACAGTACCTCTCCGCTCTCATGTACAAGTACCTCTCCGATCCATGTACAAGTACATCTCCGCTCCATGTACAAGTACATCTCCGCTCAATGTACAAGTACCTCTCCGCTCCATGTACAAGTACCTCTCCGCTCCATGTACAAGTACCTCTCCGCTCCATGTACAAGTACCTCTCCGCTCCATGTACAAGTACCTCTCCGCTCAATGTACAAGTACCTCTCCGCTCCATGTACAAGTACCTCTCCGCTCCATGTACAAGTACCTCTCCGCTCCATGTACAAGTACCTCTCCGCTCAATGTACAAGTACCTCTCCGCTCCATGTACAAGTACCTCTCCGCTCCATGTACAAGTACCTCTCCGCTCCATGTACAAGTACCTCTCCGCTCAATGTACAAGTACCTCTCCGCTCCCTGTACAAGTACATCTCCGCTCCATGTACAAGTACCTCTCCGCTCCATGTACAAGTACCTCTCCGCTCAATGTACAAGTGTCGACAGTACCTCTCCGCTCCATGTACAAGTACCTCTCCGCTCCATGTACAAGTACCTCTCCGCTCAATGTACAAGTGTCGACAGTACCTCTCCGCTCCATCTACAAGTACCTCTCCGCTCAATGTACAAGTACCTCTCCGCTGAATGTACAAGTACCTCTCCGCTCCATGTACAAGTACCTCTCCGCTCCATGTACAAATACCTCTCCGCTCCATGTACAAGTACCTCTCCGCTCCATGTACAAGCACCTCTCCGCTACATGTACAAGTACCTCTCCGCTCCATGTACAAGTACCTCTCCGCTCCATGTACAAGTACCTCTCCGCTCAATGTACAAGTACCTCTCCGCTCCATGTACAAATACCTCTCCGCTCCATGTACAAATACCTCTCCGCTCCATGTACAAGTACCTCTCCGCTCCATGTACCAGTACCTCTCCGCTCAATGTACAAGTACATCTCCGCTCAATGTACAAGTACATCTCCGCTCAATGTACAAGTACGTCTCCGCTCAATGTACAAGTACCTCTCCGCTCAATGTACAAGTACCTCTCCGCTCCATGTACAAGTACCTCTCCGCTCAATGTACAAGTACATCTCCGCTCCATGTACCAGTACCTCTCCGCTCAATGTACAAGTACCTCTCCGCTCAATGTACAAGTACATCTCCGCTCCATGTACAAGTACGTCTCCGCTCAATGTATAAGTACCTCTCCGCTCCATGTACAAGTACCTCTCCGCTCCATGTACAAGTACATCTCCGCTCCATGTACAAGTACATCTCCGCTCCATGTACAAGTACCTCTCCGCTCCATGTACAAGTACCTCTCCGCTCCATGTACAAGTACATCTCCGCTCCATGTACAAGTACCTCTCCGCTCAATGTACAAGTACATCTCCGCTCCATGTACAAGTACATCTCCACTCCATGTACAAGTACCTCTCCGCTCAATGTACAAGTACATCTCCGCTCCATGTACCAGTACCTCTCCGCTCAATGTACAAGTACATCTCCACTCCATGTACAAGTACCTCTCCGCTCAATGTACAAGTACATCTCCGCTCCATGTACCAGTACCTCTCCGCTCAATGTACAAGTACATCTCCACTCCATGTACAAGTACCTCTCCGCTCAATGTACAAGTGTCGACAGTACCTCTCCGCTCCATCTACAAGTACCTCTCCGCTCAATGTACAAGTACCTCTCCGCTGAATGTACAAGTACCTCTCCGCTCCATGTACAAGTACCTCTCCGCTCCATGTACAAATACCTCTCCGCTCCATGTACAAGTACCTCTCCGCTCCATGTACAAGCACCTCTCCGCTACATGTACAAGTACCTCTCCGCTCCATGTACAAGTACCTCTCCGCTCCATGTACAAGTACCTCTCCGCTCAATGTACAAGTACCTCTCCGCTCCATGTACAAATACCTCTCCGCTCCATGTACAAATACCTCTCCGCTCCATGTACAAGTACCTCTCCGCTCCATGTACCAGTACCTCTCCGCTCAATGTACAAGTACATCTCCGCTCAATGTACAAGTACATCTCCGCTCAATGTACAAGTACGTCTCCGCTCAATGTACAAGTACCTCTCCGCTCAATGTACAAGTACCTCTCCGCTCCATGTACAAGTACCTCTCCGCTCAATGTACAAGTACATCTCCGCTCCATGTACCAGTACCTCTCCGCTCAATGTACAAGTACCTCTCCGCTCAATGTACAAGTACATCTCCGCTCCATGTACAAGTACGTCTCCGCTCAATGTATAAGTACCTCTCCGCTCCATGTACAAGTACCTCTCCGCTCCATGTACAAGTACATCTCTGCTCCATGTACAAGTACATCTCCGCTCCATGTACAAGTACCTCTCCGCTCCATGTACAAGTACCTCTCCGCTCCATGTACAAGTACATCTCCGCTCCATGTACAAGTACCTCTCCGCTCAATGTACAAGTACATCTCCGCTCCATGTACAAGTACATCTCCACTCCATGTACAAGTACCTCTCCGCTCAATGTACAAGTGTCGACAGTACCTCTCCGCTCCATGTACAAGTACCTCTCCGCTCCATGTACAAGTACCTCTCCGCTCAATGTACAAGTGTCGACAGTACCTCTCCGCTCCATCTACAAGTACCTCTCCGCTCAATGTACAAGTACCTCTCCGCTGAATGTACAAGTACCTCTCCGCTCCATGTACAAGTACCTCTCCGCTCCATGTACAAGTACCTCTCCGCTCCATGTACAAGTACCTCTCCGCTCAATGTACAAGTACCTCTCCGCTCCATGTACAAGTACCTCTCCGCTCAATGTACAAGTACCTCTCCGCTCCATGTACAAGTACCTCTCCGCTCCATGTACAAGTACCTCTCCGCTCCATGTACAAGTACCTCTCCGCTCAATGTCAAGTATCGACAGTACCTCTCCGCTCCATGTACAAGTACCTCTCCGCTGAATGTACAAGTGTCGACAGTACCTCTCCGCTCAATGTACAAGTACCTCTCCGCTCCATGTACAAGTACCTCTCCGCTCTCATGTACAAGTACCTCTCCGCTCCATGTACAAGTACCTCTCCGCTCAATGTACAAGTACCTCTGCGCTCCATGTACAAGTACCTCTCCGCTCAATGTACAAGTACCTCTCCGCTCAATGTACAAGTGTCGACAGTACCTCTCCGCTCCATGTACAAGTACCTCTCCGCTCAATGTACAAGTGTCGACAGTACCTCTACGCTCAATGTACAAGTGTCGACAGTACCTCTCCGCTCTCATGTACAAGTACCTCTCCGATCCATGTACAAGTACATCTCCGCTCCATGTACAAGTACATCTCCGCTCAATGTACAAGTACCTCTCCGCTCCATGTACAAGTACCTCTCCGCTCCATGTACAAGTACCTCTCCGCTCCATGTACAAGTACCTCTCCGCTCCATGTACAAGTACCTCTCCGCTCAATGTACAAGTACCTCTCCGCTCCATGTACAAGTACCTCTCCGCTCCATGTACAAGTACCTCTCCGCTCAATGTACAAGTACCTCTCCGCTCAATGTACAAGTACCTCTCCGCTCCATGTACAAGTACCTCTCCGCTCCATGTACAAGTACCTCTCCGCTCCATGTACAAGTACCTCTCCGCTCAATGTACAAGTACCTCTCCGCTCCCTGTACAAATACCTCTCCGCTCCATGTACAAGTACCTCTCCGCTCCATGTACCAGTACCTCTCCGCTCAATGTACAAGTACATCTCCGCTCAATGTACAAGTACATCTCCGCTCAATGTACAAGTACGTCTCCGCTCAATGTACAAGTACCTCTCCGCTCAATGTACAAGTACCTCTCCGCTCCATGTACAAGTACCTCTCCGCTCAATGTACAAGTACATCTCCGCTCCATGTACCAGTACCTCTCCGCTCAATGTACAAGTACCTCTCCGCTCAATGTACAAGTACCTCTCCGCTCAATGTACAAGTGTCGACAGTACCTCTCCGCTCCATGTACAAGTACCTCTCCGCTCAATGTACAAGTGTCGACAGTACCTCTACGCTCAATGTACAAGTGTCGACAGTACCTCTCCGCTCTCATGTACAAGTACCTCTCCGATCCATGTACAAGTACATCTCCGCTCCATGTACAAGTACATCTCCGCTCAATGTACAAGTACCTCTCCGCTCCATGTACAAGTACCTCTCCGCTCCATGTACAAGTACCTCTCCGCTCCATGTACAAGTACCTCTCCGCTCCATGTACAAGTACCTCTCCGCTCAATGTACAAGTACCTCTCCGCTCCATGTACAAGTACCTCTCCGCTCCATGTACAAGTACCTCTCCGCTCAATGTACAAGTACCTCTCCGCTCAATGTACAAGTACCTCTCCGCTCCATGTACAAGTACCTCTCCGCTCCATGTACAAGTACCTCTCCGCTCCATGTACAAGTACCTCTCCGCTCAATGTACAAGTACCTCTCCGCTCCCTGTACAAATACCTCTCCGCTCCATGTACAAGTACCTCTCCGCTCCATGTACCAGTACCTCTCCGCTCAATGTACAAGTACATCTCCGCTCAATGTACAAGTACATCTCCGCTCAATGTACAAGTACGTCTCCGCTCAATGTACAAGTACCTCTCCGCTCAATGTACAAGTACCTCTCCGCTCCATGTACAAGTACCTCTCCGCTCAATGTACAAGTACATCTCCGCTCCATGTACCAGTACCTCTCCGCTCAATGTACAAGTACCTCTCCGCTCAATGTACAAGTACATCTCCGCTCCATGTACAAGTACGTCTCCGCTCAATGTATAAGTACCTCTCCGCTCCATGTACAAGTACCTCTCCGCTCCATGTACAAGTACATCTCTGCTCCATGTACAAGTACATCTCCACTCCATGTACAAGTACCTCTCCGCTCCATGTACAAGTACCTCTCCGCTCCATGTACAAGTACATCTCCGCTCCATGTACAAGTACCTCTCCGCTCAATGTACAAGTACATCTCCGCTCCATGTACAAGTACATCTCCACTCCATGTACAAGTACCTCTCCGCTCAATGTACAAGTGTCGACAGTACCTCTCCGCTCCATGTACAAGTACCTCTCCGCTCAATGTACAAGTGTCGACAGTACCTCTACGCTCAATGTACAAGTGTCGACAGTACCTCTCCGCTCTCATGTACAAGTACCTCTCCGATCCACGTACAAGTACATCTCCGCTCCATGTACAAGTACATCTCCGCTCAATGTACAAGTACCTCTCCGCTCCATGTACAAGTACCTCTCCGCTCCATGTACAAGTACCTCTCCGCTCCATGTACAAGTACCTCTCCGCTCCATGTACAAGTACCTCTCCGCTCAATGTACAAGTACCTCTCCGCTCCATGTACAAGTACCTCTCCGCTCAATGTACAAGTACCTCTCCGCTCCATGTACAAGTACCTCTCCGCTCCATGTACAAGTACCTCTCCGCTCCATGTACAAGTACCTCTCCGCTCAATGTCAAGTATCGACAGTACCTCTCCGCTCCATGTACAAGTACCTCTCCGCTGAATGTACAAGTGTCGACAGTACCTCTCCGCTCAATGTACAAGTACCTCTCCGCTCCATGTACAAGTACCTCTCCGCTCTCATGTACAAGTACCTCTCCGCTCCATGTACAAGTACCTCTCCGCTCAATGTACAAGTACCTCTGCGCTCCATGTACAAGTACCTCTCCGCTCAATGTACAAGTACCTCTCCGCTCAATGTACAAGTGTCGACAGTACCTCTCCGCTCCATGTACAAGTACCTCTCCGCTCAATGTACAAGTGTCGACAGTACCTCTACGCTCAATGTACAAGTGTCGACAGTACCTCTCCGCTCTCATGTACAAGTACCTCTCCGATCCATGTACAAGTACATCTCCGCTCCATGTACAAGTACATCTCCGCTCAATGTACAAGTACCTCTCCGCTCCATGTACAAGTACCTCTCCGCTCCATGTACAAGTACATCTCTGCTCCATGTACAAGTACCTCTCCGCTCAATGTACAAGTACATCTCCGCTCCATGTACAAGTACCTCTCCGCTCCATGTACAAGTACATCTCCGCTCCATGTACAAGTACCTCTCCGCTCCATGTACAAGTACCTCTCCGCTCCATGTACAAGTACCTCTCCGCTCAATGTCAAGTATCGACAGTACCTCTCCGCTCCATGTACAAGTACCTCTCCGCTCAATGTACAAATACCTCTCCGCTCCATGTACAAGTAGCTCTCCGCTGAATGTACAAGTGTCGACAGTACCTCTCCGCTCAATGTACAAGTACCTCTCCGCTCAATGTACAAATACCTCTCCGCTCCATGTACAAGTACCTCTCCGCTCAATGTCAAGTATCGACAGTACCTCTCCGCTCCATGTACAAGTACCTCTCCGCTGAATGTACAAGTGTCGACAGTACCTCTCCGCTCAATGTACAAGTACCTCTCCGCTCCATGTACAAGTACCTCTCCGCTCCATGTACAAGTACCTCTCCGCTCCATGTACAAGTACCTCTCCGCTCAATGTCAAGTATCGACAGTACCTCTCCGCTCCATGTACAAGTACCTCTCCGCTGAATGTACAAGTGTCGACAGTACCTCTCCGCTCAATGTACAAGTACCTCTCCGCTCCATGTACAAGTACCTCTCCGCTCTCATGTACAAGTACCTCTCCGCTCCATGTACAAGTACCTCTCCGCTCAATGTACAAGTACCTCTGCACTCCATGTACAAGTACCTCTCCGCTCAATGTACAAGTACCTCTCCGCTCAATGTACAAGTGTCGACAGTACCTCTCCGCTCCATGTACAAGTACCTCTCCGCTCAATGTACAAGTGTCGACAGTACCTCTACGCTCAATGTACAAGTGTCGACAGTACCTCTCCGCTCTCATGTACAAGTACCTCTCCGATCCATGTACAAGTACATCTCCGCTCCATGTACAAGTACATCTCCGCTCAATGTACAAGTACCTCTCCGCTCCATGTACAAGTACCTCTCCGCTCCATGTACAAGTACCTCTCCGCTCCATGTACAAGTACCTCTCCGCTCCATGTACAAGTACCTCTCCGCTCAATGTACAAGTACCTCTCCGCTCCATGTACAAGTACCTCTCCGCTCCATGTACAAGTACCTCTCCGCTCAATGTACAAGTACCTCTCCGCTCAATGTACAAGTACCTCTCCGCTCCATGTACAAGTACCTCTCCGCTCCATGTACAAGTACCTCTCCGCTCCATGTACAAGTACCTCTCCGCTCAATGTACAAGTACCTCTCCGCTCCCTGTACAAATACCTCTCCGCTCCATGTACAAGTACCTCTCCGCTCCATGTACCAGTACCTCTCCGCTCAATGTACAAGTACATCTCCGCTCAATGTACAAGTACATCTCCGCTCAATGTACAAGTACGTCTCCGCTCAATGTACAAGTACCTCTCCGCTCAATGTACAAGTACCTCTCCGCTCCATGTACAAGTACCTCTCCGCTCAATGTACAAGTACATCTCCGCTCCATGTACCAGTACCTCTCCGCTCAATGTACAAGTACCTCTCCGCTCAATGTACAAGTACATCTCCGCTCCATGTACAAGTACGTCTCCGCTCAATGTATAAGTACCTCTCCGCTCCATGTACAAGTACCTCTCCGCTCCATGTACAAGTACATCTCTGCTCCATGTACAAGTACATCTCCGCTCCATGTACAAGTACCTCTCCGCTCCATGTACAAGTACCTCTCCGCTCCATGTACAAGTACATCTCCGCTCCATGTACAAGTACCTCTCCGCTCAATGTACAAGTACATCTCCGCTCCATGTACAAGTACATCTCCACTCCATGTACAAGTACCTCTCCGCTCAATGTACAAGTGTCGACAGTACCTCTCCGCTCCATGTACAAGTACCTCTCCGCTCCATGTACAAGTACCTCTCCGCTCAATGTACAAGTGTCGACAGTACCTCTCCGCTCCATCTACAAGTACCTCTCCGCTCAATGTACAAGTACCTCTCCGCTGAATGTACAAGTACCTCTCCGCTCCATGTACAAGTACCTCTCCGCTCCATGTACAAGTACCTCTCCGCTCCATGTACAAGTACCTCTCCGCTCAATGTACAAGTACCTCTCCGCTCCATGTACAAGTACCTCTCCGCTCAATGTACAAGTACCTCTCCGCTCCATGTACAAGTACCTCTCCGCTCCATGTACAAGTACCTCTCCGCTCCATGTACAAGTACCTCTCCGCTCAATGTCAAGTATCGACAGTACCTCTCCGCTCCATGTACAAGTACCTCTCCGCTGAATGTACAAGTGTCGACAGTACCTCTCCGCTCAATGTACAAGTACCTCTCCGCTCCATGTACAAGTACCTCTCCGCTCTCATGTACAAGTACCTCTCCGCTCCATGTACAAGTACCTCTCCGCTCAATGTACAAGTACCTCTGCGCTCCATGTACAAGTACCTCTCCGCTCAATGTACAAGTACCTCTCCGCTCAATGTACAAGTGTCGACAGTACCTCTCCGCTCCATGTACAAGTACCTCTCCGCTCAATGTACAAGTGTCGACAGTACCTCTACGCTCAATGTACAAGTGTCGACAGTACCTCTCCGCTCTCATGTACAAGTACCTCTCCGATCCATGTACAAGTACATCTCTGCTCCATGTACAAGTACATCTCCACTCAATGTACAAGTACCTCTCCGCTCCATGTACAAGTACCTCTCCGCTCCATGTACAAGTACCTCTCCGCTCCATGTACAAGTACCTCTCCGCTCCATGTACAAGTACCTCTCCGCTCAATGTACAAGTACCTCTCCGCTCCATGTACAAGTACCTCTCCGCTCAATGTACAAGTACCTCTCCGCTCCATGTACAAGTACCTCTCCGCTCCATGTACAAGTACCTCTCCGCTCCATGTACAAGTACCTCTCCGCTCAATGTCAAGTATCGACAGTACCTCTCCGCTCCATGTACAAGTACCTCTCCGCTGAATGTACAAGTGTCGACAGTACCTCTCCGCTCAATGTACAAGTACCTCTCCGCTCCATGTACAAGTACCTCTCCGCTCTCATGTACAAGTACCTCTCCGCTCCATGTACAAGTACCTCTCCGCTCAATGTACAAGTACCTCTGCGCTCCATGTACAAGTACCTCTCCGCTCAATGTACAAGTACCTCTCCGCTCAATGTACAAGTGTCGACAGTACCTCTCCGCTCCATGTACAAGTACCTCTCCGCTCAATGTACAAGTGTCGACAGTACCTCTACGCTCAATGTACAAGTGTCGACAGTACCTCTCCGCTCTCATGTACAAGTACCTCTCCGATCCATGTACAAGTACATCTCCGCTCCATGTACAAGTACATCTCCGCTCAATGTACAAGTACCTCTCCGCTCCATGTACAAGTACCTCTCCGCTCCATGTACAAGTACATCTCTGCTCCATGTACAAGTACCTCTCCGCTCAATGTACAAGTACATCTCCGCTCCATGTACAAGTACCTCTCCGCTCCATGTACAAGTACATCTCCGCTCCATGTACAAGTACCTCTCCGCTCCATGTACAAGTACCTCTCCGCTCCATGTACAAGTACCTCTCCGCTCAATGTCAAGTATCGACAGTACCTCTCCGCTCCATGTACAAGTACCTCTCCGCTCAATGTACAAATACCTCTCCGCTCCATGTACAAGTAGCTCTCCGCTGAATGTACAAGTGTCGACAGTACCTCTCCGCTCAATGTACAAGTACCTCTCCGCTCAATGTACAAATACCTCTCCGCTCCATGTACAAGTACCTCTCCGCTCAATGTCAAGTATCGACAGTACCTCTCCGCTCCATGTACAAGTACCTCTCCGCTGAATGTACAAGTGTCGACAGTACCTCTCCGCTCAATGTACAAGTACCTCTCCGCTCCATGTACAAGTACCTCTCCGCTCTCATGTACAAGTACCTCTCCGCTCCATGTACAAGTACCTCTCCGCTCAATGTACAAGTACCTCTGCGCTCCATGTACAAGTACCTCTCCGCTCAATGTACAAGTACCTCTCCGCTCAATGTACAAGTGTCGACAGTACCTCTCCGCTCCATGTACAAGTACCTCTCCGCTCAATGTACAAGTGTCGACAGTACCTCTACGCTCAATGTACAAGTACCTCTCCGCTGAATGTACAAGTGTCGACAGTACCTCTCCGCTCTCATGTACAAGTACCTCTCCAATCCATGTACAAGTACATCTCCGCTCCATGTACAAGTACCTCTCCGCTCAATGTACAAGTACATCTCCGCTCCATGTACCAGTACCTCTCCGCTCAATGTACAAGTACATCTCCACTCCATGTACAAGTACCTCTCCGCTCAATGTACAAGTACATCTCCGCTCCATGTACCAGTACCTCTCCGCTCAATGTACAAGTACATCTCCACTCCATGTACAAGTACCTCTCCGCTCAATGTACAAGTGTCGACAGTACCTCTCCGCTCCATCTACAAGTACATCTCCGCTCCATGTACCAGTACCTCTCCGCTCAATGTACAAGTACCTCTCCGCTCAATGTACAAGTACATCTCCGCTCCATGTACAAGTACGTCTCCGCTCAATGTATAAGTACCTCTCCGCTCCATGTACAAGTACCTCTCCGCTCCATGTACAAGTACATCTCTGCTCCATGTACAAGTACATCTCCGCTCCATGTACAAGTACCTCTCCGCTCCATGTACAAGTACCTCTCCGCTCCATGTACAAGTACATCTCCGCTCCATGTACAAGTACCTCTCCGCTCAATGTACAAGTACATCTCCGCTCCATGTACAAGTACATCTCCACTCCATGTACAAGTACCTCTCCGCTCAATGTACAAGTGTCGACAGTACCTCTCCGCTCCATGTACAAGTACCTCTCCGCTCCATGTACAAGTACCTCTCCGCTCAATGTACAAGTGTCGACAGTACCTCTCCGCTCCATCTACAAGTACCTCTCCGCTCAATGTACAAGTACCTCTCCGCTGAATGTACAAGTACCTCTCCGCTCCATGTACAAGTACCTCTCCGCTCCATGTACAAGTACCTCTCCGCTCCATGTACAAGTACCTCTCCGCTCAATGTACAAGTACCTCTCCGCTCCATGTACAAGTACCTCTCCGCTCAATGTACAAGTACCTCTCCGCTCCATGTACAAGTACCTCTCCGCTCCATGTACAAGTACCTCTCCGCTCCATGTACAAGTACCTCTCCGCTCAATGTCAAGTATCGACAGTACCTCTCCGCTCCATGTACAAGTACCTCTCCGCTGAATGTACAAGTGTCGACAGTACCTCTCCGCTCAATGTACAAGTACCTCTCCGCTCCATGTACAAGTACCTCTCCGCTCTCATGTACAAGTACCTCTCCGCTCCATGTACAAGTACCTCTCCGCTCAATGTACAAGTACCTCTGCGCTCCATGTACAAGTACCTCTCCGCTCAATGTACAAGTACCTCTCCGCTCAATGTACAAGTGTCGACAGTACCTCTCCGCTCCATGTACAAGTACCTCTCCGCTCAATGTACAAGTGTCGACAGTACCTCTACGCTCAATGTACAAGTGTCGACAGTACCTCTCCGCTCTCATGTACAAGTACCTCTCCGATCCATGTACAAGTACATCTCCGCTCCATGTACAAGTACATCTCCGCTCAATGTACAAGTACCTCTCCGCTCCATGTACAAGTACCTCTCCGCTCCATGTACAAGTACCTCTCCGCTCCATGTACAAGTACCTCTCCGCTCCATGTACAAGTACCTCTCCGCTCAATGTACAAGTACCTCTCCGCTCCATGTACAAGTACCTCTCCGCTCAATGTACAAGTACCTCTCCGCTCCATGTACAAGTACCTCTCCGCTCCATGTACAAGTACCTCTCCGCTCCATGTACAAGTACCTCTCCGCTCAATGTCAAGTATCGACAGTACCTCTCCGCTCCATGTACAAGTACCTCTCCGCTGAATGTACAAGTGTCGACAGTACCTCTCCGCTCAATGTACAAGTACCTCTCCGCTCCATGTACAAGTACCTCTCCGCTCTCATGTACAAGTACCTCTCCGCTCCATGTACAAGTACCTCTCCGCTCAATGTACAAGTACCTCTGCGCTCCATGTACAAGTACCTCTCCGCTCAATGTACAAGTACCTCTCCGCTCAATGTACAAGTGTCGACAGTACCTCTCCGCTCCATGTACAAGTACCTCTCCGCTCAATGTACAAGTGTCGACAGTACCTCTACGCTCAATGTACAAGTGTCGACAGTACCTCTCCGCTCTCATGTACAAGTACCTCTCCGATCCATGTACAAGTACATCTCCGCTCCATGTACAAGTACATCTCCGCTCAATGTACAAGTACCTCTCCGCTCCATGTACAAGTACCTCTCCGCTCCATGTACAAGTACATCTCTGCTCCATGTACAAGTACCTCTCCGCTCAATGTACAAGTACATCTCCGCTCCATGTACAAGTACCTCTCCGCTCCATGTACAAGTACATCTCCGCTCCATGTACAAGTACCTCTCCGCTCCATGTACAAGTACCTCTCCGCTCCATGTACAAGTACCTCTCCGCTCAATGTCAAGTATCGACAGTACCTCTCCGCTCCATGTACAAGTACCTCTCCGCTCAATGTACAAATACCTCTCCGCTCCATGTACAAGTAGCTCTCCGCTGAATGTACAAGTGTCGACAGTACCTCTCCGCTCAATGTACAAGTACCTCTCCGCTCAATGTACAAATACCTCTCCGCTCCATGTACAAGTACCTCTCCGCTCAATGTCAAGTATCGACAGTACCTCTCCGCTCCATGTACAAGTACCTCTCCGCTGAATGTACAAGTGTCGACAGTACCTCTCCGCTCAATGTACAAGTACCTCTCCGCTCCATGTACAAGTACCTCTCCGCTCTCATGTACAAGTACCTCTCCGCTCCATGTACAAGTACCTCTCCGCTCAATGTACAAGTACCTCTGCGCTCCATGTACAAGTACCTCTCCGCTCAATGTACAAGTACCTCTCCGCTCAATGTACAAGTGTCGACAGTACCTCTCCGCTCCATGTACAAGTACCTCTCCACTCAATGTACAAGTGTCGACAGTACCTCTACGCTCAATGTACAAGTACCTCTCCGCTGAATGTACAAGTGTCGACAGTACCTCTCCGCTCTCATGTACAAGTACCTCTCCGATCCATGTACAAGTACATCTCCGCTCCATGTACAAGTACCTCTCCGCTCAATGTACAAGTACATCTCCGCTCCATGTACCAGTACCTCTCCGCTCAATGTACAAGTACATCTCCACTCCATGTACAAGTACCTCTCCGCTCAATGTACAAGTACATCTCCGCTCCATGTACCAGTACCTCTCCGCTCAATGTACAAGTACATCTCCACTCCATGTACAAGTACCTCTCCGCTCAATGTACAAGTGTCGACAGTACCTCTCCGCTCCATCTACAAGTACCTCTCCGCTCAATGTACAAGTACCTCTCCGCTGAATGTACAAGTACCTGTCCGCTCCATGTACAAGTACCTCTCCGCTCCATGTACAAATACCTCTCCGCTCCATGTACAAGTACCTCTCCGCTCCATGTACAAGCACCTCTCCGCTACATGTACAAGTACCTCTCCGCTCCATGTACAAGTACCTCTCCGCTCCATGTACAAGTACCTCTCCGCTCAATGTACAAGTACCTCTCCGCTCCATGTACAAATACCTCTCCGCTCCATGTACAAATACCTATCCGCTCCATGTACAAGTACCTCTCCGCTCCATGTACCAGTACCTCTCCGCTCAATGTACAAGTACATCTCCGCTCAATGTACAAGTACATCTCCGCTCAATGTACAAGTACGTCTCCGCTCAATGTACAAGTACCTCTCCGCTCAATGTACAAGTACCTCTCCGCTCCATGTACAAGTACCTCTCCGCTCAATGTACAAGTACATCTCCGCTCCATGTACCAGTACCTCTCCGCTCAATGTACAAGTACCTCTCCGCTCAATGTACAAGTACATCTCCGCTCCATGTACAAGTACGTCTCCGCTCAATGTATAAGTACCTCTCCGCTCCATGTACAAGTACCTCTCCGCTCCATGTACAAGTACATCTCTGCTCCATGTACAAGTACATCTCCGCTCCATGTACAAGTACCTCTCCGCTCCATGTACAAGTACCTCTCCGCTCCATGTACAAGTACATCTCCGCTCCATGTACAAGTACCTCTCCGCTCAATGTACAAGTACATCTCCGCTCCATGTACAAGTACATCTCCACTCCATGTACAAGTACCTCTCCGCTCAATGTACAAGTGTCGACAGTACCTCTCCGCTCCATGTACAAGTACCTCTCCGCTCCATGTACAAGTACCTCTCCGCTCAATGTACAAGTGTCGACAGTACCTCTCCGCTCCATCTACAAGTACCTCTCCGCTCAATGTACAAGTACCTCTCCGCTGAATGTACAAGTACCTCTCCGCTCCATGTACAAGTACCTCTCCGCTCCATGTACAAGTACCTCTCCGCTCCATGTACAAGTACCTCTCCGCTCAATGTACAAGTACCTCTCCGCTCCATGTACAAGTACCTCTCCGCTCAATGTACAAGTACCTCTCCGCTCCATGTACAAGTACCTCTCCGCTCCATGTACAAGTACCTCTCCGCTCCATGTACAAGTACCTCTCCGCTCAATGTCAAGTATCGACAGTACCTCTCCGCTCCATGTACAAGTACCTCTCCGCTGAATGTACAAGTGTCGACAGTACCTCTCCGCTCAATGTACAAGTACCTCTCCGCTCCATGTACAAGTACCTCTCCGCTCTCATGTACAAGTACCTCTCCGCTCCATGTACAAGTACCTCTCCGCTCAATGTACAAGTACCTCTGCGCTCCATGTACAAGTACCTCTCCGCTCAATGTACAAGTACCTCTCCGCTCAATGTACAAGTGTCGACAGTACCTCTCCGCTCCATGTACAAGTACCTCTCCGCTCAATGTACAAGTGTCAACAGTACCTCTACGCTCAATGTACAAGTGTCGACAGTACCTCTCCGCTCTCATGTACAAGTACCTCTCCGATCCATGTACAAGTACATCTCCGCTCCATGTACAAGTACATCTCCGCTCAATGTACAAGTACCTCTCCGCTCCATGTACAAGTACCTCTCCGCTCCATGTACAAGTACCTCTCCGCTCCATGTACAAGTACCTCTCCGCTCCATGTACAAGTACCTCTCCGCTCAATGTACAAGTACCTCTCCGCTCCATGTACAAGTACCTCTCCGCTCCATGTACAAGTACCTCTCCGCTCAATGTACAAGTACCTCTCCGCTCAATGTACAAGTACCTCTCCGCTCCATGTACAAGTACCTCTCCGCTCCATGTACAAGTACCTCTCCGCTCCATGTACAAGTACCTCTCCGCTCAATGTACAAGTACCTCTCCGCTCCCTGTACAAATACCTCTCCGCTCCATGTACAAGTACCTCTCCGCTCCATGTACCAGTACCTCTCCGCTCAATGTACAAGTACATCTCCGCTCAATGTACAAGTACATCTCCGCTCAATGTACAAGTACGTCTCCGCTCAATGTACAAGTACCTCTCCGCTCAATGTACAAGTACCTCTCCGCTCCATGTACAAGTACCTCTCCGCTCAATGTACAAGTACATCTCCGCTCCATGTACCAGTACCTCTCCGCTCAATGTACAAGTACCTCTCCGCTCAATGTACAAGTACATCTCCGCTCCATGTACAAGTACGTCTCCGCTCAATGTATAAGTACCTCTCCGCTCCATGTACAAGTACCTCTCCGCTCCATGTACAAGTACATCTCTGCTCCATGTACAAGTACATCTCCGCTCCATGTACAAGTACCTCTCCGCTCCATGTACAAGTACCTCTCCGCTCCATGTACAAGTACATCTCCGCTCCATGTACAAGTACCTCTCCGCTCAATGTACAAGTACATCTCCGCTCCATGTACAAGTACATCTCCACTCCATGTACAAGTACCTCTCCGCTCAATGTACAAGTGTCGACAGTACCTCTCCGCTCCATGTACAAGTACCTCTCCGCTCCATGTACAAGTACCTCTCCGCTCAATGTACAAGTGTCGACAGTACCTCTCCGCTCCATCTACAAGTACCTCTCCGCTCAATGTACAAGTACCTCTCCGCTGAATGTACAAGTACCTCTCCGCTCCATGTACAAGTACCTCTCCGCTCCATGTACAAGTACCTCTCCGCTCCATGTACAAGTACCTCTCCGCTCAATGTACAAGTACCTCTCCGCTCCATGTACAAGTACCTCTCCGCTCAATGTACAAGTACCTCTCCGCTCCATGTACAAGTACCTCTCCGCTCCATGTACAAGTACCTCTCCGCTCCATGTACAAGTACCTCTCCGCTCAATGTCAAGTATCGACAGTACCTCTCCGCTCCATGTACAAGTACCTCTCCGCTGAATGTACAAGTGTCGACAGTACCTCTCCGCTCAATGTACAAGTACCTCTCCGCTCCATGTACAAGTACCTCTCCGCTCTCATGTACAAGTACCTCTCCGCTCCATGTACAAGTACCTCTCCGCTCAATGTACAAGTACCTCTGCGCTCCATGTACAAGTACCTCTCCGCTCAATGTACAAGTACCTCTCCGCTCAATGTACAAGTGTCGACAGTACCTCTGCGCTCCATGTACAAGTACCTCTCCGCTCAATGTACAAGTGTCGACAGTACCTCTACGCTCAATGTACAAGTGTCGACAGTACCTCTCCGCTCTCATGTACAAGTACCTCTCCGATCCATGTACAAGTACATCTCCGCTCCATGTACAAGTACATCTCCGCTCAATGTACAAGTACCTCTCCGCTCCATGTACAAGTACCTCTCCGCTCCATGTACAAGTACCTCTCCGCTCCATGTACAAGTACCTCTCCGCTCCATGTACAAGTACCTCTCCGCTCAATGTACAAGTACCTCTCCGCTCCATGTACAAGTACCTCTCCGCTCAATGTACAAGTACCTCTCCGCTCCATGTACAAGTACCTCTCCGCTCCATGTACAAGTACCTCTCCGCTCCATGTACAAGTACCTCTCCGCTCAATGTCAAGTATCGACAGTACCTCTCCGCTCCATGTACAAGTACCTCTCCGCTGAATGTACAAGTGTCGACAGTACCTCTCCGCTCAATGTACAAGTACCTCTCCGCTCCATGTACAAGTACCTCTCCGCTCTCATGTACAAGTACCTCTCCGCTCCATGTACAAGTACCTCTCCGCTCAATGTACAAGTACCTCTGCGCTCCATGTACAAGTACCTCTCCGCTCAATGTACAAGTACCTCTCCGCTCAATGTACAAGTGTCGACAGTACCTCTCCGCTCCATGTACAAGTACCTCTCCGCTCAATGTACAAGTGTCGACAGTACCTCTACGCTCAATGTACAAGTGTCGACAGTACCTCTCCGCTCTCATGTACAAGTACCTCTCCGATCCATGTACAAGTACATCTCCGCTCCATGTACAAGTACATCTCCGCTCAATGTACAAGTACCTCTCCGCTCCATGTACAAGTACCTCTCCGCTCCATGTACAAGTACATCTCTGCTCCATGTACAAGTACCTCTCCGCTCAATGTACAAGTACATCTCCGCTCCATGTACAAGTACCTCTCCGCTCCATGTACAAGTACATCTCCGCTCCATGTACAAGTACCTCTCCGCTCCATGTACAAGTACCTCTCCGCTCCATGTACAAGTACCTCTCCGCTCAATGTCAAGTATCGACAGTACCTCTCCGCTCCATGTACAAGTACCTCTCCGCTCAATGTACAAATACCTCTCCGCTCCATGTACAAGTAGCTCTCCGCTGAATGTACAAGTGTCGACAGTACCTCTCCGCTCAATGTACAAGTACCTCTCCGCTCAATGTACAAATACCTCTCCGCTCCATGTACAAGTACCTCTCCGCTCAATGTCAAGTATCGACAGTACCTCTCCGCTCCATGTACAAGTACCTCTCCGCTGAATGTACAAGTGTCGACAGTACCTCTCCGCTCAATGTACAAGTACCTCTCCGCTCCATGTACAAGTACCTCTCCGCTCTCATGTACAAGTACCTCTCCGCTCCATGTACAAGTACCTCTCCGCTCAATGTACAAGTACCTCTGCGCTCCATGTACAAGTACCTCTCCGCTCAATGTACAAGTACCTCTCCGCTCAATGTACAAGTGTCGACAGTACCTCTCCGCTCCATGTACAAGTACCTCTCCGCTCAATGTACAAGTGTCGACAGTACCTCTACGCTCAATGTACAAGTACCTCTCCGCTGAATGTACAAGTGTCGACAGTACCTCTCCGCTCTCATGTACAAGTACCTCTCCGATCCATGTACAAGTACATCTCCGCTCCATGTACAAGTACATCTCCGCTCAATGTACAAGTACCTCTCCGCTCCATGTACAAGTACCTCTCCGCTCCATGTACAAGTACCTCTCCGCTCCATGTACAAGTACCTCTCCGCTCCATGTACAAGTACCTCTCCGCTCAATGTACAAGTACCTCTCCGCTCCATGTACAAGTACCTCTCCGCTCAATGTACAAGTACCTCTCCGCTCCATGTACAAGTACCTCTCCGCTCCATGTACAAGTACCTCTCCGCTCCATGTACAAGTACCTCTCCGCTCAATGTCAAGTATCGACAGTACCTCTCCGCTCCATGTACAAGTACCTCTCCGCTGAATGTACAAGTGTCGACAGTACCTCTCCGCTCAATGTACAAGTACCTCTCCGCTCCATGTACAAGTACCTCTCCGCTCTCATGTACAAGTACCTCTCCGCTCCATGTACAAGTACCTCTCCGCTCAATGTACAAGTACCTCTGCGCTCCATGTACAAGTACCTCTCCGCTCAATGTACAAGTACCTCTCCGCTCAATGTACAAGTGTCGACAGTACCTCTCCGCTCCATGTACAAGTACCTCTCCGCTCAATGTACAAGTGTCGACAGTACCTCTACGCTCAATGTACAAGTGTCGACAGTACCTCTCCGCTCTCATGTACAAGTACCTCTCCGATCCATGTACAAGTACATCTCCGCTCCATGTACAAGTACATCTCCGCTCAATGTACAAGTACCTCTCCGCTCCATGTACAAGTACCTCTCCGCTCCATGTACAAGTACCTCTCCGCTCCATGTACAAGTACCTCTCCGCTCCATGTACAAGTACCTCTCCGCTCAATGTACAAGTACCTCTCCGCTCCATGTACAAGTACCTCTCCGCTCCATGTACAAGTACCTCTCCGCTCCATGTACAAGTACCTCTCCGCTCAATGTACAAGTACCTCTCCGCTCCATGTACAAGTACCTCTCCGCTCCATGTACAAGTACCTCTCCGCTCCATGTACAAGTACCTCTCCGCTCAATGTACAAGTACCTCTCCGCTCCCTGTACAAGTACATCTCCGCTCCATGTACAAGTACCTCTCCGCTCCATGTACAAGTACCTCTCCGCTCAATGTACAAGTGTCGACAGTACCTCTCCGCTCCATGTACAAGTACCTCTCCGCTCCATGTACAAGTACCTCTCCGCTCAATGTACAAGTGTCGACAGTACCTCTCCGCTCCATCTACAAGTACCTCTCCGCTCAATGTACAAGTACCTCTCCGCTGAATGTACAAGTACCTCTCCGCTCCATGTACAAGTACCTCTCCGCTCCATGTACAAATACCTCTCCGCTCCATGTACAAGTACCTCTCCGCTCCATGTACAAGCACCTCTCTGCTACATGTACAAGTACCTCTCCGCTCCATGTACAAGTACCTCTCCGCTCCATGTACAAGTACCTCTCCGCTCAATGTACAAGTACCTCTCCGCTCCATGTACAAATACCTCTCCGCTCCATGTACAAATACCTCTCCGCTCCATGTACAAGTACCTCTCCGCTCCATGTACCAGTACCTCTCCGCTCAATGTACAAGTACATCTCCGCTCAATGTACAAGTACATCTCCGCTCAATGTACAAGTACGTCTCCGCTCAATGTACAAGTACCTCTCCGCTCAATGTACAAGTACCTCTCCGCTCCATGTACAAGTACCTCTCCGCTCAATGTACAAGTACATCTCCGCTCCATGTACCAGTACCTCTCCGCTCAATGTACAAGTACCTCTCCGCTCAATGTACAAGTACATCTCCGCTCCATGTACAAGTACGTCTCCGCTCAATGTATAAGTACCTCTCCGCTCCATGTACAAGTACCTCTCCGCTCCATGTGCAAGTACATCTCCGCTCCATGTACAAGTACATCTCCGCTCCATGTACAAGTACCTCTCCGCTCCATGTACAAGTACCTCTCCGCTCCATGTACAAGTACATCTCCGCTCCATGTACAAGTACCTCTCCGCTCAATGTACAAGTACATCTCCGCTCCATGTACAAGTACATCTCCACTCCATGTACAAGTACCTCTCCGCTCAATGTACAAGTGTCGACAGTACCTCTCCGCTCCATGTACAAGTACCTCTCCGCTCCATGTACAAGTACCTCTCCGCTCAATGTACAAGTGTCGACAGTACCTCTCCGCTCCATCTACAAGTACCTCTCCGCTCAATGTACAAGTACCTCTCCGCTGAATGTACAAGTACCTCTCCGCTCCATGTACAAGTACCTCTCCGCTCCATGTACAAGTACCTCTCCGCTCCATGTACAAGTACCTCTCCGCTCAATGTACAAGTACCTCTCCGCTCCATGTACAAGTACCTCTCCGCTCAATGTACAAGTACCTCTCCGCTCCATGTACAAGTACCTCTCCGCTCCATGTACAAGTACCTCTCCGCTCCATGTACAAGTACCTCTCCGCTCAATGTCAAGTATCGACAGTACCTCTCCGCTCCATGTACAAGTACCTCTCCGCTGAATGTACAAGTGTCGACAGTACCTCTCCGCTCAATGTACAAGTACCTCTCCGCTCCATGTACAAGTACCTCTCCGCTCTCATGTACAAGTACCTCTCCGCTCCATGTACAAGTACCTCTCCGCTCAATGTACAAGTACCTCTGCGCTCCATGTACAAGTACCTCTCCGCTCAATGTACAAGTACCTCTCCGCTCAATGTACAAGTGTCGACAGTACCTCTCCGCTCCATGTACAAGTACCTCTCCGCTCAATGTACAAGTGTCGACAGTACCTCTACGCTCAATGTACAAGTGTCGACAGTACCTCTCCGCTCTCATGTACAAGTACCTCTCCGATCCATGTACAAGTACATCTCCGCTCCATGTACAAGTACATCTCCGCTCAATGTACAAGTACCTCTCCGCTCCATGTACAAGTACCTCTCCGCTCCATGTACAAGTACCTCTCCGCTCCATGTACAAGTACCTCTCCGCTCCATGTACAAGTACCTCTCCGCTCAATGTACAAGTACCTCTCCGCTCCATGTACAAGTACCTCTCCGCTCCATGTACAAGTACCTCTCCGCTCCATGTACAAGTACCTCTCCGCTCAATGTACAAGTACCTCTCCGCTCCATGTACAAGTACCTCTCCGCTCCATGTACAAGTACCTCTCCGCTCCATGTACAAGTACCTCTCCGCTCAATGTACAAGTACCTCTCCGCTCCCTGTACAAGTACATCTCCGCTCCATGTACAAGTACCTCTCCGCTCCATGTACAAGTACCTCTCCGCTCAATGTACAAGTGTCGACAGTACCTCTCCGCTCCATGTACAAGTACCTCTCCGCTCCATGTACAAGTACCTCTCCGCTCAATGTACAAGTGTCGACAGTACCTCTCCGCTCCATCTACAAGTACCTCTCCGCTCAATGTACAAGTACCTCTCCGCTGAATGTACAAGTACCTCTCCGCTCCATGTACAAGTACCTCTCCGCTCCATGTACAAATACCTCTCCGCTCCATGTACAAGTACCTCTCCGCTCCATGTACAAGCACCTCTCCGCTACATGTACAAGTACCTCTCCGCTCCATGTACAAGTACCTCTCCGCTCCATGTACAAGTACCTCTCCGCTCAATGTACAAGTACCTCTCCGCTCCATGTACAAATACCTCTCCGCTCCATGTACAAATACCTCTCCGCTCCATGTACAAGTACCTCTCCGCTCCATGTACCAGTACCTCTCCGCTCAATGTACAAGTACATCTCCGCTCAATGTACAAGTACATCTCCGCTCAATGTACAAGTACGTCTCCGCTCAATGTACAAGTACCTCTCCGCTCAATGTACAAGTACCTCTCCGCTCCATGTACAAGTACCTCTCCGCTCAATGTACAAGTACATCTCCGCTCCATGTACCAGTACCTCTCCGCTCAATGTACAAGTACCTCTCCGCTCAATGTACAAGTACATCTCCGCTCCATGTACAAGTACGTCTCCGCTCAATGTATAAGTACCTCTCCGCTCCATGTACAAGTACCTCTCCGCTCCATGTACAAGTACATCTCCGCTCCATGTACAAGTACATCTCCGCTCCATGTACAAGTACCTCTCCGCTCCATGTACAAGTACCTCTCCGCTCCATGTACAAGTACATCTCCGCTCCATGTACAAGTACCTCTCCGCTCAATGTACAAGTACATCTCCGCTCCATGTACAAGTACATCTCCACTCCATGTACAAGTACCTCTCCGCTCAATGTACAAGTACATCTCCGCTCCATGTACCAGTACCTCTCCGCTCAATGTACAAGTACATCTCCACTCCATGTACAAGTACCTCTCCGCTCAATGTACAAGTACATCTCCGCTCCATGTACCAGTACCTCTCCGCTCAATGTACAAGTACATCTCCACTCCATGTACAAGTACCTCTCCGCTCAATGTACAAGTGTCGACAGTACCTCTCCGCTCCATCTACAAGTACCTCTCCGCTCAATGTACAAGTACCTCTCCGCTGAATGTACAAGTACCTCTCCGCTCCATGTACAAGTACCTCTCCGCTCCATGTACAAATACCTCTCCGCTCCATGTACAAGTACCTCTCCGCTCCATGTACAAGCACCTCTCCGCTACATGTACAAGTACCTCTCCGCTCCATGTACAAGTACCTCTCCGCTCCATGTACAAGTACCTCTCCGCTCAATGTACAAGTACCTCTCCGCTCCATGTACAAATACCTCTCCGCTCCATGTACAAATACCTCTCCGCTCCATGTACAAGTACCTCTCCGCTCCATGTACCAGTACCTCTCCGCTCAATGTACAAGTACATCTCCGCTCAATGTACAAGTACATCTCCGCTCAATGTACAAGTACGTCTCCGCTCAATGTACAAGTACCTCTCCGCTCAATGTACAAGTACCTCTCCGCTCCATGTACAAGTACCTCTCCGCTCAATGTACAAGTACATCTCCGCTCCATGTACCAGTACCTCTCCGCTCAATGTACAAGTACCTCTCCGCTCAATGTACAAGTACATCTCCGCTCCATGTACAAGTACGTCTCCGCTCAATGTATAAGTACCTCTCCGCTCCATGTACAAGTACCTCTCCGCTCCATGTACAAGTACATCTCTGCTCCATGTACAAGTACATCTCCGCTCCATGTACAAGTACCTCTCCGCTCCATGTACAAGTACCTCTCCGCTCCATGTACAAGTACATCTCCGCTCCATGTACAAGTACCTCTCCGCTCAATGTACAAGTACATCTCCGCTCCATGTACAAGTACATCTCCACTCCATGTACAAGTACCTCTCCGCTCAATGTACAAGTGTCGACAGTACCTCTCCGCTCCATGTACAAGTACCTCTCCGCTCCATGTACAAGTACCTCTCCGCTCAATGTACAAGTGTCGACAGTACCTCTCCGCTCCATCTACAAGTACCTCTCCGCTCAATGTACAAGTACCTCTCCGCTGAATGTACAAGTACCTCTCCGCTCCATGTACAAGTACCTCTCCGCTCCATGTACAAGTACCTCTCCGCTCCATGTACAAGTACCTCTCCGCTCAATGTACAAGTACCTCTCCGCTCCATGTACAAGTACCTCTCCGCTCAATGTACAAGTACCTCTCCGCTCCATGTACAAGTACCTCTCCGCTCCATGTACAAGTACCTCTCCGCTCCATGTACAAGTACCTCTCCGCTCAATGTCAAGTATCGACAGTACCTCTCCGCTCCATGTACAAGTACCTCTCCGCTGAATGTACAAGTGTCGACAGTACCTCTCCGCTCAATGTACAAGTACCTCTCCGCTCCATGTACAAGTACCTCTCCGCTCTCATGTACAAGTACCTCTCCGCTCCATGTACAAGTACCTCTCCGCTCAATGTACAAGTACCTCTGCGCTCCATGTACAAGTACCTCTCCGCTCAATGTACAAGTACCTCTCCGCTCAATGTACAAGTGTCGACAGTACCTCTCCGCTCCATGTACAAGTACCTCTCCGCTCAATGTACAAGTGTCAACAGTACCTCTACGCTCAATGTACAAGTGTCGACAGTACCTCTCCGCTCTCATGTACAAGTACCTCTCCGATCCATGTACAAGTACATCTCCGCTCCATGTACAAGTACATCTCCGCTCAATGTACAAGTACCTCTCCGCTCCATGTACAAGTACCTCTCCGCTCCATGTACAAGTACCTCTCCGCTCCATGTACAAGTACCTCTCCGCTCCATGTACAAGTACCTCTCCGCTCAATGTACAAGTACCTCTCCGCTCCATGTACAAGTACCTCTCCGCTCCATGTACAAGTACCTCTCCGCTCAATGTACAAGTACCTCTCCGCTCAATGTACAAGTACCTCTCCGCTCCATGTACAAGTACCTCTCCGCTCCATGTACAAGTACCTCTCCGCTCCATGTACAAGTACCTCTCCGCTCAATGTACAAGTACCTCTCCGCTCCCTGTACAAATACCTCTCCGCTCCATGTACAAGTACCTCTCCGCTCCATGTACCAGTACCTCTCCGCTCAATGTACAAGTACATCTCCGCTCAATGTACAAGTACATCTCCGCTCAATGTACAAGTACGTCTCCGCTCAATGTACAAGTACCTCTCCGCTCAATGTACAAGTACCTCTCCGCTCCATGTACAAGTACCTCTCCGCTCAATGTACAAGTACATCTCCGCTCCATGTACCAGTACCTCTCCGCTCAATGTACAAGTACCTCTCCGCTCAATGTACAAGTACATCTCCGCTCCATGTACAAGTACGTCTCCGCTCAATGTATAAGTACCTCTCCGCTCCATGTACAAGTACCTCTCCGCTCCATGTACAAGTACATCTCTGCTCCATGTACAAGTACATCTCCGCTCCATGTACAAGTACCTCTCCGCTCCATGTACAAGTACCTCTCCGCTCCATGTACAAGTACATCTCCGCTCCATGTACAAGTACCTCTCCGCTCAATGTACAAGTACATCTCCGCTCCATGTACAAGTACATCTCCACTCCATGTACAAGTACCTCTCCGCTCAATGTACAAGTGTCGACAGTACCTCTCCGCTCCATGTACAAGTACCTCTCCGCTCCATGTACAAGTACCTCTCCGCTCAATGTACAAGTGTCGACAGTACCTCTCCGCTCCATCTACAAGTACCTCTCCGCTCAATGTACAAGTACCTCTCCGCTGAATGTACAAGTACCTCTCCGCTCCATGTACAAGTACCTCTCCGCTCCATGTACAAGTACCTCTCCGCTCCATGTACAAGTACCTCTCCGCTCAATGTACAAGTACCTCTCCGCTCCATGTACAAGTACCTCTCCGCTCAATGTACAAGTACCTCTCCGCTCCATGTACAAGTACCTCTCCGCTCCATGTACAAGTACCTCTCCGCTCCATGTACAAGTACCTCTCCGCTCAATGTCAAGTATCAACAGTACCTCTCCGCTCCATGTACAAGTACCTCTCCGCTGAATGTACAAGTGTCGACAGTACCTCTCCGCTCAATGTACAAGTACCTCTCCGCTCCATGTACAAGTACCTCTCCGCTCTCATGTACAAGTACCTCTCCGCTCCATGTACAAGTACCTCTCCGCTCAATGTACAAGTACCTCTGCGCTCCATGTACAAGTACCTCTCCGCTCAATGTACAAGTACCTCTCCGCTCAATGTACAAGTGTCGACAGTACCTCTCCGCTCCATGTACAAGTACCTCTCCGCTCAATGTACAAGTGTCGACAGTACCTCTACGCTCAATGTACAAGTGTCGACAGTACCTCTCCGCTCTCATGTACAAGTACCTCTCCGATCCATGTACAAGTACATCTCCGCTCCATGTACAAGTACATCTCCGCTCAATGTACAAGTACCTCTCCGCTCCATGTACAAGTACCTCTCCGCTCCATGTACAAGTACCTCTCCGCTCCATGTACAAGTACCTCTCCGCTCCATGTACAAGTACCTCTCCGCTCAATGTACAAGTACCTCTCCGCTCCATGTACAAGTACCTCTCCGCTCAATGTACAAGTACCTCTCCGCTCCATGTACAAGTACCTCTCCGCTCCATGTACAAGTACCTCTCCGCTCCATGTACAAGTACCTCTCCGCTCAATGTCAAGTATCGACAGTACCTCTCCGCTCCATGTACAAGTACCTCTCCGCTGAATGTACAAGTGTCGACAGTACCTCTCCGCTCAATGTACAAGTACCTCTCCGCTCCATGTACAAGTACCTCTCCGCTCTCATGTACAAGTACCTCTCCGCTCCATGTACAAGTACCTCTCCGCTCAATGTACAAGTACCTCTGCGCTCCATGTACAAGTACCTCTCCGCTCAATGTACAAGTACCTCTCCGCTCAATGTACAAGTGTCGACAGTACCTCTCCGCTCCATGTACAAGTACCTCTCCGCTCAATGTACAAGTGTCGACAGTACCTCTACGCTCAATGTACAAGTGTCGACAGTACCTCTCCGCTCTCATGTACAAGTACCTCTCCGATCCATGTACAAGTACATCTCCGCTCCATGTACAAGTACATCTCCGCTCAATGTACAAGTACCTCTCCGCTCCATGTACAAGTACCTCTCCGCTCCATGTACAAGTACATCTCTGCTCCATGTACAAGTACCTCTCCGCTCAATGTACAAGTACATCTCCGCTCCATGTACAAGTACCTCTCCGCTCCATGTACAAGTACATCTCCGCTCCATGTACAAGTACCTCTCCGCTCCATGTACAAGTACCTCTCCGCTCCATGTACAAGTACCTCTCCGCTCAATGTCAAGTATCGACAGTACCTCTCCGCTCCATGTACAAGTACCTCTCCGCTCAATGTACAAATACCTCTCCGCTCCATGTACAAGTAGCTCTCCGCTGAATGTACAAGTGTCGACAGTACCTCTCCGCTCAATGTACAAGTACCTCTCCGCTCAATGTACAAATACCTCTCCGCTCCATGTACAAGTACCTCTCCGCTCAATGTCAAGTATCGACAGTACCTCTCCGCTCCATGTACAAGTACCTCTCCGCTGAATGTACAAGTGTCGACAGTACCTCTCCGCTCAATGTACAAGTACCTCTCCGCTCCATGTACAAGTACCTCTCCGCTCTCATGTACAAGTACCTCTCCGCTCCATGTACAAGTACCTCTCCGCTCAATGTACAAGTACCTCTGCGCTCCATGTACAAGTACCTCTCCGCTCAATGTACAAGTACCTCTCCGCTCAATGTACAAGTGTCGACAGTACCTCTCCGCTCCATGTACAAGTACCTCTCCGCTCAATGTACAAGTGTCGACAGTACCTCTACGCTCAATGTACAAGTACCTCTCCGCTGAATGTACAAGTGTCGACAGTACCTCTCCGCTCTCATGTACAAGTACCTCTCCGATCCATGTACAAGTACATCTCCGCTCCATGTACAAGTACATCTCCGCTCAATGTACAAGTACCTCTCCGCTCCATGTACAAGTACCTCTCCGCTCCATGTACAAGTACCTCTCCGCTCCATGTACAAGTACCTCTCCGCTCCATGTACAAGTACCTCTCCGCTCAATGTACAAGTACCTCTCCGCTCCATGTACAAGTACCTCTCCGCTCCATGTACAAGTACCTCTCCGCTCCATGTACAAGTACCTCTCCGCTCAATGTCAAGTATCGACAGTACCTCTCCGCTCCATGTACAAGTACCTCTCCGCTGAATGTACAAGTGTCGACAGTACCTCTCCGCTCAATGTACAAGTACCTCTCCGCTCCATGTACAAGTACCTCTCCGCTCTCATGTACAAGTACCTCTCCGCTCCATGTACAAGTACCTCTCCGCTCAATGTACAAGTACCTCTGCGCTCCATGTACAAGTACCTCTCCGCTCAATGTACAAGTACCTCTCCGCTCAATGTACAAGTGTCGACAGTACCTCTCCGCTCCATGTACAAGTACCTCTCCGCTCAATGTACAAGTGTCGACAGTACCTCTACGCTCAATGTACAAGTGTCGACAGTACCTCTCCGCTCTCATGTACAAGTACCTCTCCGATCCATGTACAAGTACATCTCCGCTCCATGTACAAGTACATCTCCGCTCAATGTACAAGTACCTCTCCGCTCCATGTACAAGTACCTCTCCGCTCCATGTACAAGTACCTCTCCGCTCCATGTACAAGTACCTCTCCGCTCCATGTACAAGTACCTCTCCGCTCAATGTACAAGTACCTCTCCGCTCCATGTACAAGTACCTCTCCGCTCCATGTACAAGTACCTCTCCGCTCCATGTACAAGTACCTCTCCGCTCAATGTACAAGTACCTCTCCGCTCCATGTACAAGTACCTCTCCGCTCCATGTACAAGTACCTCTCCGCTCCATGTACAAGTACCTCTCCGCTCAATGTACAAGTACCTCTCCGCTCCCTGTACAAGTACATCTCCGCTCCATGTACAAGTACCTCTCCGCTCCATGTACAAGTACCTCTCCGCTCAATGTACAAGTGTCGACAGTACCTCTCCGCTCCATGTACAAGTACCTCTCCGCTCCATGTACAAGTACCTCTCCGCTCAATGTACAAGTGTCGACAGTACCTCTCCGCTCCATCTACAAGTACCTCTCCGCTCAATGTACAAGTACCTCTCCGCTGAATGTACAAGTACCTCTCCGCTCCATGTACAAGTACCTCTCCGCTCCATGTACAAATACCTCTCCGCTCCATGTACAAGTACCTCTCCGCTCCATGTACAAGCACCTCTCTGCTACATGTACAAGTACCTCTCCGCTCCATGTACAAGTACCTCTCCGCTCCATGTACAAGTACCTCTCCGCTCAATGTACAAGTACCTCTCCGCTCCATGTACAAATACCTCTCCGCTCCATGTACAAATACCTCTCCGCTCCATGTACAAGTACCTCTCCGCTCCATGTACCAGTACCTCTCCGCTCAATGTACAAGTACATCTCCGCTCAATGTACAAGTACATCTCCGCTCAATGTACAAGTACGTCTCCGCTCAATGTACAAGTACCTCTCCGCTCAATGTACAAGTACCTCTCCGCTCCATGTACAAGTACCTCTCCGCTCAATGTACAAGTACATCTCCGCTCCATGTACCAGTACCTCTCCGCTCAATGTACAAGTACCTCTCCGCTCAATGTACAAGTACATCTCCGCTCCATGTACAAGTACGTCTCCGCTCAATGTATAAGTACCTCTCCGCTCCATGTACAAGTACCTCTCCGCTCCATGTGCAAGTACATCTCCGCTCCATGTACAAGTACATCTCCGCTCCATGTACAAGTACCTCTCCGCTCCATGTACAAGTACCTCTCCGCTCCATGTACAAGTACATCTCCGCTCCATGTACAAGTACCTCTCCGCTCAATGTACAAGTACATCTCCGCTCCATGTACAAGTACATCTCCACTCCATGTACAAGTACCTCTCCGCTCAATGTACAAGTGTCGACAGTACCTCTCCGCTCCATGTACAAGTACCTCTCCGCTCCATGTACAAGTACCTCTCCGCTCAATGTACAAGTGTCGACAGTACCTCTCCGCTCCATCTACAAGTACCTCTCCGCTCAATGTACAAGTACCTCTCCGCTGAATGTACAAGTACCTCTCCGCTCCATGTACAAGTACCTCTCCGCTCCATGTACAAGTACCTCTCCGCTCCATGTACAAGTACCTCTCCGCTCAATGTACAAGTACCTCTCCGCTCCATGTACAAGTACCTCTCCGCTCAATGTACAAGTACCTCTCCGCTCCATGTACAAGTACCTCTCCGCTCCATGTACAAGTACCTCTCCGCTCCATGTACAAGTACCTCTCCGCTCAATGTCAAGTATCGACAGTACCTCTCCGCTCCATGTACAAGTACCTCTCCGCTGAATGTACAAGTGTCGACAGTACCTCTCCGCTCAATGTACAAGTACCTCTCCGCTCCATGTACAAGTACCTCTCCGCTCTCATGTACAAGTACCTCTCCGCTCCATGTACAAGTACCTCTCCGCTCAATGTACAAGTACCTCTGCGCTCCATGTACAAGTACCTCTCCGCTCAATGTACAAGTACCTCTCCGCTCAATGTACAAGTGTCGACAGTACCTCTCCGCTCCATGTACAAGTACCTCTCCGCTCAATGTACAAGTGTCGACAGTACCTCTACGCTCAATGTACAAGTGTCGACAGTACCTCTCCGCTCTCATGTACAAGTACCTCTCCGATCCATGTACAAGTACATCTCCGCTCCATGTACAAGTACATCTCCGCTCAATGTACAAGTACCTCTCCGCTCCATGTACAAGTACCTCTCCGCTCCATGTACAAGTACCTCTCCGCTCCATGTACAAGTACATCTCCGCTCAATGTACAAGTACCTCTCCGCTCCATGTACAAGTACCTCTCCGCTCCATGTACAAGTACCTCTCCGCTCCATGTACAAGTACCTCTCCGCTCCATGTACAAGTACCTCTCCGCTCAATGTACAAGTACCTCTCCGCTCCATGTACAAGTACCTCTCCGCTCCATGTACAAGTACCTCTCCGCTCCATGTACAAGTACCTCTCCGCTCAATGTACAAGTACCTCTCCGCTCCATGTACAAGTACCTCTCCGCTCCATGTACAAGTACCTCTCCGCTCCATGTACAAGTACCTCTCCGCTCAATGTACAAGTACCTCTCCGCTCCCTGTACAAGTACATCTCCGCTCCATGTACAAGTACCTCTCCGCTCCATGTACAAGTACCTCTCCGCTCAATGTACAAGTGTCGACAGTACCTCTCCGCTCCATGTACAAGTACCTCTCCGCTCCATGTACAAGTACCTCTCCGCTCAATGTACAAGTGTCGACAGTACCTCTCCGCTCCATCTACAAGTACCTCTCCGCTCAATGTACAAGTACCTCTCCGCTGAATGTACAAGTACCTCTCCGCTCCATGTACAAGTACCTCTCCGCTCCATGTACAAATACCTCTCCGCTCCATGTACAAGTACCTCTCCGCTCCATGTACAAGCACCTCTCTGCTACATGTACAAGTACCTCTCCGCTCCATGTACAAGTACCTCTCCGCTCCATGTACAAGTACCTCTCCGCTCAATGTACAAGTACCTCTCCGCTCCATGTACAAATACCTCTCCGCTCCATGTACAAATACCTCTCCGCTCCATGTACAAGTACCTCTCCGCTCCATGTACCAGTACCTCTCCGCTCAATGTACAAGTACATCTCCGCTCAATGTACAAGTACATCTCCGCTCAATGTACAAGTACGTCTCCGCTCAATGTACAAGTACCTCTCCGCTCAATGTACAAGTACCTCTCCGCTCCATGTACAAGTACCTCTCCGCTCAATGTACAAGTACATCTCCGCTCCATGTACCAGTACCTCTCCGCTCAATGTACAAGTACCTCTCCGCTCAATGTACAAGTACATCTCCGCTCCATGTACAAGTACGTCTCCGCTCAATGTATAAGTACCTCTCCGCTCCATGTACAAGTACCTCTCCGCTCCATGTGCAAGTACATCTCCGCTCCATGTACAAGTACATCTCCGCTCCATGTACAAGTACCTCTCCGCTCCATGTACAAGTACCTCTCCGCTCCATGTACAAGTACATCTCCGCTCCATGTACAAGTACCTCTCCGCTCAATGTACAAGTACATCTCCGCTCCATGTACAAGTACATCTCCACTCCATGTACAAGTACCTCTCCGCTCAATGTACAAGTGTCGACAGTACCTCTCCGCTCCATGTACAAGTACCTCTCCGCTCCATGTACAAGTACCTCTCCGCTCAATGTACAAGTGTCGACAGTACCTCTCCGCTCCATCTACAAGTACCTCTCCGCTCAATGTACAAGTACCTCTCCGCTGAATGTACAAGTACCTCTCCGCTCCATGTACAAGTACCTCTCCGCTCCATGTACAAGTACCTCTCCGCTCCATGTACAAGTACCTCTCCGCTCAATGTACAAGTACCTCTCCGCTCCATGTACAAGTACCTCTCCGCTCAATGTACAAGTACCTCTCCGCTCCATGTACAAGTACCTCTCCGCTCCATGTACAAGTACCTCTCCGCTCCATGTACAAGTACCTCTCCGCTCAATGTCAAGTATCGACAGTACCTCTCCGCTCCATGTACAAGTACCTCTCCGCTGAATGTACAAGTGTCGACAGTACCTCTCCGCTCAATGTACAAGTACCTCTCCGCTCCATGTACAAGTACCTCTCCGCTCTCATGTACAAGTACCTCTCCGCTCCATGTACAAGTACCTCTCCGCTCAATGTACAAGTACCTCTGCGCTCCATGTACAAGTACCTCTCCGCTCAATGTACAAGTACCTCTCCGCTCAATGTACAAGTGTCGACAGTACCTCTCCGCTCCATGTACAAGTACCTCTCCGCTCAATGTACAAGTGTCGACAGTACCTCTACGCTCAATGTACAAGTGTCGACAGTACCTCTCCGCTCTCATGTACAAGTACCTCTCCGATCCATGTACAAGTACATCTCCGCTCCATGTACAAGTACATCTCCGCTCAATGTACAAGTACCTCTCCGCTCCATGTACAAGTACCTCTCCGCTCCATGTACAAGTACCTCTCCGCTCCATGTACAAGTACCTCTCCGCTCCATGTACAAGTACCTCTCCGCTCAATGTACAAGTACCTCTCCGCTCCATGTACAAGTACCTCTCCGCTCCATGTACAAGTACCTCTCCGCTCCATGTACAAGTACCTCTCCGCTCAATGTACAAGTACCTCTCCGCTCCATGTACAAGTACCTCTCCGCTCCATGTACAAGTACCTCTCCGCTCCATGTACAAGTACCTCTCCGCTCAATGTACAAGTACCTCTCCGCTCCCTGTACAAGTACATCTCCGCTCCATGTACAAGTACCTCTCCGCTCCATGTACAAGTACCTCTCCGCTCAATGTACAAGTGTCGACAGTACCTCTCCGCTCCATGTACAAGTACCTCTCCGCTCCATGTACAAGTACCTCTCCGCTCAATGTACAAGTGTCGACAGTACCTCTCCGCTCCATCTACAAGTACCTCTCCGCTCAATGTACAAGTACCTCTCCGCTGAATGTACAAGTACCTCTCCGCTCCATGTACAAGTACCTCTCCGCTCCATGTACAAATACCTCTCCGCTCCATGTACAAGTACCTCTCCGCTCCATGTACAAGCACCTCTCCGCTACATGTACAAGTACCTCTCCGCTCCATGTACAAGTACCTCTCCGCTCCATGTACAAGTACCTCTCCGCTCAATGTACAAGTACCTCTCCGCTCCATGTACAAATACCTCTCCGCTCCATGTACAAATACCTCTCCGCTCCATGTACAAGTACCTCTCCGCTCCATGTACCAGTACCTCTCCGCTCAATGTACAAGTACATCTCCGCTCAATGTACAAGTACATCTCCGCTCAATGTACAAGTACGTCTCCGCTCAATGTACAAGTACCTCTCCGCTCAATGTACAAGTACCTCTCCGCTCCATGTACAAGTACCTCTCCGCTCAATGTACAAGTACATCTCCGCTCCATGTACCAGTACCTCTCCGCTCAATGTACAAGTACCTCTCCGCTCAATGTACAAGTACATCTCCGCTCCATGTACAAGTACGTCTCCGCTCAATGTATAAGTACCTCTCCGCTCCATGTACAAGTACCTCTCCGCTCCATGTACAAGTACATCTCCGCTCCATGTACAAGTACATCTCCGCTCCATGTACAAGTACCTCTCCGCTCCATGTACAAGTACCTCTCCGCTCCATGTACAAGTACATCTCCGCTCCATGTACAAGTACCTCTCCGCTCAATGTACAAGTACATCTCCGCTCCATGTACAAGTACATCTCCACTCCATGTACAAGTACCTCTCCGCTCAATGTACAAGTACATCTCCGCTCCATGTACCAGTACCTCTCCGCTCAATGTACAAGTACATCTCCACTCCATGTACAAGTACCTCTCCGCTCAATGTACAAGTACATCTCCGCTCCATGTACCAGTACCTCTCCGCTCAATGTACAAGTACATCTCCACTCCATGTACAAGTACCTCTCCGCTCAATGTACAAGTGTCGACAGTACCTCTCCGCTCCATCTACAAGTACCTCTCCGCTCAATGTACAAGTACCTCTCCGCTGAATGTACAAGTACCTCTCCGCTCCATGTACAAGTACCTCTCCGCTCCATGTACAAATACCTCTCCGCTCCATGTACAAGTACCTCTCCGCTCCATGTACAAGCACCTCTCCGCTACATGTACAAGTACCTCTCCGCTCCATGTACAAGTACCTCTCCGCTCCATGTACAAGTACCTCTCCGCTCAATGTACAAGTACCTCTCCGCTCCATGTACAAATACCTCTCCGCTCCATGTACAAATACCTCTCCGCTCCATGTACAAGTACCTCTCCGCTCCATGTACCAGTACCTCTCCGCTCAATGTACAAGTACATCTCCGCTCAATGTACAAGTACATCTCCGCTCAATGTACAAGTACGTCTCCGCTCAATGTACAAGTACCTCTCCGCTCAATGTACAAGTACCTCTCCGCTCCATGTACAAGTACCTCTCCGCTCAATGTACAAGTACATCTCCGCTCCATGTACCAGTACCTCTCCGCTCAATGTACAAGTACCTCTCCGCTCAATGTACAAGTACATCTCCGCTCCATGTACAAGTACGTCTCCGCTCAATGTATAAGTACCTCTCCGCTCCATGTACAAGTACCTCTCCGCTCCATGTACAAGTACATCTCTGCTCCATGTACAAGTACATCTCCGCTCCATGTACAAGTACCTCTCCGCTCCATGTACAAGTACCTCTCCGCTCCATGTACAAGTACATCTCCGCTCCATGTACAAGTACCTCTCCGCTCAATGTACAAGTACATCTCCGCTCCATGTACAAGTACATCTCCACTCCATGTACAAGTACCTCTCCGCTCAATGTACAAGTGTCGACAGTACCTCTCCGCTCCATGTACAAGTACCTCTCCGCTCCATGTACAAGTACCTCTCCGCTCAATGTACAAGTGTCGACAGTACCTCTCCGCTCCATCTACAAGTACCTCTCCGCTCAATGTACAAGTACCTCTCCGCTGAATGTACAAGTACCTCTCCGCTCCATGTACAAGTACCTCTCCGCTCCATGTACAAGTACCTCTCCGCTCCATGTACAAGTACCTCTCCGCTCAATGTACAAGTACCTCTCCGCTCCATGTACAAGTACCTCTCCGCTCAATGTACAAGTACCTCTCCGCTCCATGTACAAGTACCTCTCCGCTCCATGTACAAGTACCTCTCCGCTCCATGTACAAGTACCTCTCCGCTCAATGTCAAGTATCGACAGTACCTCTCCGCTCCATGTACAAGTACCTCTCCGCTGAATGTACAAGTGTCGACAGTACCTCTCCGCTCAATGTACAAGTACCTCTCCGCTCCATGTACAAGTACCTCTCCGCTCTCATGTACAAGTACCTCTCCGCTCCATGTACAAGTACCTCTCCGCTCAATGTACAAGTACCTCTGCGCTCCATGTACAAGTACCTCTCCGCTCAATGTACAAGTACCTCTCCGCTCAATGTACAAGTGTCGACAGTACCTCTCCGCTCCATGTACAAGTACCTCTCCGCTCAATGTACAAGTGTCGACAGTACCTCTACGCTCAATGTACAAGTGTCGACAGTACCTCTCCGCTCTCATGTACAAGTACCTCTCCGATCCATGTACAAGTACATCTCCGCTCCATGTACAAGTACATCTCCGCTCAATGTACAAGTACCTCTCCGCTCCATGTACAAGTACCTCTCCGCTCCATGTACAAGTACCTCTCCGCTCCATGTACAAGTACCTCTCCGCTCCATGTACAAGTACCTCTCCGCTCAATGTACAAGTACCTCTCCGCTCCATGTACAAGTACCTCTCCGCTCCATGTACAAGTACCTCTCCGCTCAATGTACAAGTACCTCTCCGCTCAATGTACAAGTACCTCTCCGCTCCATGTACAAGTACCTCTCCGCTCCATGTACAAGTACCTCTCCGCTCCATGTACAAGTACCTCTCCGCTCAATGTACAAGTACCTCTCCGCTCCCTGTACAAATACCTCTCCGCTCCATGTACAAGTACCTCTCCGCTCCATGTACCAGTACCTCTCCGCTCAATGTACAAGTACATCTCCGCTCAATGTACAAGTACATCTCCGCTCAATGTACAAGTACGTCTCCGCTCAATGTACAAGTACCTCTCCGCTCAATGTACAAGTACCTCTCCGCTCCATGTACAAGTACCTCTCCGCTCAATGTACAAGTACATCTCCGCTCCATGTACCAGTACCTCTCCGCTCAATGTACAAGTACCTCTCCGCTCAATGTACAAGTACCTCTCCGCTCAATGTACAAGTGTCGACAGTACCTCTCCGCTCCATGTACAAGTACCTCTCCGCTCAATGTACAAGTGTCGACAGTACCTCTACGCTCAATGTACAAGTGTCGACAGTACCTCTCCGCTCTCATGTACAAGTACCTCTCCGATCCATGTACAAGTACATCTCCGCTCCATGTACAAGTACATCTCCGCTCAATGTACAAGTACCTCTCCGCTCCATGTACAAGTACCTCTCCGCTCCATGTACAAGTACCTCTCCGCTCCATGTACAAGTACCTCTCCGCTCCATGTACAAGTACCTCTCCGCTCAATGTACAAGTACCTCTCCGCTCCATGTACAAGTACCTCTCCGCTCCATGTACAAGTACCTCTCCGCTCAATGTACAAGTACCTCTCCGCTCAATGTACAAGTACCTCTCCGCTCCATGTACAAGTACCTCTCCGCTCCATGTACAAGTACCTCTCCGCTCCATGTACAAGTACCTCTCCGCTCAATGTACAAGTACCTCTCCGCTCCCTGTACAAATACCTCTCCGCTCCATGTACAAGTACCTCTCCGCTCCATGTACCAGTACCTCTCCGCTCAATGTACAAGTACATCTCCGCTCAATGTACAAGTACATCTCCGCTCAATGTACAAGTACGTCTCCGCTCAATGTACAAGTACCTCTCCGCTCAATGTACAAGTACCTCTCCGCTCCATGTACAAGTACCTCTCCGCTCAATGTACAAGTACATCTCCGCTCCATGTACCAGTACCTCTCCGCTCAATGTACAAGTACCTCTCCGCTCAATGTACAAGTACATCTCCGCTCCATGTACAAGTACGTCTCCGCTCAATGTATAAGTACCTCTCCGCTCCATGTACAAGTACCTCTCCGCTCCATGTACAAGTACATCTCTGCTCCATGTACAAGTACATCTCCACTCCATGTACAAGTACCTCTCCGCTCCATGTACAAGTACCTCTCCGCTCCATGTACAAGTACATCTCCGCTCCATGTACAAGTACCTCTCCGCTCAATGTACAAGTACATCTCCGCTCCATGTACAAGTACATCTCCACTCCATGTACAAGTACCTCTCCGCTCAATGTACAAGTGTCGACAGTACCTCTCCGCTCCATGTACAAGTACCTCTCCGCTCAATGTACAAGTGTCGACAGTACCTCTACGCTCAATGTACAAGTGTCGACAGTACCTCTCCGCTCTCATGTACAAGTACCTCTCCGATCCACGTACAAGTACATCTCCGCTCCATGTACAAGTACATCTCCGCTCAATGTACAAGTACCTCTCCGCTCCATGTACAAGTACCTCTCCGCTCCATGTACAAGTACCTCTCCGCTCCATGTACAAGTACCTCTCCGCTCCATGTACAAGTACCTCTCCGCTCAATGTACAAGTACCTCTCCGCTCCATGTACAAGTACCTCTCCGCTCAATGTACAAGTACCTCTCCGCTCCATGTACAAGTACCTCTCCGCTCCATGTACAAGTACCTCTCCGCTCCATGTACAAGTACCTCTCCGCTCAATGTCAAGTATCGACAGTACCTCTCCGCTCCATGTACAAGTACCTCTCCGCTGAATGTACAAGTGTCGACAGTACCTCTCCGCTCAATGTACAAGTACCTCTCCGCTCCATGTACAAGTACCTCTCCGCTCTCATGTACAAGTACCTCTCCGCTCCATGTACAAGTACCTCTCCGCTCAATGTACAAGTACCTCTGCGCTCCATGTACAAGTACCTCTCCGCTCAATGTACAAGTACCTCTCCGCTCAATGTACAAGTGTCGACAGTACCTCTCCGCTCCATGTACAAGTACCTCTCCGCTCAATGTACAAGTGTCGACAGTACCTCTACGCTCAATGTACAAGTGTCGACAGTACCTCTCCGCTCTCATGTACAAGTACCTCTCCGATCCATGTACAAGTACATCTCCGCTCCATGTACAAGTACATCTCCGCTCAATGTACAAGTACCTCTCCGCTCCATGTACAAGTACCTCTCCGCTCCATGTACAAGTACATCTCTGCTCCATGTACAAGTACCTCTCCGCTCAATGTACAAGTACATCTCCGCTCCATGTACAAGTACCTCTCCGCTCCATGTACAAGTACATCTCCGCTCCATGTACAAGTACCTCTCCGCTCCATGTACAAGTACCTCTCCGCTCCATGTACAAGTACCTCTCCGCTCAATGTCAAGTATCGACAGTACCTCTCCGCTCCATGTACAAGTACCTCTCCGCTCAATGTACAAATACCTCTCCGCTCCATGTACAAGTAGCTCTCCGCTGAATGTACAAGTGTCGACAGTACCTCTCCGCTCAATGTACAAGTACCTCTCCGCTCAATGTACAAATACCTCTCCGCTCCATGTACAAGTACCTCTCCGCTCAATGTCAAGTATCGACAGTACCTCTCCGCTCCATGTACAAGTACCTCTCCGCTGAATGTACAAGTGTCGACAGTACCTCTCCGCTCAATGTACAAGTACCTCTCCGCTCCATGTACAAGTACCTCTCCGCTCCATGTACAAGTACCTCTCCGCTCCATGTACAAGTACCTCTCCGCTCAATGTCAAGTATCGACAGTACCTCTCCGCTCCATGTACAAGTACCTCTCCGCTGAATGTACAAGTGTCGACAGTACCTCTCCGCTCAATGTACAAGTACCTCTCCGCTCCATGTACAAGTACCTCTCCGCTCTCATGTACAAGTACCTCTCCGCTCCATGTACAAGTACCTCTCCGCTCAATGTACAAGTACCTCTGCACTCCATGTACAAGTACCTCTCCGCTCAATGTACAAGTACCTCTCCGCTCAATGTACAAGTGTCGACAGTACCTCTCCGCTCCATGTACAAGTACCTCTCCGCTCAATGTACAAGTGTCGACAGTACCTCTACGCTCAATGTACAAGTGTCGACAGTACCTCTCCGCTCTCATGTACAAGTACCTCTCCGATCCATGTACAAGTACATCTCCGCTCCATGTACAAGTACATCTCCGCTCAATGTACAAGTACCTCTCCGCTCCATGTACAAGTACCTCTCCGCTCCATGTACAAGTACCTCTCCGCTCCATGTACAAGTACCTCTCCGCTCCATGTACAAGTACCTCTCCGCTCAATGTACAAGTACCTCTCCGCTCCATGTACAAGTACCTCTCCGCTCCATGTACAAGTACCTCTCCGCTCAATGTACAAGTACCTCTCCGCTCAATGTACAAGTACCTCTCCGCTCCATGTACAAGTACCTCTCCGCTCCATGTACAAGTACCTCTCCGCTCCATGTACAAGTACCTCTCCGCTCAATGTACAAGTACCTCTCCGCTCCCTGTACAAATACCTCTCCGCTCCATGTACAAGTACCTCTCCGCTCCATGTACCAGTACCTCTCCGCTCAATGTACAAGTACATCTCCGCTCAATGTACAAGTACATCTCCGCTCAATGTACAAGTACGTCTCCGCTCAATGTACAAGTACCTCTCCGCTCAATGTACAAGTACCTCTCCGCTCCATGTACAAGTACCTCTCCGCTCAATGTACAAGTACATCTCCGCTCCATGTACCAGTACCTCTCCGCTCAATGTACAAGTACCTCTCCGCTCAATGTACAAGTACATCTCCGCTCCATGTACAAGTACGTCTCCGCTCAATGTATAAGTACCTCTCCGCTCCATGTACAAGTACCTCTCCGCTCCATGTACAAGTACATCTCTGCTCCATGTACAAGTACATCTCCGCTCCATGTACAAGTACCTCTCCGCTCCATGTACAAGTACCTCTCCGCTCCATGTACAAGTACATCTCCGCTCCATGTACAAGTACCTCTCCGCTCAATGTACAAGTACATCTCCGCTCCATGTACAAGTACATCTCCACTCCATGTACAAGTACCTCTCCGCTCAATGTACAAGTGTCGACAGTACCTCTCCGCTCCATGTACAAGTACCTCTCCGCTCCATGTACAAGTACCTCTCCGCTCAATGTACAAGTGTCGACAGTACCTCTCCGCTCCATCTACAAGTACCTCTCCGCTCAATGTACAAGTACCTCTCCGCTGAATGTACAAGTACCTCTCCGCTCCATGTACAAGTACCTCTCCGCTCCATGTACAAGTACCTCTCCGCTCCATGTACAAGTACCTCTCCGCTCAATGTACAAGTACCTCTCCGCTCCATGTACAAGTACCTCTCCGCTCAATGTACAAGTACCTCTCCGCTCCATGTACAAGTACCTCTCCGCTCCATGTACAAGTACCTCTCCGCTCCATGTACAAGTACCTCTCCGCTCAATGTCAAGTATCGACAGTACCTCTCCGCTCCATGTACAAGTACCTCTCCGCTGAATGTACAAGTGTCGACAGTACCTCTCCGCTCAATGTACAAGTACCTCTCCGCTCCATGTACAAGTACCTCTCCGCTCTCATGTACAAGTACCTCTCCGCTCCATGTACAAGTACCTCTCCGCTCAATGTACAAGTACCTCTGCGCTCCATGTACAAGTACCTCTCCGCTCAATGTACAAGTACCTCTCCGCTCAATGTACAAGTGTCGACAGTACCTCTCCGCTCCATGTACAAGTACCTCTCCGCTCAATGTACAAGTGTCGACAGTACCTCTACGCTCAATGTACAAGTGTCGACAGTACCTCTCCGCTCTCATGTACAAGTACCTCTCCGATCCATGTACAAGTACATCTCTGCTCCATGTACAAGTACATCTCCACTCAATGTACAAGTACCTCTCCGCTCCATGTACAAGTACCTCTCCGCTCCATGTACAAGTACCTCTCCGCTCCATGTACAAGTACCTCTCCGCTCCATGTACAAGTACCTCTCCGCTCAATGTACAAGTACCTCTCCGCTCCATGTACAAGTACCTCTCCGCTCAATGTACAAGTACCTCTCCGCTCCATGTACAAGTACCTCTCCGCTCCATGTACAAGTACCTCTCCGCTCCATGTACAAGTACCTCTCCGCTCAATGTCAAGTATCGACAGTACCTCTCCGCTCCATGTACAAGTACCTCTCCGCTGAATGTACAAGTGTCGACAGTACCTCTCCGCTCAATGTACAAGTACCTCTCCGCTCCATGTACAAGTACCTCTCCGCTCTCATGTACAAGTACCTCTCCGCTCCATGTACAAGTACCTCTCCGCTCAATGTACAAGTACCTCTGCGCTCCATGTACAAGTACCTCTCCGCTCAATGTACAAGTACCTCTCCGCTCAATGTACAAGTGTCGACAGTACCTCTCCGCTCCATGTACAAGTACCTCTCCGCTCAATGTACAAGTGTCGACAGTACCTCTACGCTCAATGTACAAGTGTCGACAGTACCTCTCCGCTCTCATGTACAAGTACCTCTCCGATCCATGTACAAGTACATCTCCGCTCCATGTACAAGTACATCTCCGCTCAATGTACAAGTACCTCTCCGCTCCATGTACAAGTACCTCTCCGCTCCATGTACAAGTACATCTCTGCTCCATGTACAAGTACCTCTCCGCTCAATGTACAAGTACATCTCCGCTCCATGTACAAGTACCTCTCCGCTCCATGTACAAGTACATCTCCGCTCCATGTACAAGTACCTCTCCGCTCCATGTACAAGTACCTCTCCGCTCCATGTACAAGTACCTCTCCGCTCAATGTCAAGTATCGACAGTACCTCTCCGCTCCATGTACAAGTACCTCTCCGCTCAATGTACAAATACCTCTCCGCTCCATGTACAAGTAGCTCTCCGCTGAATGTACAAGTGTCGACAGTACCTCTCCGCTCAATGTACAAGTACCTCTCCGCTCAATGTACAAATACCTCTCCGCTCCATGTACAAGTACCTCTCCGCTCAATGTCAAGTATCGACAGTACCTCTCCGCTCCATGTACAAGTACCTCTCCGCTGAATGTACAAGTGTCGACAGTACCTCTCCGCTCAATGTACAAGTACCTCTCCGCTCCATGTACAAGTACCTCTCCGCTCTCATGTACAAGTACCTCTCCGCTCCATGTACAAGTACCTCTCCGCTCAATGTACAAGTACCTCTGCGCTCCATGTACAAGTACCTCTCCGCTCAATGTACAAGTACCTCTCCGCTCAATGTACAAGTGTCGACAGTACCTCTCCGCTCCATGTACAAGTACCTCTCCGCTCAATGTACAAGTGTCGACAGTACCTCTACGCTCAATGTACAAGTACCTCTCCGCTGAATGTACAAGTGTCGACAGTACCTCTCCGCTCTCATGTACAAGTACCTCTCCGATCCATGTACAAGTACATCTCCGCTCCATGTACAAGTACCTCTCCGCTCAATGTACAAGTACATCTCCGCTCCATGTACCAGTACCTCTCCGCTCAATGTACAAGTACATCTCCACTCCATGTACAAGTACCTCTCCGCTCAATGTACAAGTACATCTCCGCTCCATGTACCAGTACCTCTCCGCTCAATGTACAAGTACATCTCCACTCCATGTACAAGTACCTCTCCGCTCAATGTACAAGTGTCGACAGTACCTCTCCGCTCCATCTACAAGTACATCTCCGCTCCATGTACCAGTACCTCTCCGCTCAATGTACAAGTACCTCTCCGCTCAATGTACAAGTACATCTCCGCTCCATGTACAAGTACGTCTCCGCTCAATGTATAAGTACCTCTCCGCTCCATGTACAAGTACCTCTCCGCTCCATGTACAAGTACATCTCTGCTCCATGTACAAGTACATCTCCGCTCCATGTACAAGTACCTCTCCGCTCCATGTACAAGTACCTCTCCGCTCCATGTACAAGTACATCTCCGCTCCATGTACAAGTACCTCTCCGCTCAATGTACAAGTACATCTCCGCTCCATGTACAAGTACATCTCCACTCCATGTACAAGTACCTCTCCGCTCAATGTACAAGTGTCGACAGTACCTCTCCGCTCCATGTACAAGTACCTCTCCGCTCCATGTACAAGTACCTCTCCGCTCAATGTACAAGTGTCGACAGTACCTCTCCGCTCCATCTACAAGTACCTCTCCGCTCAATGTACAAGTACCTCTCCGCTGAATGTACAAGTACCTCTCCGCTCCATGTACAAGTACCTCTCCGCTCCATGTACAAGTACCTCTCCGCTCCATGTACAAGTACCTCTCCGCTCAATGTACAAGTACCTCTCCGCTCCATGTACAAGTACCTCTCCGCTCAATGTACAAGTACCTCTCCGCTCCATGTACAAGTACCTCTCCGCTCCATGTACAAGTACCTCTCCGCTCCATGTACAAGTACCTCTCCGCTCAATGTCAAGTATCGACAGTACCTCTCCGCTCCATGTACAAGTACCTCTCCGCTGAATGTACAAGTGTCGACAGTACCTCTCCGCTCAATGTACAAGTACCTCTCCGCTCCATGTACAAGTACCTCTCCGCTCTCATGTACAAGTACCTCTCCGCTCCATGTACAAGTACCTCTCCGCTCAATGTACAAGTACCTCTGCGCTCCATGTACAAGTACCTCTCCGCTCAATGTACAAGTACCTCTCCGCTCAATGTACAAGTGTCGACAGTACCTCTCCGCTCCATGTACAAGTACCTCTCCGCTCAATGTACAAGTGTCGACAGTACCTCTACGCTCAATGTACAAGTGTCGACAGTACCTCTCCGCTCTCATGTACAAGTACCTCTCCGATCCATGTACAAGTACATCTCCGCTCCATGTACAAGTACATCTCCGCTCAATGTACAAGTACCTCTCCGCTCCATGTACAAGTACCTCTCCGCTCCATGTACAAGTACCTCTCCGCTCCATGTACAAGTACCTCTCCGCTCCATGTACAAGTACCTCTCCGCTCAATGTACAAGTACCTCTCCGCTCCATGTACAAGTACCTCTCCGCTCAATGTACAAGTACCTCTCCGCTCCATGTACAAGTACCTCTCCGCTCCATGTACAAGTACCTCTCCGCTCCATGTACAAGTACCTCTCCGCTCAATGTCAAGTATCGACAGTACCTCTCCGCTCCATGTACAAGTACCTCTCCGCTGAATGTACAAGTGTCGACAGTACCTCTCCGCTCAATGTACAAGTACCTCTCCGCTCCATGTACAAGTACCTCTCCGCTCTCATGTACAAGTACCTCTCCGCTCCATGTACAAGTACCTCTCCGCTCAATGTACAAGTACCTCTGCGCTCCATGTACAAGTACCTCTCCGCTCAATGTACAAGTACCTCTCCGCTCAATGTACAAGTGTCGACAGTACCTCTCCGCTCCATGTACAAGTACCTCTCCGCTCAATGTACAAGTGTCGACAGTACCTCTACGCTCAATGTACAAGTGTCGACAGTACCTCTCCGCTCTCATGTACAAGTACCTCTCCGATCCATGTACAAGTACATCTCCGCTCCATGTACAAGTACATCTCCGCTCAATGTACAAGTACCTCTCCGCTCCATGTACAAGTACCTCTCCGCTCCATGTACAAGTACATCTCTGCTCCATGTACAAGTACCTCTCCGCTCAATGTACAAGTACATCTCCGCTCCATGTACAAGTACCTCTCCGCTCCATGTACAAGTACATCTCCGCTCCATGTACAAGTACCTCTCCGCTCCATGTACAAGTACCTCTCCGCTCCATGTACAAGTACCTCTCCGCTCAATGTCAAGTATCGACAGTACCTCTCCGCTCCATGTACAAGTACCTCTCCGCTCAATGTACAAATACCTCTCCGCTCCATGTACAAGTAGCTCTCCGCTGAATGTACAAGTGTCGACAGTACCTCTCCGCTCAATGTACAAGTACCTCTCCGCTCAATGTACAAATACCTCTCCGCTCCATGTACAAGTACCTCTCCGCTCAATGTCAAGTATCGACAGTACCTCTCCGCTCCATGTACAAGTACCTCTCCGCTGAATGTACAAGTGTCGACAGTACCTCTCCGCTCAATGTACAAGTACCTCTCCGCTCCATGTACAAGTACCTCTCCGCTCTCATGTACAAGTACCTCTCCGCTCCATGTACAAGTACCTCTCCGCTCAATGTACAAGTACCTCTGCGCTCCATGTACAAGTACCTCTCCGCTCAATGTACAAGTACCTCTCCGCTCAATGTACAAGTGTCGACAGTACCTCTCCGCTCCATGTACAAGTACCTCTCCACTCAATGTACAAGTGTCGACAGTACCTCTACGCTCAATGTACAAGTACCTCTCCGCTGAATGTACAAGTGTCGACAGTACCTCTCCGCTCTCATGTACAAGTACCTCTCCGATCCATGTACAAGTACATCTCCGCTCCATGTACAAGTACCTCTCCGCTCAATGTACAAGTACATCTCCGCTCCATGTACCAGTACCTCTCCGCTCAATGTACAAGTACATCTCCACTCCATGTACAAGTACCTCTCCGCTCAATGTACAAGTACATCTCCGCTCCATGTACCAGTACCTCTCCGCTCAATGTACAAGTACATCTCCACTCCATGTACAAGTACCTCTCCGCTCAATGTACAAGTGTCGACAGTACCTCTCCGCTCCATCTACAAGTACCTCTCCGCTCAATGTACAAGTACCTCTCCGCTGAATGTACAAGTACCTGTCCGCTCCATGTACAAGTACCTCTCCGCTCCATGTACAAATACCTCTCCGCTCCATGTACAAGTACCTCTCCGCTCCATGTACAAGCACCTCTCCGCTACATGTACAAGTACCTCTCCGCTCCATGTACAAGTACCTCTCCGCTCCATGTACAAGTACCTCTCCGCTCAATGTACAAGTACCTCTCCGCTCCATGTACAAATACCTCTCCGCTCCATGTACAAATACCTATCCGCTCCATGTACAAGTACCTCTCCGCTCCATGTACCAGTACCTCTCCGCTCAATGTACAAGTACATCTCCGCTCAATGTACAAGTACATCTCCGCTCAATGTACAAGTACGTCTCCGCTCAATGTACAAGTACCTCTCCGCTCAATGTACAAGTACCTCTCCGCTCCATGTACAAGTACCTCTCCGCTCAATGTACAAGTACATCTCCGCTCCATGTACCAGTACCTCTCCGCTCAATGTACAAGTACCTCTCCGCTCAATGTACAAGTACATCTCCGCTCCATGTACAAGTACGTCTCCGCTCAATGTATAAGTACCTCTCCGCTCCATGTACAAGTACCTCTCCGCTCCATGTACAAGTACATCTCTGCTCCATGTACAAGTACATCTCCGCTCCATGTACAAGTACCTCTCCGCTCCATGTACAAGTACCTCTCCGCTCCATGTACAAGTACATCTCCGCTCCATGTACAAGTACCTCTCCGCTCAATGTACAAGTACATCTCCGCTCCATGTACAAGTACATCTCCACTCCATGTACAAGTACCTCTCCGCTCAATGTACAAGTGTCGACAGTACCTCTCCGCTCCATGTACAAGTACCTCTCCGCTCCATGTACAAGTACCTCTCCGCTCAATGTACAAGTGTCGACAGTACCTCTCCGCTCCATCTACAAGTACCTCTCCGCTCAATGTACAAGTACCTCTCCGCTGAATGTACAAGTACCTCTCCGCTCCATGTACAAGTACCTCTCCGCTCCATGTACAAGTACCTCTCCGCTCCATGTACAAGTACCTCTCCGCTCAATGTACAAGTACCTCTCCGCTCCATGTACAAGTACCTCTCCGCTCAATGTACAAGTACCTCTCCGCTCCATGTACAAGTACCTCTCCGCTCCATGTACAAGTACCTCTCCGCTCCATGTACAAGTACCTCTCCGCTCAATGTCAAGTATCGACAGTACCTCTCCGCTCCATGTACAAGTACCTCTCCGCTGAATGTACAAGTGTCGACAGTACCTCTCCGCTCAATGTACAAGTACCTCTCCGCTCCATGTACAAGTACCTCTCCGCTCTCATGTACAAGTACCTCTCCGCTCCATGTACAAGTACCTCTCCGCTCAATGTACAAGTACCTCTGCGCTCCATGTACAAGTACCTCTCCGCTCAATGTACAAGTACCTCTCCGCTCAATGTACAAGTGTCGACAGTACCTCTCCGCTCCATGTACAAGTACCTCTCCGCTCAATGTACAAGTGTCAACAGTACCTCTACGCTCAATGTACAAGTGTCGACAGTACCTCTCCGCTCTCATGTACAAGTACCTCTCCGATCCATGTACAAGTACATCTCCGCTCCATGTACAAGTACATCTCCGCTCAATGTACAAGTACCTCTCCGCTCCATGTACAAGTACCTCTCCGCTCCATGTACAAGTACCTCTCCGCTCCATGTACAAGTACCTCTCCGCTCCATGTACAAGTACCTCTCCGCTCAATGTACAAGTACCTCTCCGCTCCATGTACAAGTACCTCTCCGCTCCATGTACAAGTACCTCTCCGCTCAATGTACAAGTACCTCTCCGCTCAATGTACAAGTACCTCTCCGCTCCATGTACAAGTACCTCTCCGCTCCATGTACAAGTACCTCTCCGCTCCATGTACAAGTACCTCTCCGCTCAATGTACAAGTACCTCTCCGCTCCCTGTACAAATACCTCTCCGCTCCATGTACAAGTACCTCTCCGCTCCATGTACCAGTACCTCTCCGCTCAATGTACAAGTACATCTCCGCTCAATGTACAAGTACATCTCCGCTCAATGTACAAGTACGTCTCCGCTCAATGTACAAGTACCTCTCCGCTCAATGTACAAGTACCTCTCCGCTCCATGTACAAGTACCTCTCCGCTCAATGTACAAGTACATCTCCGCTCCATGTACCAGTACCTCTCCGCTCAATGTACAAGTACCTCTCCGCTCAATGTACAAGTACATCTCCGCTCCATGTACAAGTACGTCTCCGCTCAATGTATAAGTACCTCTCCGCTCCATGTACAAGTACCTCTCCGCTCCATGTACAAGTACATCTCTGCTCCATGTACAAGTACATCTCCGCTCCATGTACAAGTACCTCTCCGCTCCATGTACAAGTACCTCTCCGCTCCATGTACAAGTACATCTCCGCTCCATGTACAAGTACCTCTCCGCTCAATGTACAAGTACATCTCCGCTCCATGTACAAGTACATCTCCACTCCATGTACAAGTACCTCTCCGCTCAATGTACAAGTGTCGACAGTACCTCTCCGCTCCATGTACAAGTACCTCTCCGCTCCATGTACAAGTACCTCTCCGCTCAATGTACAAGTGTCGACAGTACCTCTCCGCTCCATCTACAAGTACCTCTCCGCTCAATGTACAAGTACCTCTCCGCTGAATGTACAAGTACCTCTCCGCTCCATGTACAAGTACCTCTCCGCTCCATGTACAAGTACCTCTCCGCTCCATGTACAAGTACCTCTCCGCTCAATGTACAAGTACCTCTCCGCTCCATGTACAAGTACCTCTCCGCTCAATGTACAAGTACCTCTCCGCTCCATGTACAAGTACCTCTCCGCTCCATGTACAAGTACCTCTCCGCTCCATGTACAAGTACCTCTCCGCTCAATGTCAAGTATCGACAGTACCTCTCCGCTCCATGTACAAGTACCTCTCCGCTGAATGTACAAGTGTCGACAGTACCTCTCCGCTCAATGTACAAGTACCTCTCCGCTCCATGTACAAGTACCTCTCCGCTCTCATGTACAAGTACCTCTCCGCTCCATGTACAAGTACCTCTCCGCTCAATGTACAAGTACCTCTGCGCTCCATGTACAAGTACCTCTCCGCTCAATGTACAAGTACCTCTCCGCTCAATGTACAAGTGTCGACAGTACCTCTCCGCTCCATGTACAAGTACCTCTCCGCTCAATGTACAAGTGTCGACAGTACCTCTACGCTCAATGTACAAGTGTCGACAGTACCTCTCCGCTCTCATGTACAAGTACCTCTCCGATCCATGTACAAGTACATCTCCGCTCCATGTACAAGTACATCTCCGCTCAATGTACAAGTACCTCTCCGCTCCATGTACAAGTACCTCTCCGCTCCATGTACAAGTACCTCTCCGCTCCATGTACAAGTACCTCTCCGCTCCATGTACAAGTACCTCTCCGCTCAATGTACAAGTACCTCTCCGCTCCATGTACAAGTACCTCTCCGCTCAATGTACAAGTACCTCTCCGCTCCATGTACAAGTACCTCTCCGCTCCATGTACAAGTACCTCTCCGCTCCATGTACAAGTACCTCTCCGCTCAATGTCAAGTATCGACAGTACCTCTCCGCTCCATGTACAAGTACCTCTCCGCTGAATGTACAAGTGTCGACAGTACCTCTCCGCTCAATGTACAAGTACCTCTCCGCTCCATGTACAAGTACCTCTCCGCTCTCATGTACAAGTACCTCTCCGCTCCATGTACAAGTACCTCTCCGCTCAATGTACAAGTACCTCTGCGCTCCATGTACAAGTACCTCTCCGCTCAATGTACAAGTACCTCTCCGCTCAATGTACAAGTGTCGACAGTACCTCTCCGCTCCATGTACAAGTACCTCTCCGCTCAATGTACAAGTGTCGACAGTACCTCTACGCTCAATGTACAAGTGTCGACAGTACCTCTCCGCTCTCATGTACAAGTACCTCTCCGATCCATGTACAAGTACATCTCCGCTCCATGTACAAGTACATCTCCGCTCAATGTACAAGTACCTCTCCGCTCCATGTACAAGTACCTCTCCGCTCCATGTACAAGTACATCTCTGCTCCATGTACAAGTACCTCTCCGCTCAATGTACAAGTACATCTCCGCTCCATGTACAAGTACCTCTCCGCTCCATGTACAAGTACATCTCCGCTCCATGTACAAGTACCTCTCCGCTCCATGTACAAGTACCTCTCCGCTCCATGTACAAGTACCTCTCCGCTCAATGTCAAGTATCGACAGTACCTCTCCGCTCCATGTACAAGTACCTCTCCGCTCAATGTACAAATACCTCTCCGCTCCATGTACAAGTAGCTCTCCGCTGAATGTACAAGTGTCGACAGTACCTCTCCGCTCAATGTACAAGTACCTCTCCGCTCAATGTACAAATACCTCTCCGCTCCATGTACAAGTACCTCTCCGCTCAATGTCAAGTATCGACAGTACCTCTCCGCTCCATGTACAAGTACCTCTCCGCTGAATGTACAAGTGTCGACAGTACCTCTCCGCTCAATGTACAAGTACCTCTCCGCTCCATGTACAAGTACCTCTCCGCTCTCATGTACAAGTACCTCTCCGCTCCATGTACAAGTACCTCTCCGCTCAATGTACAAGTACCTCTGCGCTCCATGTACAAGTACCTCTCCGCTCAATGTACAAGTACCTCTCCGCTCAATGTACAAGTGTCGACAGTACCTCTCCGCTCCATGTACAAGTACCTCTCCGCTCAATGTACAAGTGTCGACAGTACCTCTACGCTCAATGTACAAGTACCTCTCCGCTGAATGTACAAGTGTCGACAGTACCTCTCCGCTCTCATGTACAAGTACCTCTCCGATCCATGTACAAGTACATCTCCGCTCCATGTACAAGTACATCTCCGCTCAATGTACAAGTACCTCTCCGCTCCATGTACAAGTACCTCTCCGCTCCATGTACAAGTACCTCTCCGCTCCATGTACAAGTACCTCTCCGCTCCATGTACAAGTACCTCTCCGCTCAATGTACAAGTACCTCTCCGCTCCATGTACAAGTACCTCTCCGCTCAATGTACAAGTACCTCTCCGCTCCATGTACAAGTACCTCTCCGCTCCATGTACAAGTACCTCTCCGCTCCATGTACAAGTACCTCTCCGCTCAATGTCAAGTATCGACAGTACCTCTCCGCTCCATGTACAAGTACCTCTCCGCTGAATGTACAAGTGTCGACAGTACCTCTCCGCTCAATGTACAAGTACCTCTCCGCTCCATGTACAAGTACCTCTCCGCTCTCATGTACAAGTACCTCTCCGCTCCATGTACAAGTACCTCTCCGCTCAATGTACAAGTACCTCTGCGCTCCATGTACAAGTACCTCTCCGCTCAATGTACAAGTACCTCTCCGCTCAATGTACAAGTGTCGACAGTACCTCTCCGCTCCATGTACAAGTACCTCTCCGCTCAATGTACAAGTGTCGACAGTACCTCTACGCTCAATGTACAAGTGTCGACAGTACCTCTCCGCTCTCATGTACAAGTACCTCTCCGATCCATGTACAAGTACATCTCCGCTCCATGTACAAGTACATCTCCGCTCAATGTACAAGTACCTCTCCGCTCCATGTACAAGTACCTCTCCGCTCCATGTACAAGTACCTCTCCGCTCCATGTACAAGTACCTCTCCGCTCCATGTACAAGTACCTCTCCGCTCAATGTACAAGTACCTCTCCGCTCCATGTACAAGTACCTCTCCGCTCCATGTACAAGTACCTCTCCGCTCCATGTACAAGTACCTCTCCGCTCAATGTACAAGTACCTCTCCGCTCCATGTACAAGTACCTCTCCGCTCCATGTACAAGTACCTCTCCGCTCCATGTACAAGTACCTCTCCGCTCAATGTACAAGTACCTCTCCGCTCCCTGTACAAGTACATCTCCGCTCCATGTACAAGTACCTCTCCGCTCCATGTACAAGTACCTCTCCGCTCAATGTACAAGTGTCGACAGTACCTCTCCGCTCCATGTACAAGTACCTCTCCGCTCCATGTACAAGTACCTCTCCGCTCAATGTACAAGTGTCGACAGTACCTCTCCGCTCCATCTACAAGTACCTCTCCGCTCAATGTACAAGTACCTCTCCGCTGAATGTACAAGTACCTCTCCGCTCCATGTACAAGTACCTCTCCGCTCCATGTACAAATACCTCTCCGCTCCATGTACAAGTACCTCTCCGCTCCATGTACAAGCACCTCTCTGCTACATGTACAAGTACCTCTCCGCTCCATGTACAAGTACCTCTCCGCTCCATGTACAAGTACCTCTCCGCTCAATGTACAAGTACCTCTCCGCTCCATGTACAAATACCTCTCCGCTCCATGTACAAATACCTCTCCGCTCCATGTACAAGTACCTCTCCGCTCCATGTACCAGTACCTCTCCGCTCAATGTACAAGTACATCTCCGCTCAATGTACAAGTACATCTCCGCTCAATGTACAAGTACGTCTCCGCTCAATGTACAAGTACCTCTCCGCTCAATGTACAAGTACCTCTCCGCTCCATGTACAAGTACCTCTCCGCTCAATGTACAAGTACATCTCCGCTCCATGTACCAGTACCTCTCCGCTCAATGTACAAGTACCTCTCCGCTCAATGTACAAGTACATCTCCGCTCCATGTACAAGTACGTCTCCGCTCAATGTATAAGTACCTCTCCGCTCCATGTACAAGTACCTCTCCGCTCCATGTGCAAGTACATCTCCGCTCCATGTACAAGTACATCTCCGCTCCATGTACAAGTACCTCTCCGCTCCATGTACAAGTACCTCTCCGCTCCATGTACAAGTACATCTCCGCTCCATGTACAAGTACCTCTCCGCTCAATGTACAAGTACATCTCCGCTCCATGTACAAGTACATCTCCACTCCATGTACAAGTACCTCTCCGCTCAATGTACAAGTGTCGACAGTACCTCTCCGCTCCATGTACAAGTACCTCTCCGCTCCATGTACAAGTACCTCTCCGCTCAATGTACAAGTGTCGACAGTACCTCTCCGCTCCATCTACAAGTACCTCTCCGCTCAATGTACAAGTACCTCTCCGCTGAATGTACAAGTACCTCTCCGCTCCATGTACAAGTACCTCTCCGCTCCATGTACAAGTACCTCTCCGCTCCATGTACAAGTACCTCTCCGCTCAATGTACAAGTACCTCTCCGCTCCATGTACAAGTACCTCTCCGCTCAATGTACAAGTACCTCTCCGCTCCATGTACAAGTACCTCTCCGCTCCATGTACAAGTACCTCTCCGCTCCATGTACAAGTACCTCTCCGCTCAATGTCAAGTATCGACAGTACCTCTCCGCTCCATGTACAAGTACCTCTCCGCTGAATGTACAAGTGTCGACAGTACCTCTCCGCTCAATGTACAAGTACCTCTCCGCTCCATGTACAAGTACCTCTCCGCTCTCATGTACAAGTACCTCTCCGCTCCATGTACAAGTACCTCTCCGCTCAATGTACAAGTACCTCTGCGCTCCATGTACAAGTACCTCTCCGCTCAATGTACAAGTACCTCTCCGCTCAATGTACAAGTGTCGACAGTACCTCTCCGCTCCATGTACAAGTACCTCTCCGCTCAATGTACAAGTGTCGACAGTACCTCTACGCTCAATGTACAAGTGTCGACAGTACCTCTCCGCTCTCATGTACAAGTACCTCTCCGATCCATGTACAAGTACATCTCCGCTCCATGTACAAGTACATCTCCGCTCAATGTACAAGTACCTCTCCGCTCCATGTACAAGTACCTCTCCGCTCCATGTACAAGTACCTCTCCGCTCCATGTACAAGTACCTCTCCGCTCCATGTACAAGTACCTCTCCGCTCAATGTACAAGTACCTCTCCGCTCCATGTACAAGTACCTCTCCGCTCCATGTACAAGTACCTCTCCGCTCCATGTACAAGTACCTCTCCGCTCAATGTACAAGTACCTCTCCGCTCCATGTACAAGTACCTCTCCGCTCCATGTACAAGTACCTCTCCGCTCCATGTACAAGTACCTCTCCGCTCAATGTACAAGTACCTCTCCGCTCCCTGTACAAGTACATCTCCGCTCCATGTACAAGTACCTCTCCGCTCCATGTACAAGTACCTCTCCGCTCAATGTACAAGTGTCGACAGTACCTCTCCGCTCCATGTACAAGTACCTCTCCGCTCCATGTACAAGTACCTCTCCGCTCAATGTACAAGTGTCGACAGTACCTCTCCGCTCCATCTACAAGTACCTCTCCGCTCAATGTACAAGTACCTCTCCGCTGAATGTACAAGTACCTCTCCGCTCCATGTACAAGTACCTCTCCGCTCCATGTACAAATACCTCTCCGCTCCATGTACAAGTACCTCTCCGCTCCATGTACAAGCACCTCTCCGCTACATGTACAAGTACCTCTCCGCTCCATGTACAAGTACCTCTCCGCTCCATGTACAAGTACCTCTCCGCTCAATGTACAAGTACCTCTCCGCTCCATGTACAAATACCTCTCCGCTCCATGTACAAATACCTCTCCGCTCCATGTACAAGTACCTCTCCGCTCCATGTACCAGTACCTCTCCGCTCAATGTACAAGTACATCTCCGCTCAATGTACAAGTACATCTCCGCTCAATGTACAAGTACGTCTCCGCTCAATGTACAAGTACCTCTCCGCTCAATGTACAAGTACCTCTCCGCTCCATGTACAAGTACCTCTCCGCTCAATGTACAAGTACATCTCCGCTCCATGTACCAGTACCTCTCCGCTCAATGTACAAGTACCTCTCCGCTCAATGTACAAGTACATCTCCGCTCCATGTACAAGTACGTCTCCGCTCAATGTATAAGTACCTCTCCGCTCCATGTACAAGTACCTCTCCGCTCCATGTACAAGTACATCTCCGCTCCATGTACAAGTACATCTCCGCTCCATGTACAAGTACCTCTCCGCTCCATGTACAAGTACCTCTCCGCTCCATGTACAAGTACATCTCCGCTCCATGTACAAGTACCTCTCCGCTCAATGTACAAGTACATCTCCGCTCCATGTACAAGTACATCTCCACTCCATGTACAAGTACCTCTCCGCTCAATGTACAAGTACATCTCCGCTCCATGTACCAGTACCTCTCCGCTCAATGTACAAGTACATCTCCACTCCATGTACAAGTACCTCTCCGCTCAATGTACAAGTACATCTCCGCTCCATGTACCAGTACCTCTCCGCTCAATGTACAAGTACATCTCCACTCCATGTACAAGTACCTCTCCGCTCAATGTACAAGTGTCGACAGTACCTCTCCGCTCCATCTACAAGTACCTCTCCGCTCAATGTACAAGTACCTCTCCGCTGAATGTACAAGTACCTCTCCGCTCCATGTACAAGTACCTCTCCGCTCCATGTACAAATACCTCTCCGCTCCATGTACAAGTACCTCTCCGCTCCATGTACAAGCACCTCTCCGCTACATGTACAAGTACCTCTCCGCTCCATGTACAAGTACCTCTCCGCTCCATGTACAAGTACCTCTCCGCTCAATGTACAAGTACCTCTCCGCTCCATGTACAAATACCTCTCCGCTCCATGTACAAATACCTCTCCGCTCCATGTACAAGTACCTCTCCGCTCCATGTACCAGTACCTCTCCGCTCAATGTACAAGTACATCTCCGCTCAATGTACAAGTACATCTCCGCTCAATGTACAAGTACGTCTCCGCTCAATGTACAAGTACCTCTCCGCTCAATGTACAAGTACCTCTCCGCTCCATGTACAAGTACCTCTCCGCTCAATGTACAAGTACATCTCCGCTCCATGTACCAGTACCTCTCCGCTCAATGTACAAGTACCTCTCCGCTCAATGTACAAGTACATCTCCGCTCCATGTACAAGTACGTCTCCGCTCAATGTATAAGTACCTCTCCGCTCCATGTACAAGTACCTCTCCGCTCCATGTACAAGTACATCTCTGCTCCATGTACAAGTACATCTCCGCTCCATGTACAAGTACCTCTCCGCTCCATGTACAAGTACCTCTCCGCTCCATGTACAAGTACATCTCCGCTCCATGTACAAGTACCTCTCCGCTCAATGTACAAGTACATCTCCGCTCCATGTACAAGTACATCTCCACTCCATGTACAAGTACCTCTCCGCTCAATGTACAAGTGTCGACAGTACCTCTCCGCTCCATGTACAAGTACCTCTCCGCTCCATGTACAAGTACCTCTCCGCTCAATGTACAAGTGTCGACAGTACCTCTCCGCTCCATCTACAAGTACCTCTCCGCTCAATGTACAAGTACCTCTCCGCTGAATGTACAAGTACCTCTCCGCTCCATGTACAAGTACCTCTCCGCTCCATGTACAAGTACCTCTCCGCTCCATGTACAAGTACCTCTCCGCTCAATGTACAAGTACCTCTCCGCTCCATGTACAAGTACCTCTCCGCTCAATGTACAAGTACCTCTCCGCTCCATGTACAAGTACCTCTCCGCTCCATGTACAAGTACCTCTCCGCTCCATGTACAAGTACCTCTCCGCTCAATGTCAAGTATCGACAGTACCTCTCCGCTCCATGTACAAGTACCTCTCCGCTGAATGTACAAGTGTCGACAGTACCTCTCCGCTCAATGTACAAGTACCTCTCCGCTCCATGTACAAGTACCTCTCCGCTCTCATGTACAAGTACCTCTCCGCTCCATGTACAAGTACCTCTCCGCTCAATGTACAAGTACCTCTGCGCTCCATGTACAAGTACCTCTCCGCTCAATGTACAAGTACCTCTCCGCTCAATGTACAAGTGTCGACAGTACCTCTCCGCTCCATGTACAAGTACCTCTCCGCTCAATGTACAAGTGTCGACAGTACCTCTACGCTCAATGTACAAGTGTCGACAGTACCTCTCCGCTCTCATGTACAAGTACCTCTCCGATCCATGTACAAGTACATCTCCGCTCCATGTACAAGTACATCTCCGCTCAATGTACAAGTACCTCTCCGCTCCATGTACAAGTACCTCTCCGCTCCATGTACAAGTACCTCTCCGCTCCATGTACAAGTACCTCTCCGCTCCATGTACAAGTACCTCTCCGCTCAATGTACAAGTACCTCTCCGCTCCATGTACAAGTACCTCTCCGCTCCATGTACAAGTACCTCTCCGCTCAATGTACAAGTACCTCTCCGCTCAATGTACAAGTACCTCTCCGCTCCATGTACAAGTACCTCTCCGCTCCATGTACAAGTACCTCTCCGCTCCATGTACAAGTACCTCTCCGCTCAATGTACAAGTACCTCTCCGCTCCCTGTACAAATACCTCTCCGCTCCATGTACAAGTACCTCTCCGCTCCATGTACCAGTACCTCTCCGCTCAATGTACAAGTACATCTCCGCTCAATGTACAAGTACATCTCCGCTCAATGTACAAGTACGTCTCCGCTCAATGTACAAGTACCTCTCCGCTCAATGTACAAGTACCTCTCCGCTCCATGTACAAGTACCTCTCCGCTCAATGTACAAGTACATCTCCGCTCCATGTACCAGTACCTCTCCGCTCAATGTACAAGTACCTCTCCGCTCAATGTACAAGTACCTCTCCGCTCAATGTACAAGTGTCGACAGTACCTCTCCGCTCCATGTACAAGTACCTCTCCGCTCAATGTACAAGTGTCGACAGTACCTCTACGCTCAATGTACAAGTGTCGACAGTACCTCTCCGCTCTCATGTACAAGTACCTCTCCGATCCATGTACAAGTACATCTCCGCTCCATGTACAAGTACATCTCCGCTCAATGTACAAGTACCTCTCCGCTCCATGTACAAGTACCTCTCCGCTCCATGTACAAGTACCTCTCCGCTCCATGTACAAGTACCTCTCCGCTCCATGTACAAGTACCTCTCCGCTCAATGTACAAGTACCTCTCCGCTCCATGTACAAGTACCTCTCCGCTCCATGTACAAGTACCTCTCCGCTCAATGTACAAGTACCTCTCCGCTCAATGTACAAGTACCTCTCCGCTCCATGTACAAGTACCTCTCCGCTCCATGTACAAGTACCTCTCCGCTCCATGTACAAGTACCTCTCCGCTCAATGTACAAGTACCTCTCCGCTCCCTGTACAAATACCTCTCCGCTCCATGTACAAGTACCTCTCCGCTCCATGTACCAGTACCTCTCCGCTCAATGTACAAGTACATCTCCGCTCAATGTACAAGTACATCTCCGCTCAATGTACAAGTACGTCTCCGCTCAATGTACAAGTACCTCTCCGCTCAATGTACAAGTACCTCTCCGCTCCATGTACAAGTACCTCTCCGCTCAATGTACAAGTACATCTCCGCTCCATGTACCAGTACCTCTCCGCTCAATGTACAAGTACCTCTCCGCTCAATGTACAAGTACATCTCCGCTCCATGTACAAGTACGTCTCCGCTCAATGTATAAGTACCTCTCCGCTCCATGTACAAGTACCTCTCCGCTCCATGTACAAGTACATCTCTGCTCCATGTACAAGTACATCTCCACTCCATGTACAAGTACCTCTCCGCTCCATGTACAAGTACCTCTCCGCTCCATGTACAAGTACATCTCCGCTCCATGTACAAGTACCTCTCCGCTCAATGTACAAGTACATCTCCGCTCCATGTACAAGTACATCTCCACTCCATGTACAAGTACCTCTCCGCTCAATGTACAAGTGTCGACAGTACCTCTCCGCTCCATGTACAAGTACCTCTCCGCTCAATGTACAAGTGTCGACAGTACCTCTACGCTCAATGTACAAGTGTCGACAGTACCTCTCCGCTCTCATGTACAAGTACCTCTCCGATCCATGTACAAGTACATCTCCGCTCCATGTACAAGTACATCTCCGCTCAATGTACAAGTACCTCTCCGCTCCATGTACAAGTACCTCTCCGCTCCATGTACAAGTACCTCTCCGCTCCATGTACAAGTACCTCTCCGCTCCATGTACAAGTACCTCTCCGCTCAATGTACAAGTACCTCTCCGCTCCATGTACAAGTACCTCTCCGCTCAATGTACAAGTACCTCTCCGCTCCATGTACAAGTACCTCTCCGCTCCATGTACAAGTACCTCTCCGCTCCATGTACAAGTACCTCTCCGCTCAATGTCAAGTATCGACAGTACCTCTCCGCTCCATGTACAAGTACCTCTCCGCTGAATGTACAAGTGTCGACAGTACCTCTCCGCTCAATGTACAAGTACCTCTCCGCTCCATGTACAAGTACCTCTCCGCTCTCATGTACAAGTACCTCTCCGCTCCATGTACAAGTACCTCTCCGCTCAATGTACAAGTACCTCTGCGCTCCATGTACAAGTACCTCTCCGCTCAATGTACAAGTACCTCTCCGCTCAATGTACAAGTGTCGACAGTACCTCTCCGCTCCATGTACAAGTACCTCTCCGCTCAATGTACAAGTGTCGACAGTACCTCTACGCTCAATGTACAAGTGTCGACAGTACCTCTCCGCTCTCATGTACAAGTACCTCTCCGATCCATGTACAAGTACATCTCCGCTCCATGTACAAGTACATCTCCGCTCAATGTACAAGTACCTCTCCGCTCCATGTACAAGTACCTCTCCGCTCCATGTACAAGTACATCTCTGCTCCATGTACAAGTACCTCTCCGCTCAATGTACAAGTACATCTCCGCTCCATGTACAAGTACCTCTCCGCTCCATGTACAAGTACATCTCCGCTCCATGTACAAGTACCTCTCCGCTCCATGTACAAGTACCTCTCCGCTCCATGTACAAGTACCTCTCCGCTCAATGTCAAGTATCGACAGTACCTCTCCGCTCCATGTACAAGTACCTCTCCGCTCAATGTACAAATACCTCTCCGCTCCATGTACAAGTAGCTCTCCGCTGAATGTACAAGTGTCGACAGTACCTCTCCGCTCAATGTACAAGTACCTCTCCGCTCAATGTACAAATACCTCTCCGCTCCATGTACAAGTACCTCTCCGCTCAATGTCAAGTATCGACAGTACCTCTCCGCTCCATGTACAAGTACCTCTCCGCTGAATGTACAAGTGTCGACAGTACCTCTCCGCTCAATGTACAAGTACCTCTCCGCTCCATGTACAAGTACCTCTCCGCTCCATGTACAAGTACCTCTCCGCTCCATGTACAAGTACCTCTCCGCTCAATGTCAAGTATCGACAGTACCTCTCCGCTCCATGTACAAGTACCTCTCCGCTGAATGTACAAGTGTCGACAGTACCTCTCCGCTCAATGTACAAGTACCTCTCCGCTCCATGTACAAGTACCTCTCCGCTCTCATGTACAAGTACCTCTCCGCTCCATGTACAAGTACCTCTCCGCTCAATGTACAAGTACCTCTGCACTCCATGTACAAGTACCTCTCCGCTCAATGTACAAGTACCTCTCCGCTCAATGTACAAGTGTCGACAGTACCTCTCCGCTCCATGTACAAGTACCTCTCCGCTCAATGTACAAGTGTCGACAGTACCTCTACGCTCAATGTACAAGTGTCGACAGTACCTCTCCGCTCTCATGTACAAGTACCTCTCCGATCCATGTACAAGTACATCTCCGCTCCATGTACAAGTACATCTCCGCTCAATGTACAAGTACCTCTCCGCTCCATGTACAAGTACCTCTCCGCTCCATGTACAAGTACCTCTCCGCTCCATGTACAAGTACCTCTCCGCTCCATGTACAAGTACCTCTCCGCTCAATGTACAAGTACCTCTCCGCTCCATGTACAAGTACCTCTCCGCTCCATGTACAAGTACCTCTCCGCTCAATGTACAAGTACCTCTCCGCTCAATGTACAAGTACCTCTCCGCTCAATGTACAAGTACCTCTCCGCTCCATGTACAAGTACCTCTCCGCTCAATGTACAAGTACATCTCCGCTCCATGTACCAGTACCTCTCCGCTCAATGTACAAGTACCTCTCCGCTCAATGTACAAGTACATCTCCGCTCCATGTACAAGTACGTCTCCGCTCAATGTATAAGTACCTCTCCGCTCCATGTACAAGTACCTCTCCGCTCCATGTACAAGTACATCTCTGCTCCATGTACAAGTACATCTCCGCTCCATGTACAAGTACCTCTCCGCTCCATGTACAAGTACCTCTCCGCTCCATGTACAAGTACATCTCCGCTCCATGTACAAGTACCTCTCCGCTCAATGTACAAGTACATCTCCGCTCCATGTACAAGTACATCTCCACTCCATGTACAAGTACCTCTCCGCTCAATGTACAAGTGTCGACAGTACCTCTCCGCTCCATGTACAAGTACCTCTCCGCTCCATGTACAAGTACCTCTCCGCTCAATGTACAAGTGTCGACAGTACCTCTCCGCTCCATCTACAAGTACCTCTCCGCTCAATGTACAAGTACCTCTCCGCTGAATGTACAAGTACCTCTCCGCTCCATGTACAAGTACCTCTCCGCTCCATGTACAAGTACCTCTCCGCTCCATGTACAAGTACCTCTCCGCTCAATGTACAAGTACCTCTCCGCTCCATGTACAAGTACCTCTCCGCTCAATGTACAAGTACCTCTCCGCTCCATGTACAAGTACCTCTCCGCTCCATGTACAAGTACCTCTCCGCTCCATGTACAAGTACCTCTCCGCTCAATGTCAAGTATCGACAGTACCTCTCCGCTCCATGTACAAGTACCTCTCCGCTGAATGTACAAGTGTCGACAGTACCTCTCCGCTCAATGTACAAGTACCTCTCCGCTCCATGTACAAGTACCTCTCCGCTCTCATGTACAAGTACCTCTCCGCTCCATGTACAAGTACCTCTCCGCTCAATGTACAAGTACCTCTGCGCTCCATGTACAAGTACCTCTCCGCTCAATGTACAAGTACCTCTCCGCTCAATGTACAAGTGTCGACAGTACCTCTCCGCTCCATGTACAAGTACCTCTCCGCTCAATGTACAAGTGTCGACAGTACCTCTACGCTCAATGTACAAGTGTCGACAGTACCTCTCCGCTCTCATGTACAAGTACCTCTCCGATCCATGTACAAGTACATCTCCGCTCCATGTACAAGTACATCTCCGCTCAATGTACAAGTACCTCTCCGCTCCATGTACAAGTACCTCTCCGCTCCATGTACAAGTACCTCTCCGCTCCATGTACAAGTACCTCTCCGCTCCATGTACAAGTACCTCTCCGCTCAATGTACAAGTACCTCTCCGCTCCATGTACAAGTACCTCTCCGCTCCATGTACAAGTACCTCTCCGCTCAATGTACAAGTACCTCTCCGCTCAATGTACAAGTACCTCTCCGCTCCATGTACAAGTACCTCTCCGCTCCATGTACAAGTACCTCTCCGCTCCATGTACAAGTACCTCTCCGCTCAATGTACAAGTACCTCTCCGCTCCCTGTACAAATACCTCTCCGCTCCATGTACAAGTACCTCTCCGCTCCATGTACCAGTACCTCTCCGCTCAATGTACAAGTACATCTCCGCTCAATGTACAAGTACATCTCCGCTCAATGTACAAGTACGTCTCCGCTCAATGTACAAGTACCTCTCCGCTCAATGTACAAGTACCTCTCCGCTCCATGTACAAGTACCTCTCCGCTCAATGTACAAGTACATCTCCGCTCCATGTACCAGTACCTCTCCGCTCAATGTACAAGTACCTCTCCGCTCAATGTACAAGTACCTCTCCGCTCAATGTACAAGTGTCGACAGTACCTCTCCGCTCCATGTACAAGTACCTCTCCGCTCAATGTACAAGTGTCGACAGTACCTCTACGCTCAATGTACAAGTGTCGACAGTACCTCTCCGCTCTCATGTACAAGTACCTCTCCGATCCATGTACAAGTACATCTCCGCTCCATGTACAAGTACATCTCCGCTCAATGTACAAGTACCTCTCCGCTCCATGTACAAGTACCTCTCCGCTCCATGTACAAGTACCTCTCCGCTCCATGTACAAGTACCTCTCCGCTCCATGTACAAGTACCTCTCCGCTCAATGTACAAGTACCTCTCCGCTCCATGTACAAGTACCTCTCCGCTCCATGTACAAGTACCTCTCCGCTCAATGTACAAGTACCTCTCCGCTCAATGTACAAGTACCTCTCCGCTCCATGTACAAGTACCTCTCCGCTCCATGTACAAGTACCTCTCCGCTCCATGTACAAGTACCTCTCCGCTCAATGTACAAGTACCTCTCCGCTCCCTGTACAAATACCTCTCCGCTCCATGTACAAGTACCTCTCCGCTCCATGTACCAGTACCTCTCCGCTCAATGTACAAGTACATCTCCGCTCAATGTACAAGTACATCTCCGCTCAATGTACAAGTACGTCTCCGCTCAATGTACAAGTACCTCTCCGCTCAATGTACAAGTACCTCTCCGCTCCATGTACAAGTACCTCTCCGCTCAATGTACAAGTACATCTCCGCTCCATGTACCAGTACCTCTCCGCTCAATGTACAAGTACCTCTCCGCTCAATGTACAAGTACATCTCCGCTCCATGTACAAGTACGTCTCCGCTCAATGTATAAGTACCTCTCCGCTCCATGTACAAGTACCTCTCCGCTCCATGTACAAGTACATCTCTGCTCCATGTACAAGTACATCTCCACTCCATGTACAAGTACCTCTCCGCTCCATGTACAAGTACCTCTCCGCTCCATGTACAAGTACATCTCCGCTCCATGTACAAGTACCTCTCCGCTCAATGTACAAGTACATCTCCGCTCCATGTACAAGTACATCTCCACTCCATGTACAAGTACCTCTCCGCTCAATGTACAAGTGTCGACAGTACCTCTCCGCTCCATGTACAAGTACCTCTCCGCTCAATGTACAAGTGTCGACAGTACCTCTACGCTCAATGTACAAGTGTCGACAGTACCTCTCCGCTCTCATGTACAAGTACCTCTCCGATCCATGTACAAGTACATCTCCGCTCCATGTACAAGTACATCTCCGCTCAATGTACAAGTACCTCTCCGCTCCATGTACAAGTACCTCTCCGCTCCATGTACAAGTACCTCTCCGCTCCATGTACAAGTACCTCTCCGCTCCATGTACAAGTACCTCTCCGCTCAATGTACAAGTACCTCTCCGCTCCATGTACAAGTACCTCTCCGCTCAATGTACAAGTACCTCTCCGCTCCATGTACAAGTACCTCTCCGCTCCATGTACAAGTACCTCTCCGCTCCATGTACAAGTACCTCTCCGCTCAATGTCAAGTATCGACAGTACCTCTCCGCTCCATGTACAAGTACCTCTCCGCTGAATGTACAAGTGTCGACAGTACCTCTCCGCTCAATGTACAAGTACCTCTCCGCTCCATGTACAAGTACCTCTCCGCTCTCATGTACAAGTACCTCTCCGCTCCATGTACAAGTACCTCTCCGCTCAATGTACAAGTACCTCTGCGCTCCATGTACAAGTACCTCTCCGCTCAATGTACAAGTACCTCTCCGCTCAATGTACAAGTGTCGACAGTACCTCTCCGCTCCATGTACAAGTACCTCTCCGCTCAATGTACAAGTGTCGACAGTACCTCTACGCTCAATGTACAAGTGTCGACAGTACCTCTCCGCTCTCATGTACAAGTACCTCTCCGATCCATGTACAAGTACATCTCCGCTCCATGTACAAGTACATCTCCGCTCAATGTACAAGTACCTCTCCGCTCCATGTACAAGTACCTCTCCGCTCCATGTACAAGTACATCTCTGCTCCATGTACAAGTACCTCTCCGCTCAATGTACAAGTACATCTCCGCTCCATGTACAAGTACCTCTCCGCTCCATGTACAAGTACATCTCCGCTCCATGTACAAGTACCTCTCCGCTCCATGTACAAGTACCTCTCCGCTCCATGTACAAGTACCTCTCCGCTCAATGTCAAGTATCGACAGTACCTCTCCGCTCCATGTACAAGTACCTCTCCGCTCAATGTACAAATACCTCTCCGCTCCATGTACAAGTAGCTCTCCGCTGAATGTACAAGTGTCGACAGTACCTCTCCGCTCAATGTACAAGTACCTCTCCGCTCAATGTACAAATACCTCTCCGCTCCATGTACAAGTACCTCTCCGCTCAATGTCAAGTATCGACAGTACCTCTCCGCTCCATGTACAAGTACCTCTCCGCTGAATGTACAAGTGTCGACAGTACCTCTCCGCTCAATGTACAAGTACCTCTCCGCTCCATGTACAAGTACCTCTCCGCTCCATGTACAAGTACCTCTCCGCTCCATGTACAAGTACCTCTCCGCTCAATGTCAAGTATCGACAGTACCTCTCCGCTCCATGTACAAGTACCTCTCCGCTGAATGTACAAGTGTCGACAGTACCTCTCCGCTCAATGTACAAGTACCTCTCCGCTCCATGTACAAGTACCTCTCCGCTCTCATGTACAAGTACCTCTCCGCTCCATGTACAAGTACCTCTCCGCTCAATGTACAAGTACCTCTGCACTCCATGTACAAGTACCTCTCCGCTCAATGTACAAGTACCTCTCCGCTCAATGTACAAGTGTCGACAGTACCTCTCCGCTCCATGTACAAGTACCTCTCCGCTCAATGTACAAGTGTCGACAGTACCTCTACGCTCAATGTACAAGTGTCGACAGTACCTCTCCGCTCTCATGTACAAGTACCTCTCCGATCCATGTACAAGTACATCTCCGCTCCATGTACAAGTACATCTCCGCTCAATGTACAAGTACCTCTCCGCTCCATGTACAAGTACCTCTCCGCTCCATGTACAAGTACCTCTCCGCTCCATGTACAAGTACCTCTCCGCTCCATGTACAAGTACCTCTCCGCTCAATGTACAAGTACCTCTCCGCTCCATGTACAAGTACCTCTCCGCTCCATGTACAAGTACCTCTCCGCTCAATGTACAAGTACCTCTCCGCTCAATGTACAAGTACCTCTCCGCTCCATGTACAAGTACCTCTCCGCTCCATGTACAAGTACCTCTCCGCTCCATGTACAAGTACCTCTCCGCTCAATGTACAAGTACCTCTCCGCTCCCTGTACAAATACCTCTCCGCTCCATGTACAAGTACCTCTCCGCTCCATGTACCAGTACCTCTCCGCTCAATGTACAAGTACATCTCCGCTCAATGTACAAGTACATCTCCGCTCAATGTACAAGTACGTCTCCGCTCAATGTACAAGTACCTCTCCGCTCAATGTACAAGTACCTCTCCGCTCCATGTACAAGTACCTCTCCGCTCAATGTACAAGTACATCTCCGCTCCATGTACCAGTACCTCTCCGCTCAATGTACAAGTACCTCTCCGCTCAATGTACAAGTACATCTCCGCTCCATGTACAAGTACGTCTCCGCTCAATGTATAAGTACCTCTCCGCTCCATGTACAAGTACCTCTCCGCTCCATGTACAAGTACATCTCTGCTCCATGTACAAGTACATCTCCGCTCCATGTACAAGTACCTCTCCGCTCCATGTACAAGTACCTCTCCGCTCCATGTACAAGTACATCTCCGCTCCATGTACAAGTACCTCTCCGCTCAATGTACAAGTACATCTCCGCTCCATGTACAAGTACATCTCCACTCCATGTACAAGTACCTCTCCGCTCAATGTACAAGTGTCGACAGTACCTCTCCGCTCCATGTACAAGTACCTCTCCGCTCCATGTACAAGTACCTCTCCGCTCAATGTACAAGTGTCGACAGTACCTCTCCGCTCCATCTACAAGTACCTCTCCGCTCAATGTACAAGTACCTCTCCGCTGAATGTACAAGTACCTCTCCGCTCCATGTACAAGTACCTCTCCGCTCCATGTACAAGTACCTCTCCGCTCCATGTACAAGTACCTCTCCGCTCAATGTACAAGTACCTCTCCGCTCCATGTACAAGTACCTCTCCGCTCAATGTACAAGTACCTCTCCGCTCCATGTACAAGTACCTCTCCGCTCCATGTACAAGTACCTCTCCGCTCCATGTACAAGTACCTCTCCGCTCAATGTCAAGTATCGACAGTACCTCTCCGCTCCATGTACAAGTACCTCTCCGCTGAATGTACAAGTGTCGACAGTACCTCTCCGCTCAATGTACAAGTACCTCTCCGCTCCATGTACAAGTACCTCTCCGCTCTCATGTACAAGTACCTCTCCGCTCCATGTACAAGTACCTCTCCGCTCAATGTACAAGTACCTCTGCGCTCCATGTACAAGTACCTCTCCGCTCAATGTACAAGTACCTCTCCGCTCAATGTACAAGTGTCGACAGTACCTCTCCGCTCCATGTACAAGTACCTCTCCGCTCAATGTACAAGTGTCGACAGTACCTCTACGCTCAATGTACAAGTGTCGACAGTACCTCTCCGCTCTCATGTACAAGTACCTCTCCGATCCATGTACAAGTACATCTCCGCTCCATGTACAAGTACATCTCCACTCAATGTACAAGTACCTCTCCGCTCCATGTACAAGTACCTCTCCGCTCCATGTACAAGTACCTCTCCGCTCCATGTACAAGTACCTCTCCGCTCCATGTACAAGTACCTCTCCGCTCAATGTACAAGTACCTCTCCGCTCCATGTACAAGTACCTCTCCGCTCAATGTACAAGTACCTCTCCGCTCCATGTACAAGTACCTCTCCGCTCCATGTACAAGTACCTCTCCGCTCCATGTACAAGTACCTCTCCGCTCAATGTCAAGTATCGACAGTACCTCTCCGCTCCATGTACAAGTACCTCTCCGCTGAATGTACAAGTGTCGACAGTACCTCTCCACTCAATGTACAAGTACCTCTCCGCTCCATGTACAAGTACCTCTCCGCTCTCATGTACAAGTACCTCTCCGCTCCATGTACAAGTACCTCTCCGCTCAATGTACAAGTACCTCTGCGCTCCATGTACAAGTACCTCTCCGCTCAATGTACAAGTACCTCTCCGCTCAATGTACAAGTGTCGACAGTACCTCTCCGCTCCATGTACAAGTACCTCTCCGCTCAATGTACAAGTGTCGACAGTACCTCTACGCTCAATGTACAAGTGTCGACAGTACCTCTCCGCTCTCATGTACAAGTACCTCTCCGATCCATGTACAAGTACATCTCCGCTCCATGTACAAGTACATCTCCGCTCAATGTACAAGTACCTCTCCGCTCCATGTACAAGTACCTCTCCGCTCCATGTACAAGTACATCTCTGCTCCATGTACAAGTACCTCTCCGCTCAATGTACAAGTACATCTCCGCTCCATGTACAAGTACCTCTCCGCTCCATGTACAAGTACATCTCCGCTCCATGTACAAGTACCTCTCCGCTCCATGTACAAGTACCTCTCCGCTCCATGTACAAGTACCTCTCCGCTCAATGTCAAGTATCGACAGTACCTCTCCGCTCCATGTACAAGTACCTCTCCGCTCAATGTACAAATACCTCTCCGCTCCATGTACAAGTAGCTCTCCGCTGAATGTACAAGTGTCGACAGTACCTCTCCGCTCAATGTACAAGTACCTCTCCGCTCAATGTACAAATACCTCTCCGCTCCATGTACAAGTACCTCTCCGCTCAATGTCAAGTATCGACAGTACCTCTCCGCTCCATGTACAAGTACCTCTCCGCTGAATGTACAAGTGTCGACAGTACCTCTCCGCTCAATGTACAAGTACCTCTCCGCTCCATGTACAAGTACCTCTCCGCTCTCATGTACAAGTACCTCTCCGCTCCATGTACAAGTACCTCTCCGCTCAATGTACAAGTACCTCTGCGCTCCATGTACAAGTACCTCTCCGCTCAATGTACAAGTACCTCTCCGCTCAATGTACAAGTGTCGACAGTACCTCTCCGCTCCATGTACAAGTACCTCTCCGCTCAATGTACAAGTGTCGACAGTACCTCTACGCTCAATGTACAAGTACCTCTCCGCTGAATGTACAAGTGTCGACAGTACCTCTCCGCTCTCATGTACAAGTACCTCTCCGATCCATGTACAAGTACATCTCCGCTCCATGTACAAGTACCTCTCCGCTCAATGTACAAGTACATCTCCGCTCCATGTACCAGTACCTCTCCGCTCAATGTACAAGTACATCTCCACTCCATGTACAAGTACCTCTCCGCTCAATGTACAAGTACATCTCCGCTCCATGTACCAGTACCTCTCCGCTCAATGTACAAGTACATCTCCACTCCATGTACAAGTACCTCTCCGCTCAATGTACAAGTGTCGACAGTACCTCTCCGCTCCATCTACAAGTACATCTCCGCTCCATGTACCAGTACCTCTCCGCTCAATGTACAAGTACCTCTCCGCTCAATGTACAAGTACATCTCCGCTCCATGTACAAGTACGTCTCCGCTCAATGTATAAGTACCTCTCCGCTCCATGTACAAGTACCTCTCCGCTCCATGTACAAGTACATCTCTGCTCCATGTACAAGTACATCTCCGCTCCATGTACAAGTACCTCTCCGCTCCATGTACAAGTACCTCTCCGCTCCATGTACAAGTACATCTCCGCTCCATGTACAAGTACCTCTCCGCTCAATGTACAAGTACATCTCCGCTCCATGTACAAGTACATCTCCACTCCATGTACAAGTACCTCTCCGCTCAATGTACAAGTGTCGACAGTACCTCTCCGCTCCATGTACAAGTACCTCTCCGCTCCATGTACAAGTACCTCTCCGCTCAATGTACAAGTGTCGACAGTACCTCTCCGCTCCATCTACAAGTACCTCTCCGCTCAATGTACAAGTACCTCTCCGCTGAATGTACAAGTACCTCTCCGCTCCATGTACAAGTACCTCTCCGCTCCATGTACAAGTACCTCTCCGCTCCATGTACAAGTACCTCTCCGCTCAATGTACAAGTACCTCTCCGCTCCATGTACAAGTACCTCTCCGCTCAATGTACAAGTACCTCTCCGCTCCATGTACAAGTACCTCTCCGCTCCATGTACAAGTACCTCTCCGCTCCATGTACAAGTACCTCTCCGCTCAATGTCAAGTATCGACAGTACCTCTCCGCTCCATGTACAAGTACCTCTCCGCTGAATGTACAAGTGTCGACAGTACCTCTCCGCTCCATGTACAAGTACCTCTCCGCTCTCATGTACAAGTACCTCTCCGCTCCATGTACAAGTACCTCTCCGCTCAATGTACAAGTACCTCTGCGCTCCATGTACAAGTACCTCTCCGCTCAATGTACAAGTACCTCTCCGCTCAATGTACAAGTGTCGACAGTACCTCTCCGCTCCATGTACAAGTACCTCTCCGCTCAATGTACAAGTGTCGACAGTACCTCTACGCTCAATGTACAAGTGTCGACAGTACCTCTCCGCTCTCATGTACAAGTACCTCTCCGATCCATGTACAAGTACATCTCCGCTCCATGTACAAGTACATCTCCGCTCAATGTACAAGTACCTCTCCGCTCCATGTACAAGTACCTCTCCGCTCCATGTACAAGTACCTCTCCGCTCCATGTACAAGTACCTCTCCGCTCCATGTACAAGTACCTCTCCGCTCAATGTACAAGTACCTCTCCGCTCCATGTACAAGTACCTCTCCGCTCAATGTACAAGTACCTCTCCGCTCCATGTACAAGTACCTCTCCGCTCCATGTACAAGTACCTCTCCGCTCCATGTACAAGTACCTCTCCGCTCAATGTCAAGTATCGACAGTACCTCTCCGCTCCATGTACAAGTACCTCTCCGCTGAATGTACAAGTGTCGACAGTACCTCTCCGCTCAATGTACAAGTACCTCTCCGCTCCATGTACAAGTACCTCTCCGCTCTCATGTACAAGTACCTCTCCGCTCCATGTACAAGTACCTCTCCGCTCAATGTACAAGTACCTCTGCGCTCCATGTACAAGTACCTCTCCGCTCAATGTACAAGTACCTCTCCGCTCAATGTACAAGTGTCGACAGTACCTCTCCGCTCCATGTACAAGTACCTCTCCGCTCAATGTACAAGTGTCGACAGTACCTCTACGCTCAATGTACAAGTGTCGACAGTACCTCTCCGCTCTCATGTACAAGTACCTCTCCGATCCATGTACAAGTACATCTCCGCTCCATGTACAAGTACATCTCCGCTCAATGTACAAGTACCTCTCCGCTCCATGTACAAGTACCTCTCCGCTCCATGTACAAGTACATCTCTGCTCCATGTACAAGTACCTCTCCGCTCAATGTACAAGTACATCTCCGCTCCATGTACAAGTACCTCTCCGCTCCATGTACAAGTACATCTCCGCTCCATGTACAAGTACCTCTCCGCTCCATGTACAAGTACCTCTCCGCTCCATGTACAAGTACCTCTCCGCTCAATGTCAAGTATCGACAGTACCTCTCCGCTCCATGTACAAGTACCTCTCCGCTCAATGTACAAATACCTCTCCGCTCCATGTACAAGTAGCTCTCCGCTGAATGTACAAGTGTCGACAGTACCTCTCCGCTCAATGTACAAGTACCTCTCCGCTCAATGTACAAATACCTCTCCGCTCCATGTACAAGTACCTCTCCGCTCAATGTCAAGTATCGACAGTACCTCTCCGCTCCATGTACAAGTACCTCTCCGCTGAATGTACAAGTGTCGACAGTACCTCTCCGCTCAATGTACAAGTACCTCTCCGCTCCATGTACAAGTACCTCTCCGCTCTCATGTACAAGTACCTCTCCGCTCCATGTACAAGTACCTCTCCGCTCAATGTACAAGTACCTCTGCGCTCCATGTACAAGTACCTCTCCGCTCAATGTACAAGTACCTCTCCGCTCAATGTACAAGTGTCGACAGTACCTCTCCGCTCCATGTACAAGTACCTCTCCACTCAATGTACAAGTGTCGACAGTACCTCTACGCTCAATGTACAAGTACCTCTCCGCTGAATGTACAAGTGTCGACAGTACCTCTCCGCTCTCATGTACAAGTACCTCTCCGATCCATGTACAAGTACATCTCCGCTCCATGTACAAGTACCTCTCCGCTCAATGTACAAGTACATCTCCGCTCCATGTACCAGTACCTCTCCGCTCAATGTACAAGTACATCTCCACTCCATGTACAAGTACCTCTCCGCTCAATGTACAAGTACATCTCCGCTCCATGTACCAGTACCTCTCCGCTCAATGTACAAGTACATCTCCACTCCATGTACAAGTACCTCTCCGCTCAATGTACAAGTGTCGACAGTACCTCTCCGCTCCATCTACAAGTACCTCTCCGCTCAATGTACAAGTACCTCTCCGCTGAATGTACAAGTACCTCTCCGCTCCATGTACAAGTACCTCTCCGCTCCATGTACAAATACCTCTCCGCTCCATGTACAAGTACCTCTCCGCTCCATGTACAAGCACCTCTCCGCTACATGTACAAGTACCTCTCCGCTCCATGTACAAGTACCTCTCCGCTCCATGTACAAGTACCTCTCCGCTCAATGTACAAGTACCTCTCCGCTCCATGTACAAATACCTCTCCGCTCCATGTACAAATACCTATCCGCTCCATGTACAAGTACCTCTCCGCTCCATGTACCAGTACCTCTCCGCTCAATGTACAAGTACATCTCCGCTCAATGTACAAGTACATCTCCGCTCAATGTACAAGTACGTCTCCGCTCAATGTACAAGTACCTCTCCGCTCAATGTACAAGTACCTCTCCGCTCCATGTACAAGTACCTCTCCGCTCAATGTACAAGTACATCTCCGCTCCATGTACCAGTACCTCTCCGCTCAATGTACAAGTACCTCTCCGCTCAATGTACAAGTACATCTCCGCTCCATGTACAAGTACGTCTCCGCTCAATGTATAAGTACCTCTCCGCTCCATGTACAAGTACCTCTCCGCTCCATGTACAAGTACATCTCTGCTCCATGTACAAGTACATCTCCGCTCCATGTACAAGTACCTCTCCGCTCCATGTACAAGTACCTCTCCGCTCCATGTACAAGTACATCTCCGCTCCATGTACAAGTACCTCTCCGCTCAATGTACAAGTACATCTCCGCTCCATGTACAAGTACATCTCCACTCCATGTACAAGTACCTCTCCGCTCAATGTACAAGTGTCGACAGTACCTCTCCGCTCCATGTACAAGTACCTCTCCGCTCCATGTACAAGTACCTCTCCGCTCAATGTACAAGTGTCGACAGTACCTCTCCGCTCCATCTACAAGTACCTCTCCGCTCAATGTACAAGTACCTCTCCGCTGAATGTACAAGTACCTCTCCGCTCCATGTACAAGTACCTCTCCGCTCCATGTACAAGTACCTCTCCGCTCCATGTACAAGTACCTCTCCGCTCAATGTACAAGTACCTCTCCGCTCCATGTACAAGTACCTATCCGCTCAATGTACAAGTACCTCTCCGCTCCATGTACAAGTACCTCTCCGCTCCATGTACAAGTACCTCTCCGCTGAATGTACAAGTGTCGACAGTACCTCTCCGCTCCATGTACAAGTACCTCTCCGCTGAATGTACAAGTGTCGACAGTACCTCTCCGCTCAATGTACAAGTACCTCTCCGCTCCATGTACAAGTACCTCTCCGCTCTCATGTACAAGTACCTCTCCGCTCCATGTACAAGTACCTCTCCGCTCAATGTACAAGTACCTCTGCGCTCCATGTACAAGTACCTCTCCGCTCAATGTACAAGTACCTCTCCGCTCAATGTACAAGTGTCGACAGTACCTCTCCGCTCCATGTACAAGTACCTCTCCGCTCAATGTACAAGTGTCAACAGTACCTCTACGCTCAATGTACAAGTGTCGACAGTACCTCTCCGCTCTCATGTACAAGTACCTCTCCGATCCATGTACAAGTACATCTCCGCTCCATGTACAAGTACATCTCCGCTCAATGTACAAGTACCTCTCCGCTCCATGTACAAGTACCTCTCCGCTCCATGTACAAGTACCTCTCCGCTCCATGTACAAGTACCTCTCCGCTCCATGTACAAGTACCTCTCCGCTCAATGTACAAGTACCTCTCCGCTCCATGTACAAGTACCTCTCCGCTCCATGTACAAGTACCTCTCCGCTCAATGTACAAGTACCTCTCCGCTCAATGTACAAGTACCTCTCCGCTCCATGTACAAGTACCTCTCCGCTCAATGTATAAGTACCTCTCCGCTCCATGTACAAGTACCTCTCCGCTCCATGTACAAGTACATCTCTGCTCCATGTACAAGTACATCTCCGCTCCATGTACAAGTACCTCTCCGCTCCATGTACAAGTACCTCTCCGCTCCATGTACAAGTACATCTCCGCTCCATGTACAAGTACCTCTCCGCTCAATGTACAAGTACATCTCCGCTCCATGTACAAGTACATCTCCACTCCATGTACAAGTACCTCTCCGCTCAATGTACAAGTGTCGACAGTACCTCTCCGCTCCATGTACAAGTACCTCTCCGCTCCATGTACAAGTACCTCTCCGCTCAATGTACAAGTGTCGACAGTACCTCTCCGCTCCATCTACAAGTACCTCTCCGCTCAATGTACAAGTACCTCTCCGCTGAATGTACAAGTACCTCTCCGCTCCATGTACAAGTACCTCTCCGCTCCATGTACAAGTACCTCTCCGCTCCATGTACAAGTACCTCTCCGCTCAATGTACAAGTACCTCTCCGCTCCATGTACAAGTACCTCTCCGCTCAATGTACAAGTACCTCTCCGCTCCATGTACAAGTACCTCTCCGCTCCATGTACAAGTACCTCTCCGCTCCATGTACAAGTACCTCTCCGCTCAATGTCAAGTATCGACAGTACCTCTCCGCTCCATGTACAAGTACCTCTCCGCTGAATGTACAAGTGTCGACAGTACCTCTCCGCTCAATGTACAAGTACCTCTCCGCTCCATGTACAAGTACCTCTCCGCTCTCATGTACAAGTACCTCTCCGCTCCATGTACAAGTACCTCTCCGCTCAATGTACAAGTACCTCTGCGCTCCATGTACAAGTACCTCTCCGCTCAATGTACAAGTACCTCTCCGCTCAATGTACAAGTGTCGACAGTACCTCTCCGCTCCATGTACAAGTACCTCTCCGCTCAATGTACAAGTGTCGACAGTACCTCTACGCTCAATGTACAAGTGTCGACAGTACCTCTCCGCTCTCATGTACAAGTACCTCTCCGATCCATGTACAAGTACATCTCCGCTCCATGTACAAGTACATCTCCGCTCAATGTACAAGTACCTCTCCGCTCCATGTACAAGTACCTCTCCGCTCCATGTACAAGTACCTCTCCGCTCCATGTACAAGTACCTCTCCGCTCCATGTACAAGTACCTCTCCGCTCAATGTACAAGTACCTCTCCGCTCCATGTACAAGTACCTCTCCGCTCAATGTACAAGTACCTCTCCGCTCCATGTACAAGTACCTCTCCGCTCCATGTACAAGTACCTCTCCGCTCCATGTACAAGTACCTCTCCGCTCAATGTCAAGTATCGACAGTACCTCTCCGCTCCATGTACAAGTACCTCTCCGCTGAATGTACAAGTGTCGACAGTACCTCTCCGCTCAATGTACAAGTACCTCTCCGCTCCATGTACAAGTACCTCTCCGCTCTCATGTACAAGTACCTCTCCGCTCCATGTACAAGTACCTCTCCGCTCAATGTACAAGTACCTCTGCGCTCCATGTACAAGTACCTCTCCGCTCAATGTACAAGTACCTCTCCGCTCAATGTACAAGTGTCGACAGTACCTCTCCGCTCCATGTACAAGTACCTCTCCGCTCAATGTACAAGTGTCGACAGTACCTCTACGCTCAATGTACAAGTGTCGACAGTACCTCTCCGCTCTCATGTACAAGTACCTCTCCGATCCATGTACAAGTACATCTCCGCTCCATGTACAAGTACATCTCCGCTCAATGTACAAGTACCTCTCCGCTCCATGTACAAGTACCTCTCCGCTCCATGTACAAGTACATCTCTGCTCCATGTACAAGTACCTCTCCGCTCAATGTACAAGTACATCTCCGCTCCATGTACAAGTACCTCTCCGCTCCATGTACAAGTACATCTCCGCTCCATGTACAAGTACCTCTCCGCTCCATGTACAAGTACCTCTCCGCTCCATGTACAAGTACCTCTCCGCTCAATGTCAAGTATCGACAGTACCTCTCCGCTCCATGTACAAGTACCTCTCCGCTCAATGTACAAATACCTCTCCGCTCCATGTACAAGTAGCTCTCCGCTGAATGTACAAGTGTCGACAGTACCTCTCCGCTCAATGTACAAGTACCTCTCCGCTCAATGTACAAATACCTCTCCGCTCCATGTACAAGTACCTCTCCGCTCAATGTCAAGTATCGACAGTACCTCTCCGCTACATGTACAAGTACCTCTCCGCTGAATGTACAAGTGTCGACAGTACCTCTCCGCTCAATGTACAAGTACCTCTCCGCTCCATGTACAAGTACCTCTCCGCTCTCATGTACAAGTACCTCTCCGCTCCATGTACAAGTACCTCTCCGCTCAATGTACAAGTACCTCTGCGCTCCATGTACAAGTACCTCTCCGCTCAATGTACAAGTACCTCTCCGCTCAATGTACAAGTGTCGACAGTACCTCTCCGCTCCATGTACAAGTACCTCTCCGCTCAATGTACAAGTGTCGACAGTACCTCTACGCTCAATGTACAAGTACCTCTCCGCTGAATGTACAAGTGTCGACAGTACCTCTCCGCTCTCATGTACAAGTACCTCTCCGATCCATGTACAAGTACATCTCCGCTCCATGTACAAGTACATCTCCGCTCAATGTACAAGTACCTCTCCGCTCCATGTACAAGTACCTCTCCGCTCCATGTACAAGTACCTCTCCGCTCCATGTACAAGTACCTCTCCGCTCCATGTACAAGTACCTCTCCGCTCAATGTACAAGTACCTCTCCGCTCCATGTACAAGTACCTCTCCGCTCAATGTACAAGTACCTCTCCGCTCCATGTACAAGTACCTCTCCGCTCCATGTACAAGTACCTCTCCGCTCCATGTACAAGTACCTCTCCGCTCAATGTCAAGTATCGACAGTACCTCTCCGCTCCATGTACAAGTACCTCTCCGCTGAATGTACAAGTGTCGACAGTACCTCTCCGCTCAATGTACAAGTACCTCTCCGCTCCATGTACAAGTACCTCTCCGCTCTCATGTACAAGTACCTCTCCGCTCCATGTACAAGTACCTCTCCGCTCAATGTACAAGTACCTCTGCGCTCCATGTACAAGTACCTCTCCGCTCAATGTACAAGTACCTCTCCGCTCAATGTACAAGTGTCGACAGTACCTCTCCGCTCCATGTACAAGTACCTCTCCGCTCAATGTACAAGTGTCGACAGTACCTCTACGCTCAATGTACAAGTGTCGACAGTACCTCTCCGCTCTCATGTACAAGTACCTCTCCGATCCATGTACAAGTACATCTCCGCTCCATGTACAAGTACATCTCCGCTCAATGTACAAGTACCTCTCCGCTCCATGTACAAGTACCTCTCCGCTCCATGTACAAGTACCTCTCCGCTCCATGTACAAGTACCTCTCCGCTCCATGTACAAGTACCTCTCCGCTCAATGTACAAGTACCTCTCCGCTCCATGTACAAGTACCTCTCCGCTCCATGTACAAGTACCTCTCCGCTCCATGTACAAGTACCTCTCCGCTCAATGTACAAGTACCTCTCCGCTCCATGTACAAGTACCTCTCCGCTCCATGTACAAGTACCTCTCCGCTCCATGTACAAGTACCTCTCCGCTCAATGTACAAGTACCTCTCCGCTCCCTGTACAAGTACATCTCCGCTCCATGTACAAGTACCTCTCCGCTCCATGTACAAGTACCTCTCCGCTCAATGTACAAGTGTCGACAGTACCTCTCCGCTCCATGTACAAGTACCTCTCCGCTCCATGTACAAGTACCTCTCCGCTCAATGTACAAGTGTCGACAGTACCTCTCCGCTCCATCTACAAGTACCTCTCCGCTCAATGTACAAGTACCTCTCCGCTGAATGTACAAGTACCTCTCCGCTCCATGTACAAGTACCTCTCCGCTCCATGTACAAATACCTCTCCGCTCCATGTACAAGTACCTCTCCGCTCCATGTACAAGCACCTCTCTGCTACATGTACAAGTACCTCTCCGCTCCATGTACAAGTACCTCTCCGCTCCATGTACAAGTACCTCTCCGCTCAATGTACAAGTACCTCTCCGCTCCATGTACAAATACCTCTCCGCTCCATGTACAAATACCTCTCCGCTCCATGTACAAGTACCTCTCCGCTCCATGTACCAGTACCTCTCCGCTCAATGTACAAGTACATCTCCGCTCAATGTACAAGTACATCTCCGCTCAATGTACAAGTACGTCTCCGCTCAATGTACAAGTACCTCTCCGCTCAATGTACAAGTACCTCTCCGCTCCATGTACAAGTACCTCTCCGCTCAATGTACAAGTACATCTCCGCTCCATGTACCAGTACCTCTCCGCTCAATGTACAAGTACCTCTCCGCTCAATGTACAAGTACATCTCCGCTCCATGTACAAGTACGTCTCCGCTCAATGTATAAGTACCTCTCCGCTCCATGTACAAGTACCTCTCCGCTCCATGTACAAGTACATCTCCGCTCCATGTACAAGTACATCTCCGCTCCATGTACAAGTACCTCTCCGCTCCATGTACAAGTACCTCTCCGCTCCATGTACAAGTACATCTCCGCTCCATGTACAAGTACCTCTCCGCTCAATGTACAAGTACATCTCCGCTCCATGTACAAGTACATCTCCACTCCATGTACAAGTACCTCTCCGCTCAATGTACAAGTGTCGACAGTACCTCTCCGCTCCATGTACAAGTACCTCTCCGCTCCATGTACAAGTACCTCTCCGCTCAATGTACAAGTGTCGACAGTACCTCTCCGCTCCATCTACAAGTACCTCTCCGCTCAATGTACAAGTACCTCTCCGCTGAATGTACAAGTACCTCTCCGCTCCATGTACAAGTACCTCTCCGCTCCATGTACAAGTACCTCTCCGCTCCATGTACAAGTACCTCTCCGCTCAATGTACAAGTACCTCTCCGCTCCATGTACAAGTACCTCTCCGCTCAATGTACAAGTACCTCTCCGCTCCATGTACAAGTACCTCTCCGCTCCATGTACAAGTACCTCTCCGCTCCATGTACAAGTACCTCTCCGCTCAATGTCAAGTATCGACAGTACCTCTCCGCTCCATGTACAAGTACCTCTCCGCTGAATGTACAAGTGTCGACAGTACCTCTCCGCTCAATGTACAAGTACCTCTCCGCTCCATGTACAAGTACCTCTCCGCTCTCATGTACAAGTACCTCTCCGCTCCATGTACAAGTACCTCTCCGCTCAATGTACAAGTACCTCTGCGCTCCATGTACAAGTACCTCTCCGCTCAATGTACAAGTACCTCTCCGCTCAATGTACAAGTGTCGACAGTACCTCTCCGCTCCATGTACAAGTACCTCTCCGCTCAATGTACAAGTGTCGACAGTACCTCTACGCTCAATGTACAAGTGTCGACAGTACCTCTCCGCTCTCATGTACAAGTACCTCTCCGATCCATGTACAAGTACATCTCCGCTCCATGTACAAGTACATCTCCGCTCAATGTACAAGTACCTCTCCGCTCCATGTACAAGTACCTCTCCGCTCCATGTACAAGTACCTCTCCGCTCCATGTACAAGTACCTCTCCGCTCCATGTACAAGTACCTCTCCGCTCAATGTACAAGTACCTCTCCGCTCCATGTACAAGTACCTCTCCGCTCCATGTACAAGTACCTCTCCGCTCCATGTACAAGTACCTCTCCGCTCAATGTACAAGTACCTCTCCGCTCCATGTACAAGTACCTCTCCGCTCCATGTACAAGTACCTCTCCGCTCCATGTACAAGTACCTCTCCGCTCAATGTACAAGTACCTCTCCGCTCCCTGTACAAGTACATCTCCGCTCCATGTACAAGTACCTCTCCGCTCCATGTACAAGTACCTCTCCGCTCAATGTACAAGTGTCGACAGTACCTCTCCGCTCCATGTACAAGTACCTCTCCGCTCCATGTACAAGTACCTCTCCGCTCAATGTACAAGTGTCGACAGTACCTCTCCGCTCCATCTACAAGTACCTCTCCGCTCAATGTACAAGTACCTCTCCGCTGAATGTACAAGTACCTCTCCGCTCCATGTACAAGTACCTCTCCGCTCCATGTACAAATACCTCTCCGCTCCATGTACAAGTACCTCTCCGCTCCATGTACAAGCACCTCTCCGCTACATGTACAAGTACCTCTCCGCTCCATGTACAAGTACCTCTCCGCTCCATGTACAAGTACCTCTCCGCTCAATGTACAAGTACCTCTCCGCTCCATGTACAAATACCTCTCCGCTCCATGTACAAATACCTCTCCGCTCCATGTACAAGTACCTCTCCGCTCCATGTACCAGTACCTCTCCGCTCAATGTACAAGTACATCTCCGCTCAATGTACAAGTACATCTCCGCTCAATGTACAAGTACGTCTCCGCTCAATGTACAAGTACCTCTCCGCTCAATGTACAAGTACCTCTCCGCTCCATGTACAAGTACCTCTCCGCTCAATGTACAAGTACATCTCCGCTCCATGTACCAGTACCTCTCCGCTCAATGTACAAGTACCTCTCCGCTCAATGTACAAGTACATCTCCGCTCCATGTACAAGTACGTCTCCGCTCAATGTATAAGTACCTCTCCGCTCCATGTACAAGTACCTCTCCGCTCCATGTACAAGTACATCTCCGCTCCATGTACAAGTACATCTCCGCTCCATGTACAAGTACCTCTCCGCTCCATGTACAAGTACCTCTCCGCTCCATGTACAAGTACATCTCCGCTCCATGTACAAGTACCTCTCCGCTCAATGTACAAGTACATCTCCGCTCCATGTACAAGTACATCTCCACTCCATGTACAAGTACCTCTCCGCTCAATGTACAAGTACATCTCCGCTCCATGTACCAGTACCTCTCCGCTCAATGTACAAGTACATCTCCACTCCATGTACAAGTACCTCTCCGCTCAATGTACAAGTACATCTCCGCTCCATGTACCAGTACCTCTCCGCTCAATGTACAAGTACATCTCCACTCCATGTACAAGTACCTCTCCGCTCAATGTACAAGTGTCGACAGTACCTCTCCGCTCCATCTACAAGTACCTCTCCGCTCAATGTACAAGTACCTCTCCGCTGAATGTACAAGTACCTCTCCGCTCCATGTACAAGTACCTCTCCGCTCCATGTACAAATACCTCTCCGCTCCATGTACAAGTACCTCTCCGCTCCATGTACAAGCACCTCTCCGCTACATGTACAAGTACCTCTCCGCTCCATGTACAAGTACCTCTCCGCTCCATGTACAAGTACCTCTCCGCTCAATGTACAAGTACCTCTCCGCTCCATGTACAAATACCTCTCCGCTCCATGTACAAATACCTCTCCGCTCCATGTACAAGTACCTCTCCGCTCCATGTACCAGTACCTCTCCGCTCAATGTACAAGTACATCTCCGCTCAATGTACAAGTACATCTCCGCTCAATGTACAAGTACGTCTCCGCTCAATGTACAAGTACCTCTCCGCTCAATGTACAAGTACCTCTCCGCTCCATGTACAAGTACATCTCCGCTCCATGTACAAGTACCTCTCCGCTCAATGTACAAGTACATCTCCGCTCCATGTACAAGTACATCTCCACTCCATGTACAAGTACCTCTCCGCTCAATGTACAAGTGTCGACAGTACCTCTCCGCTCCATGTACAAGTACCTCTCCGCTCCATGTACAAGTACCTCTCCGCTCAATGTACAAGTGTCGACAGTACCTCTCCGCTCCATCTACAAGTACCTCTCCGCTCAATGTACAAGTACCTCTCCGCTGAATGTACAAGTACCTCTCCGCTCCATGTACAAGTACCTCTCCGCTCCATGTACAAGTACCTCTCCGCTCCATGTACAAGTACCTCTCCGCTCAATGTACAAGTACCTCTCCGCTCCATGTACAAGTACCTCTCCGCTCAATGTACAAGTACCTCTCCGCTCCATGTACAAGTACCTCTCCGCTCCATGTACAAGTACCTCTCCGCTCCATGTACAAGTACCTCTCCGCTCAATGTCAAGTATCGACAGTACCTCTCCGCTCCATGTACAAGTACCTCTCCGCTGAATGTACAAGTGTCGACAGTACCTCTCCGCTCAATGTACAAGTACCTCTCCGCTCCATGTACAAGTACCTCTCCGCTCTCATGTACAAGTACCTCTCCGCTCCATGTACAAGTACCTCTCCGCTCAATGTACAAGTACCTCTGCGCTCCATGTACAAGTACCTCTCCGCTCAATGTACAAGTACCTCTCCGCTCAATGTACAAGTGTCGACAGTACCTCTCCGCTCCATGTACAAGTACCTCTCCGCTCAATGTACAAGTGTCGACAGTACCTCTACGCTCAATGTACAAGTGTCGACAGTACCTCTCCGCTCTCATGTACAAGTACCTCTCCGATCCATGTACAAGTACATCTCCGCTCCATGTACAAGTACATCTCCGCTCAATGTACAAGTACCTCTCCGCTCCATGTACAAGTACCTCTCCGCTCCATGTACAAGTACCTCTCCGCTCCATGTACAAGTACCTCTCCGCTCCATGTACAAGTACCTCTCCGCTCAATGTACAAGTACCTCTCCGCTCCATGTACAAGTACCTCTCCGCTCCATGTACAAGTACCTCTCCGCTCCATGTACAAGTACCTCTCCGCTCAATGTACAAGTACCTCTCCGCTCCATGTACAAGTACCTCTCCGCTCCATGTACAAGTACCTCTCCGCTCCATGTACAAGTACCTCTCCGCTCAATGTACAAGTACCTCTCCGCTCCCTGTACAAGTACATCTCCGCTCCATGTACAAGTACCTCTCCGCTCCATGTACAAGTACCTCTCCGCTCAATGTACAAGTGTCGACAGTACCTCTCCGCTCCATGTACAAGTACCTCTCCGCTCCATGTACAAGTACCTCTCCGCTCAATGTACAAGTGTCGACAGTACCTCTCCGCTCCATCTACAAGTACCTCTCCGCTCAATGTACAAGTACCTCTCCGCTGAATGTACAAGTACCTCTCCGCTCCATGTACAAGTACCTCTCCGCTCCATGTACAAATACCTCTCCGCTCCATGTACAAGTACCTCTCCGCTCCATGTACAAGCACCTCTCCGCTACATGTACAAGTACCTCTCCGCTCCATGTACAAGTACCTCTCCGCTCCATGTACAAGTACCTCTCCGCTCAATGTACAAGTACCTCTCCGCTCCATGTACAAATACCTCTCCGCTCCATGTACAAATACCTCTCCGCTCCATGTACAAGTACCTCTCCGCTCCATGTACCAGTACCTCTCCGCTCAATGTACAAGTACATCTCCGCTCAATGTACAAGTACATCTCCGCTCAATGTACAAGTACGTCTCCGCTCAATGTACAAGTACCTCTCCGCTCAATGTACAAGTACCTCTCCGCTCCATGTACAAGTACCTCTCCGCTCAATGTACAAGTACATCTCCGCTCCATGTACCAGTACCTCTCCGCTCAATGTACAAGTACCTCTCCGCTCAATGTACAAGTACATCTCCGCTCCATGTACAAGTACGTCTCCGCTCAATGTATAAGTACCTCTCCGCTCCATGTACAAGTACCTCTCCGCTCCATGTACAAGTACATCTCCGCTCCATGTACAAGTACATCTCCGCTCCATGTACAAGTACCTCTCCGCTCCATGTACAAGTACCTCTCCGCTCCATGTACAAGTACATCTCCGCTCCATGTACAAGTACCTCTCCGCTCAATGTACAAGTACATCTCCGCTCCATGTACAAGTACATCTCCACTCCATGTACAAGTACCTCTCCGCTCAATGTACAAGTACATCTCCGCTCCATGTACCAGTACCTCTCCGCTCAATGTACAAGTACATCTCCACTCCATGTACAAGTACCTCTCCGCTCAATGTACAAGTACATCTCCGCTCCATGTACCAGTACCTCTCCGCTCAATGTACAAGTACATCTCCACTCCATGTACAAGTACCTCTCCGCTCAATGTACAAGTGTCGACAGTACCTCTCCGCTCCATCTACAAGTACCTCTCCGCTCAATGTACAAGTACCTCTCCGCTGAATGTACAAGTACCTCTCCGCTCCATGTACAAGTACCTCTCCGCTCCATGTACAAATACCTCTCCGCTCCATGTACAAGTACCTCTCCGCTCCATGTACAAGCACCTCTCCGCTACATGTACAAGTACCTCTCCGCTCCATGTACAAGTACCTCTCCGCTCCATGTACAAGTACCTCTCCGCTCAATGTACAAGTACCTCTCCGCTCCATGTACAAATACCTCTCCGCTCCATGTACAAATACCTCTCCGCTCCATGTACAAGTACCTCTCCGCTCCATGTACCAGTACCTCTCCGCTCAATGTACAAGTACATCTCCGCTCAATGTACAAGTACATCTCCGCTCAATGTACAAGTACGTCTCCGCTCAATGTACAAGTACCTCTCCGCTCAATGTACAAGTACCTCTCCGCTCCATGTACAAGTACCTCTCCGCTCAATGTACAAGTACATCTCCGCTCCATGTACCAGTACCTCTCCGCTCAATGTACAAGTACCTCTCCGCTCAATGTACAAGTACATCTCCGCTCCATGTACAAGTACGTCTCCGCTCAATGTATAAGTACCTCTCCGCTCCATGTACAAGTACCTCTCCGCTCCATGTACAAGTACATCTCTGCTCCATGTACAAGTACATCTCCGCTCCATGTACAAGTACCTCTCCGCTCCATGTACAAGTACCTCTCCGCTCCATGTACAAGTACATCTCCGCTCCATGTACAAGTACCTCTCCGCTCAATGTACAAGTACATCTCCGCTCCATGTACAAGTACATCTCCACTCCATGTACAAGTACCTCTCCGCTCAATGTACAAGTGTCGACAGTACCTCTCCGCTCCATGTACAAGTACCTCTCCGCTCCATGTACAAGTACCTCTCCGCTCAATGTACAAGTGTCGACAGTACCTCTCCGCTCCATCTACAAGTACCTCTCCGCTCAATGTACAAGTACCTCTCCGCTGAATGTACAAGTACCTCTCCGCTCCATGTACAAGTACCTCTCCGCTCCATGTACAAGTACCTCTCCGCTCCATGTACAAGTACCTCTCCGCTCAATGTACAAGTACCTCTCCGCTCCATGTACAAGTACCTCTCCGCTCAATGTACAAGTACCTCTCCGCTCCATGTACAAGTACCTCTCCGCTCCATGTACAAGTACCTCTCCGCTCCATGTACAAGTACCTCTCCGCTCAATGTCAAGTATCGACAGTACCTCTCCGCTCCATGTACAAGTACCTCTCCGCTGAATGTACAAGTGTCGACAGTACCTCTCCGCTCAATGTACAAGTACCTCTCCGCTCCATGTACAAGTACCTCTCCGCTCTCATGTACAAGTACCTCTCCGCTCCATGTACAAGTACCTCTCCGCTCAATGTACAAGTACCTCTGCGCTCCATGTACAAGTACCTCTCCGCTCAATGTACAAGTACCTCTCCGCTCAATGTACAAGTGTCGACAGTACCTCTCCGCTCCATGTACAAGTACCTCTCCGCTCAATGTACAAGTGTCGACAGTACCTCTACGCTCAATGTACAAGTGTCGACAGTACCTCTCCGCTCTCATGTACAAGTACCTCTCCGATCCATGTACAAGTACATCTCCGCTCCATGTACAAGTACATCTCCGCTCAATGTACAAGTACCTCTCCGCTCCATGTACAAGTACCTCTCCGCTCCATGTACAAGTACCTCTCCGCTCCATGTACAAGTACCTCTCCGCTCCATGTACAAGTACCTCTCCGCTCAATGTACAAGTACCTCTCCGCTCCATGTACAAGTACCTCTCCGCTCCATGTACAAGTACCTCTCCGCTCAATGTACAAGTACCTCTCCGCTCAATGTACAAGTACCTCTCCGCTCCATGTACAAGTACCTCTCCGCTCCATGTACAAGTACCTCTCCGCTCCATGTACAAGTACCTCTCCGCTCAATGTACAAGTACCTCTCCGCTCCCTGTACAAATACCTCTCCGCTCCATGTACAAGTACCTCTCCGCTCCATGTACCAGTACCTCTCCGCTCAATGTACAAGTACATCTCCGCTCAATGTACAAGTACATCTCCGCTCAATGTACAAGTACGTCTCCGCTCAATGTACAAGTACCTCTCCGCTCAATGTACAAGTACCTCTCCGCTCCATGTACAAGTACCTCTCCGCTCAATGTACAAGTACATCTCCGCTCCATGTACCAGTACCTCTCCGCTCAATGTACAAGTACCTCTCCGCTCAATGTACAAGTACATCTCCGCTCCATGTACAAGTACGTCTCCGCTCAATGTATAAGTACCTCTCCGCTCCATGTACAAGTACCTCTCCGCTCCATGTACAAGTACATCTCTGCTCCATGTACAAGTACATCTCCACTCCATGTACAAGTACCTCTCCGCTCCATGTACAAGTACCTCTCCGCTCCATGTACAAGTACATCTCCGCTCCATGTACAAGTACCTCTCCGCTCAATGTACAAGTACATCTCCGCTCCATGTACAAGTACATCTCCACTCCATGTACAAGTACCTCTCCGCTCAATGTACAAGTGTCGACAGTACCTCTCCGCTCCATGTACAAGTACCTCTCCGCTCCATGTACAAGTACCTCTCCGCTCAATGTACAAGTGTCGACAGTACCTCTCCGCTCCATCTACAAGTACCTCTCCGCTCAATGTACAAGTACCTCTCCGCTGAATGTACAAGTACCTCTCCGCTCCATGTACAAGTACCTCTCCGCTCCATGTACAAGTACCTCTCCGCTCCATGTACAAGTACCTCTCCGCTCAATGTACAAGTACCTCTCCGCTCCATGTACAAGTACCTCTCCGCTCAATGTACAAGTACCTCTCCGCTCCATGTACAAGTACCTCTCCGCTCCATGTACAAGTACCTCTCCGCTCCATGTACAAGTACCTCTCCGCTCAATGTCAAGTATCGACAGTACCTCTCCGCTCCATGTACAAGTACCTCTCCGCTGAATGTACAAGTGTCGACAGTACCTCTCCGCTCAATGTACAAGTACCTCTCCGCTCCATGTACAAGTACCTCTCCGCTCTCATGTACAAGTACCTCTCCGCTCCATGTACAAGTACCTCTCCGCTCAATGTACAAGTACCTCTGCGCTCCATGTACAAGTACCTCTCCGCTCAATGTACAAGTACCTCTCCGCTCAATGTACAAGTGTCGACAGTACCTCTCCGCTCCATGTACAAGTACCTCTCCGCTCAATGTACAAGTGTCGACAGTACCTCTACGCTCAATGTACAAGTGTCGACAGTACCTCTCCGCTCTCATGTACAAGTACCTCTCCGATCCATGTACAAGTACATCTCCGCTCCATGTACAAGTACATCTCCGCTCAATGTACAAGTACCTCTCCGCTCCATGTACAAGTACCTCTCCGCTCCATGTACAAGTACCTCTCCGCTCCATGTACAAGTACCTCTCCGCTCCATGTACAAGTACCTCTCCGCTCAATGTACAAGTACCTCTCCGCTCCATGTACAAGTACCTCTCCGCTCCATGTACAAGTACCTCTCCGCTCAATGTACAAGTACCTCTCCGCTCAATGTACAAGTACCTCTCCGCTCCATGTACAAGTACCTCTCCGCTCCATGTACAAGTACCTCTCCGCTCCATGTACAAGTACCTCTCCGCTCAATGTACAAGTACCTCTCCGCTCCCTGTACAAATACCTCTCCGCTCCATGTACAAGTACCTCTCCGCTCCATGTACCAGTACCTCTCCGCTCAATGTACAAGTACATCTCCGCTCAATGTACAAGTACATCTCCGCTCAATGTACAAGTACGTCTCCGCTCAATGTACAAGTACCTCTCCGCTCAATGTACAAGTACCTCTCCGCTCCATGTACAAGTACCTCTCCGCTCAATGTACAAGTACATCTCCGCTCCATGTACCAGTACCTCTCCGCTCAATGTACAAGTACCTCTCCGCTCAATGTACAAGTACATCTCCGCTCCATGTACAAGTACGTCTCCGCTCAATGTATAAGTACCTCTCCGCTCCATGTACAAGTACCTCTCCGCTCCATGTACAAGTACATCTCTGCTCCATGTACAAGTACATCTCCGCTCCATGTACAAGTACCTCTCCGCTCCATGTACAAGTACCTCTCCGCTCCATGTACAAGTACATCTCCGCTCCATGTACAAGTACCTCTCCGCTCAATGTACAAGTACATCTCCGCTCCATGTACAAGTACATCTCCACTCCATGTACAAGTACCTCTCCGCTCAATGTACAAGTGTCGACAGTACCTCTCCGCTCCATGTACAAGTACCTCTCCGCTCCATGTACAAGTACCTCTCCGCTCAATGTACAAGTGTCGACAGTACCTCTCCGCTCCATCTACAAGTACCTCTCCGCTCAATGTACAAGTACCTCTCCGCTGAATGTACAAGTACCTCTCCGCTCCATGTACAAGTACCTCTCCGCTCCATGTACAAGTACCTCTCCGCTCCATGTACAAGTACCTCTCCGCTCAATGTACAAGTACCTCTCCGCTCCATGTACAAGTACCTCTCCGCTCAATGTACAAGTACCTCTCCGCTCCATGTACAAGTACCTCTCCGCTCCATGTACAAGTACCTCTCCGCTCCATGTACAAGTACCTCTCCGCTCAATGTCAAGTATCGACAGTACCTCTCCGCTCCATGTACAAGTACCTCTCCGCTGAATGTACAAGTACCTCTCCGCTCCATGTACAAGTACCTCTCCGCTCCATGTACAAGTACCTCTCCGCTCCATGTACAAGTACCTCTCCGCTCCATGTACAAGTACCTCTCCGCTCAATGTACAAGTACCTCTCCGCTCCATGTACAAGTACCTCTCCGCTCAATGTACAAGTACCTCTCCGCTCCATGTACAAGTACCTCTCCGCTCCATGTACAAGTACCTCTCCGCTCCATGTACAAGTACCTCTCCGCTCAATGTCAAGTATCGACAGTACCTCTCCGCTCCATGTACAAGTACCTCTCCGCTGAATGTACAAGTGTCGACAGTACCTCTCCGCTCAATGTACAAGTACCTCTCCGCTCCATGTACAAGTACCTCTCCGCTCTCATGTACAAGTACCTCTCCGCTCCATGTACAAGTACCTCTCCGCTCAATGTACAAGTACCTCTGCGCTCCATGTACAAGTACCTCTCCGCTCAATGTACAAGTACCTCTCCGCTCAATGTACAAGTGTCGACAGTACCTCTCCGCTCCATGTACAAGTACCTCTCCGCTCAATGTACAAGTGTCGACAGTACCTCTACGCTCAATGTACAAGTGTCGACAGTACCTCTCCGCTCTCATGTACAAGTACCTCTCCGATCCATGTACAAGTACATCTCCGCTCCATGTACAAGTACATCTCCGCTCAATGTACAAGTACCTCTCCGCTCCATGTACAAGTACCTCTCCGCTCCATGTACAAGTACATCTCTGCTCCATGTACAAGTACCTCTCCGCTCAATGTACAAGTACATCTCCGCTCCATGTACAAGTACCTCTCCGCTCCATGTACAAGTACATCTCCGCTCCATGTACAAGTACCTCTCCGCTCCATGTACAAGTACCTCTCCGCTCCATGTACAAGTACCTCTCCGCTCAATGTCAAGTATCGACAGTACCTCTCCGCTCCATGTACAAGTACCTCTCCGCTCAATGTACAAATACCTCTCCGCTCCATGTACAAGTAGCTCTCCGCTGAATGTACAAGTGTCGACAGTACCTCTCCGCTCAATGTACAAGTACCTCTCCGCTCAATGTACAAATACCTCTCCGCTCCATGTACAAGTACCTCTCCGCTCAATGTCAAGTATCGACAGTACCTCTCCGCTCCATGTACAAGTACCTCTCCGCTGAATGTACAAGTGTCGACAGTACCTCTCCGCTCAATGTACAAGTACCTCTCCGCTCCATGTACAAGTACCTCTCCGCTCTCATGTACAAGTACCTCTCCGCTCCATGTACAAGTACCTCTCCGCTCAATGTACAAGTACCTCTGCGCTCCATGTACAAGTACCTCTCCGCTCAATGTACAAGTACCTCTCCGCTCAATGTACAAGTGTCGACAGTACCTCTCCGCTCCATGTACAAGTACCTCTCCGCTCAATGTACAAGTGTCGACAGTACCTCTACGCTCAATGTACAAGTACCTCTCCGCTGAATGTACAAGTGTCGACAGTACCTCTCCGCTCTCATGTACAAGTACCTCTCCGATCCATGTACAAGTACATCTCCGCTCCATGTACAAGTACATCTCCGCTCAATGTACAAGTACCTCTCCGCTCCATGTACAAGTACCTCTCCGCTCCATGTACAAGTACCTCTCCGCTCCATGTACAAGTACCTCTCCGCTCCATGTACAAGTACCTCTCCGCTCAATGTACAAGTACCTCTCCGCTCCATGTACAAGTACCTCTCCGCTCAATGTACAAGTACCTCTCCGCTCCATGTACAAGTACCTCTCCGCTCCATGTACAAGGACCTCTCCGCTCCATGTACAAGTACCTCTCCGCTCAATGTCAAGTATCGACAGTACCTCTCCGCTCCATGTACAAGTACCTCTCCGCTGAATGTACAAGTGTCGACAGTACCTCTCCGCTCAATGTACAAGTACCTCTCCGCTCCATGTACAAGTACCTCTCCGCTCTCATGTACAAGTACCTCTCCGCTCCATGTACAAGTACCTCTCCGCTCAATGTACAAGTACCTCTGCGCTCCATGTACAAGTACCTCTCCGCTCAATGTACAAGTACCTCTCCGCTCAATGTACAAGTGTCGACAGTACCTCTCCGCTCCATGTACAAGTACCTCTCCGCTCAATGTACAAGTGTCGACAGTACCTCTACGCTCAATGTACAAGTGTCGACAGTACCTCTCCGCTCTCATGTACAAGTACCTCTCCGATCCATGTACAAGTACATCTCCGCTCCATGTACAAGTACATCTCCGCTCAATGTACAAGTACCTCTCCGCTCCATGTACAAGTACCTCTCCGCTCCATGTACAAGTACCTCTCCGCTCCATGTACAAGTACCTCTCCGCTCCATGTACAAGTACCTCTCCGCTCAATGTACAAGTACCTCTCCGCTCCATGTACAAGTACCTCTCCGCTCCATGTACAAGTACCTCTCCGCTCCATGTACAAGTACCTCTCCGCTCAATGTACAAGTACCTCTCCGCTCCATGTACAAGTACCTCTCCGCTCCATGTACAAGTACCTCTCCGCTCCATGTACAAGTACCTCTCCGCTCAATGTACAAGTACCTCTCCGCTCCCTGTACAAGTACATCTCCGCTCCATGTACAAGTACCTCTCCGCTCCATGTACAAGTACCTCTCCGCTCAATGTACAAGTGTCGACAGTACCTCTCCGCTCCATGTACAAGTACCTCTCCGCTCCATGTACAAGTACCTCTCCGCTCAATGTACAAGTGTCGACAGTACCTCTCCGCTCCATCTACAAGTACCTCTCCGCTCAATGTACAAGTACCTCTCCGCTGAATGTACAAGTACCTCTCCGCTCCATGTACAAGTACCTCTCCGCTCCATGTACAAATACCTCTCCGCTCCATGTACAAGTACCTCTCCGCTCCATGTACAAGCACCTCTCTGCTACATGTACAAGTACCTCTCCGCTCCATGTACAAGTACCTCTCCGCTCCATGTACAAGTACCTCTCCGCTCAATGTACAAGTACCTCTCCGCTCCATGTACAAATACCTCTCCGCTCCATGTACAAATACCTCTCCGCTCCATGTACAAGTACCTCTCCGCTCCATGTACCAGTACCTCTCCGCTCAATGTACAAGTACATCTCCGCTCAATGTACAAGTACATCTCCGCTCAATGTACAAGTACGTCTCCGCTCAATGTACAAGTACCTCTCCGCTCAATGTACAAGTACCTCTCCGCTCCATGTACAAGTACCTCTCCGCTCAATGTACAAGTACATCTCCGCTCCATGTACCAGTACCTCTCCGCTCAATGTACAAGTACCTCTCCGCTCAATGTACAAGTACATCTCCGCTCCATGTACAAGTACGTCTCCGCTCAATGTATAAGTACCTCTCCGCTCCATGTACAAGTACCTCTCCGCTCCATGTACAAGTACATCTCCGCTCCATGTACAAGTACATCTCCGCTCCATGTACAAGTACCTCTCCGCTCCATGTACAAGTACCTCTCCGCTCCATGTACAAGTACATCTCCGCTCCATGTACAAGTACCTCTCCGCTCAATGTACAAGTACATCTCCGCTCCATGTACAAGTACATCTCCACTCCATGTACAAGTACCTCTCCGCTCAATGTACAAGTGTCGACAGTACCTCTCCGCTCCATGTACAAGTACCTCTCCGCTCCATGTACAAGTACCTCTCCGCTCAATGTACAAGTGTCGACAGTACCTCTCCGCTCCATCTACAAGTACCTCTCCGCTCAATGTACAAGTACCTCTCCGCTGAATGTACAAGTACCTCTCCGCTCCATGTACAAGTACCTCTCCGCTCCATGTACAAGTACCTCTCCGCTCCATGTACAAGTACCTCTCCGCTCAATGTACAAGTACCTCTCCGCTCCATGTACAAGTACCTCTCCGCTCAATGTACAAGTACCTCTCCGCTCCATGTACAAGTACCTCTCCGCTCCATGTACAAGTACCTCTCCGCTCCATGTACAAGTACCTCTCCGCTCAATGTCAAGTATCGACAGTACCTCTCCGCTCCATGTACAAGTACCTCTCCGCTGAATGTACAAGTGTCGACAGTACCTCTCCGCTCAATGTACAAGTACCTCTCCGCTCCATGTACAAGTACCTCTCCGCTCTCATGTACAAGTACCTCTCCGCTCCATGTACAAGTACCTCTCCGCTCAATGTACAAGTACCTCTGCGCTCCATGTACAAGTACCTCTCCGCTCAATGTACAAGTACCTCTCCGCTCAATGTACAAGTGTCGACAGTACCTCTCCGCTCCATGTACAAGTACCTCTCCGCTCAATGTACAAGTGTCGACAGTACCTCTACGCTCAATGTACAAGTGTCGACAGTACCTCTCCGCTCTCATGTACAAGTACCTCTCCGATCCATGTACAAGTACATCTCCGCTCCATGTACAAGTACATCTCCGCTCAATGTACAAGTACCTCTCCGCTCCATGTACAAGTACCTCTCCGCTCCATGTACAAGTACCTCTCCGCTCCATGTACAAGTACCTCTCCGCTCCATGTACAAGTACCTCTCCGCTCAATGTACAAGTACCTCTCCGCTCCATGTACAAGTACCTCTCCGCTCCATGTACAAGTACCTCTCCGCTCCATGTACAAGTACCTCTCCGCTCAATGTACAAGTACCTCTCCGCTCCATGTACAAGTACCTCTCCGCTCCATGTACAAGTACCTCTCCGCTCCATGTACAAGTACCTCTCCGCTCAATGTACAAGTACCTCTCCGCTCCCTGTACAAGTACATCTCCGCTCCATGTACAAGTACCTCTCCGCTCCATGTACAAGTACCTCTCCGCTCAATGTACAAGTGTCGACAGTACCTCTCCGCTCCATGTACAAGTACCTCTCCGCTCCATGTACAAGTACCTCTCCGCTCAATGTACAAGTGTCGACAGTACCTCTCCGCTCCATCTACAAGTACCTCTCCGCTCAATGTACAAGTACCTCTCCGCTGAATGTACAAGTACCTCTCCGCTCCATGTACAAGTACCTCTCCGCTCCATGTACAAATACCTCTCCGCTCCATGTACAAGTACCTCTCCGCTCCATGTACAAGCACCTCTCCGCTACATGTACAAGTACCTCTCCGCTCCATGTACAAGTACCTCTCCGCTCCATGTACAAGTACCTCTCCGCTCAATGTACAAGTACCTCTCCGCTCCATGTACAAATACCTCTCCGCTCCATGTACAAATACCTCTCCGCTCCATGTACAAGTACCTCTCCGCTCCATGTACCAGTACCTCTCCGCTCAATGTACAAGTACATCTCCGCTCAATGTACAAGTACATCTCCGCTCAATGTACAAGTACGTCTCCGCTCAATGTACAAGTACCTCTCCGCTCAATGTACAAGTACCTCTCCGCTCCATGTACAAGTACCTCTCCGCTCAATGTACAAGTACATCTCCGCTCCATGTACCAGTACCTCTCCGCTCAATGTACAAGTACCTCTCCGCTCAATGTACAAGTACATCTCCGCTCCATGTACAAGTACGTCTCCGCTCAATGTATAAGTACCTCTCCGCTCCATGTACAAGTACCTCTCCGCTCCATGTACAAGTACATCTCCGCTCCATGTACAAGTACATCTCCGCTCCATGTACAAGTACCTCTCCGCTCCATGTACAAGTACCTCTCCGCTCCATGTACAAGTACATCTCCGCTCCATGTACAAGTACCTCTCCGCTCAATGTACAAGTACATCTCCGCTCCATGTACAAGTACATCTCCACTCCATGTACAAGTACCTCTCCGCTCAATGTACAAGTACATCTCCGCTCCATGTACCAGTACCTCTCCGCTCAATGTACAAGTACATCTCCACTCCATGTACAAGTACCTCTCCGCTCAATGTACAAGTACATCTCCGCTCCATGTACCAGTACCTCTCCGCTCAATGTACAAGTACATCTCCACTCCATGTACAAGTACCTCTCCGCTCAATGTACAAGTGTCGACAGTACCTCTCCGCTCCATCTACAAGTACCTCTCCGCTCAATGTACAAGTACCTCTCCGCTGAATGTACAAGTACCTCTCCGCTCCATGTACAAGTACCTCTCCGCTCCATGTACAAATACCTCTCCGCTCCATGTACAAGTACCTCTCCGCTCCATGTACAAGCACCTCTCCGCTACATGTACAAGTACCTCTCCGCTCCATGTACAAGTACCTCTCCGCTCCATGTACAAGTACCTCTCCGCTCAATGTACAAGTACCTCTCCGCTCCATGTACAAATACCTCTCCGCTCCATGTACAAATACCTCTCCGCTCCATGTACAAGTACCTCTCCGCTCCATGTACCAGTACCTCTCCGCTCAATGTACAAGTACATCTCCGCTCAATGTACAAGTACATCTCCGCTCAATGTACAAGTACGTCTCCGCTCAATGTACAAGTACCTCTCCGCTCAATGTACAAGTACCTCTCCGCTCCATGTACAAGTACCTCTCCGCTCAATGTACAAGTACATCTCCGCTCCATGTACCAGTACCTCTCCGCTCAATGTACAAGTACCTCTCCGCTCAATGTACAAGTACATCTCCGCTCCATGTACAAGTACGTCTCCGCTCAATGTATAAGTACCTCTCCGCTCCATGTACAAGTACCTCTCCGCTCCATGTACAAGTACATCTCTGCTCCATGTACAAGTACATCTCCGCTCCATGTACAAGTACCTCTCCGCTCCATGTACAAGTACCTCTCCGCTCCATGTACAAGTACATCTCCGCTCCATGTACAAGTACCTCTCCGCTCAATGTACAAGTACATCTCCGCTCCATGTACAAGTACATCTCCACTCCATGTACAAGTACCTCTCCGCTCAATGTACAAGTGTCGACAGTACCTCTCCGCTCCATGTACAAGTACCTCTCCGCTCCATGTACAAGTACCTCTCCGCTCAATGTACAAGTGTCGACAGTACCTCTCCGCTCCATCTACAAGTACCTCTCCGCTCAATGTACAAGTACCTCTCCGCTGAATGTACAAGTACCTCTCCGCTCCATGTACAAGTACCTCTCCGCTCCATGTACAAGTACCTCTCCGCTCCATGTACAAGTACCTCTCCGCTCAATGTACAAGTACCTCTCCGCTCCATGTACAAGTACCTCTCCGCTCAATGTACAAGTACCTCTCCGCTCCATGTACAAGTACCTCTCCGCTCCATGTACAAGTACCTCTCCGCTCCATGTACAAGTACCTCTCCGCTCAATGTCAAGTATCGACAGTACCTCTCCGCTCCATGTACAAGTACCTCTCCGCTGAATGTACAAGTGTCGACAGTACCTCTCCGCTCAATGTACAAGTACCTCTCCGCTCCATGTACAAGTACCTCTCCGCTCTCATGTACAAGTACCTCTCCGCTCCATGTACAAGTACCTCTCCGCTCAATGTACAAGTACCTCTGCGCTCCATGTACAAGTACCTCTCCGCTCAATGTACAAGTACCTCTCCGCTCAATGTACAAGTGTCGACAGTACCTCTCCGCTCCATGTACAAGTACCTCTCCGCTCAATGTACAAGTGTCGACAGTACCTCTACGCTCAATGTACAAGTGTCGACAGTACCTCTCCGCTCTCATGTACAAGTACCTCTCCGATCCATGTACAAGTACATCTCCGCTCCATGTACAAGTACATCTCCGCTCAATGTACAAGTACCTCTCCGCTCCATGTACAAGTACCTCTCCGCTCCATGTACAAGTACCTCTCCGCTCCATGTACAAGTACCTCTCCGCTCCATGTACAAGTACCTCTCCGCTCAATGTACAAGTACCTCTCCGCTCCATGTACAAGTACCTCTCCGCTCCATGTACAAGTACCTCTCCGCTCAATGTACAAGTACCTCTCCGCTCAATGTACAAGTACCTCTCCGCTCCATGTACAAGTACCTCTCCGCTCCATGTACAAGTACCTCTCCGCTCCATGTACAAGTACCTCTCCGCTCAATGTACAAGTACCTCTCCGCTCCCTGTACAAATACCTCTCCGCTCCATGTACAAGTACCTCTCCGCTCCATGTACCAGTACCTCTCCGCTCAATGTACAAGTACATCTCCGCTCAATGTACAAGTACATCTCCGCTCAATGTACAAGTACGTCTCCGCTCAATGTACAAGTACCTCTCCGCTCAATGTACAAGTACCTCTCCGCTCCATGTACAAGTACCTCTCCGCTCAATGTACAAGTACATCTCCGCTCCATGTACCAGTACCTCTCCGCTCAATGTACAAGTACCTCTCCGCTCAATGTACAAGTACATCTCCGCTCCATGTACAAGTACGTCTCCGCTCAATGTATAAGTACCTCTCCGCTCCATGTACAAGTACCTCTCCGCTCCATGTACAAGTACATCTCTGCTCCATGTACAAGTACATCTCCACTCCATGTACAAGTACCTCTCCGCTCCATGTACAAGTACCTCTCCGCTCCATGTACAAGTACATCTCCGCTCCATGTACAAGTACCTCTCCGCTCAATGTACAAGTACATCTCCGCTCCATGTACAAGTACATCTCCACTCCATGTACAAGTACCTCTCCGCTCAATGTACAAGTGTCGACAGTACCTCTCCGCTCCATGTACAAGTACCTCTCCGCTCCATGTACAAGTACCTCTCCGCTCAATGTACAAGTGTCGACAGTACCTCTCCGCTCCATCTACAAGTACCTCTCCGCTCAATGTACAAGTACCTCTCCGCTGAATGTACAAGTACCTCTCCGCTCCATGTACAAGTACCTCTCCGCTCTCATGTACAAGTACCTCTCCGCTCCATGTACAAGTACCTCTCCGCTCAATGTACAAGTACCTCTGCGCTCCATGTACAAGTACCTCTCCGCTCAATGTACAAGTACCTCTCCGCTCCATGTACAAGTACCTCTCCGCTCTCATGTACAAGTACCTCTCCGCTCCATGTACAAGTACCTCTCCGCTCAATGTACAAGTACCTCTGCGCTCCATGTACAAGTACCTCTCCGCTCAATGTACAAGTACCTCTCCGCTCAATGTACAAGTGTCGACAGTACCTCTCCGCTCCATGTACAAGTACCTCTCCGCTCAATGTACAAGTGTCGACAGTACCTCTACGCTCAATGTACAAGTGTCGACAGTACCTCTCCGCTCTCATGTACAAGTACCTCTCCGATCCATGTACAAGTACATCTCCGCTCCATGTACAAGTACATCTCCGCTCAATGTACAAGTACCTCTCCGCTCCATGTACAAGTACCTCTCCGCTCCATGTACAAGTACCTCTCCGCTCCATGTACAAGTACCTCTCCGCTCCATGTACAAGTACCTCTCCGCTCAATGTACAAGTACCTCTCCGCTCCATGTACAAGTACCTCTCCGCTCCATGTACAAGTACCTCTCCGCTCCATGTACAAGTACCTCTCCGCTCAATGTACAAGTACCTCTCCGCTCCATGTACAAGTACCTCTCCGCTCCATGTACAAGTACCTCTCCGCTCCATGTACAAGTACCTCTCCGCTCAATGTACAAGTACCTCTCCGCTCCCTGTACAAGTACATCTCCGCTCCATGTACAAGTACCTCTCCGCTCCATGTACAAGTACCTCTCCGCTCAATGTACAAGTGTCGACAGTACCTCTCCGCTCCATGTACAAGTACCTCTCCGCTCCATGTACAAGTACCTCTCCGCTCAATGTACAAGTGTCGACAGTACCTCTCCGCTCCATCTACAAGTACCTCTCCGCTCAATGTACAAGTACCTCTCCGCTGAATGTACAAGTACCTCTCCGCTCCATGTACAAGTACCTCTCCGCTCCATGTACAAATACCTCTCCGCTCCATGTACAAGTACCTCTCCGCTCCATGTACAAGCACCTCTCTGCTACATGTACAAGTACCTCTCCGCTCCATGTACAAGTACCTCTCCGCTCCATGTACAAGTACCTCTCCGCTCAATGTACAAGTACCTCTCCGCTCCATGTACAAATACCTCTCCGCTCCATGTACAAATACCTCTCCGCTCCATGTACAAGTACCTCTCCGCTCCATGTACCAGTACCTCTCCGCTCAATGTACAAGTACATCTCCGCTCAATGTACAAGTACATCTCCGCTCAATGTACAAGTACGTCTCCGCTCAATGTACAAGTACCTCTCCGCTCAATGTACAAGTACCTCTCCGCTCCATGTACAAGTACCTCTCCGCTCAATGTACAAGTACATCTCCGCTCCATGTACCAGTACCTCTCCGCTCAATGTACAAGTACCTCTCCGCTCAATGTACAAGTACATCTCCGCTCCATGTACAAGTACGTCTCCGCTCAATGTATAAGTACCTCTCCGCTCCATGTACAAGTACCTCTCCGCTCCATGTACAAGTACATCTCCGCTCCATGTACAAGTACATCTCCGCTCCATGTACAAGTACCTCTCCGCTCCATGTACAAGTACCTCTCCGCTCCATGTACAAGTACATCTCCGCTCCATGTACAAGTACCTCTCCGCTCAATGTACAAGTACATCTCCGCTCCATGTACAAGTACATCTCCACTCCATGTACAAGTACCTCTCCGCTCAATGTACAAGTGTCGACAGTACCTCTCCGCTCCATGTACAAGTACCTCTCCGCTCCATGTACAAGTACCTCTCCGCTCAATGTACAAGTGTCGACAGTACCTCTCCGCTCCATCTACAAGTACCTCTCCGCTCAATGTACAAGTACCTCTCCGCTGAATGTACAAGTACCTCTCCGCTCCATGTACAAGTACCTCTCCGCTCCATGTACAAGTACCTCTCCGCTCCATGTACAAGTACCTCTCCGCTCAATGTACAAGTACCTCTCCGCTCCATGTACAAGTACCTCTCCACTCAATGTACAAGTACCTCTCCGCTCCATGTACAAGTACCTCTCCGCTCCATGTACAAGTACCTCTCCGCTCCATGTACAAGTACCTCTCCGCTCAATGTCAAGTATCGACAGTACCTCTCCGCTCCATGTACAAGTACCTCTCCGCTGAATGTACAAGTGTCGACAGTACCTCTCCGCTCAATGTACAAGTACCTCTCCGCTCCATGTACAAGTACCTCTCCGCTCTCATGTACAAGTACCTCTCCGCTCCATGTACAAGTACCTCTCCGCTCAATGTACAAGTACCTCTGCGCTCCATGTACAAGTACCTCTCCGCTCAATGTACAAGTACCTCTCCGCTCAATGTACAAGTGTCGACAGTACCTCTCCGCTCCATGTACAAGTACCTCTCCGCTCAATGTACAAGTGTCGACAGTACCTCTACGCTCAATGTACAAGTGTCGACAGTACCTCTCCGCTCTCATGTACAAGTACCTCTCCGATCCATGTACAAGTACATCTCCGCTCCATGTACAAGTACATCTCCGCTCAATGTACAAGTACCTCTCCGCTCCATGTACAAGTACCTCTCCGCTCCATGTACAAGTACCTCTCCGCTCCATGTACAAGTACCTCTCCGCTCCATGTACAAGTACCTCTCCGCTCAATGTACAAGTACCTCTCCGCTCCATGTACAAGTACCTCTCCGCTCCATGTACAAGTACCTCTCCGCTCCATGTACAAGTACCTCTCCGCTCAATGTACAAGTACCTCTCCGCTCCATGTACAAGTACCTCTCCGCTCCATGTACAAGTACCTCTCCGCTCCATGTACAAGTACCTCTCCGCTCAATGTACAAGTACCTCTCCGCTCCCTGTACAAGTACATCTCCGCTCCATGTACAAGTACCTCTCCGCTCCATGTACAAGTACCTCTCCGCTCAATGTACAAGTGTCGACAGTACCTCTCCGCTCCATGTACAAGTACCTCTCCGCTCCATGTACAAGTACCTCTCCGCTCAATGTACAAGTGTCGACAGTACCTCTCCGCTCCATCTACAAGTACCTCTCCGCTCAATGTACAAGTACCTCTCCGCTGAATGTACAAGTACCTCTCCGCTCCATGTACAAGTACCTCTCCGCTCCATGTACAAATACCTCTCCGCTCCATGTACAAGTACCTCTCTGCTCCATGTACAAGCACCTCTCCGCTACATGTACAAGTACCTCTCCGCTCCATGTACAAGTACCTCTCCGCTCCATGTACAAGTACCTCTCCGCTCAATGTACAAGTACCTCTCCGCTCCATGTACAAATACCTCTCCGCTCCATGTACAAATACCTCTCCGCTCCATGTACAAGTAGCTCTCCGCTCCATGTACCAGTACCTCTCCGCTCAATGTACAAGTACATCTCCGCTCAATGTACAAGTACATCTCCGCTCAATGTACAAGTACGTCTCCGCTCAATGTACAAGTACCTCTCCGCTCAATGTACAAGTACCTCTCCGCTCCATGTACAAGTACCTCTCCGCTCAATGTACAAGTACATCTCCGCTCCATGTACCAGTACCTCTCCGCTCAATGTACAAGTACCTCTCCGCTCAATGTACAAGTACATCTCCGCTCCATGTACAAGTACGTCTCCGCCCAATGTATAAGTACCTCTCCGCTCCATGTACAAGTACCTCTCCGCTCCATGTACAAGTACATCTCCGCTCCATGTACAAGTACATCTCCGCTCCATGTACAAGTACCTCTCCGCTCCATGTACAAGTACCTCTCCGCTCCATGTACAAGTACATCTCCGCTCCATGTACAAGTACCTCTCCGCTCAATGTACAAGTACATCTCCGCTCCATGTACAAGTACATCTCCACTCCATGTACAAGTACCTCTCCGCTCAATGTACAAGTACATCTCCGCTCCATGTACCAGTACCTCTCCGCTCAATGTACAAGTACATCTCCACTCCATGTACAAGTACCTCTCCGCTCAATGTACAAGTACATCTCCGCTCCATGTACCAGTACCTCTCCGCTCAATGTACAAGTACATCTCCACTCCATGTACAAGTACCTCTCCGCTCAATGTACAAGTGTCGACAGTACCTCTCCGCTCCATCTACAAGTACCTCTCCGCTCAATGTACAAGTACCTCTCCGCTGAATGTACAAGTACCTCTCCGCTCCATGTACAAGTACCTCTCCGCTCCATGTACAAATACCTCTCCGCTCCATGTACAAGTACCTCTCCGCTCCATGTACAAGCACCTCTCCGCTACATGTACAAGTACCTCTCCGCTCCATGTACAAGTACCTCTCCGCTCCATGTACAAGTACCTCTCCGCTCAATGTACAAGTACCTCTCCGCTCCATGTACAAATACCTCTCCGCTCCATGTACAAATACCTCTCCGCTCCATGTACAAGTACCTCTCCGCTCCATGTACCAGTACCTCTCCGCTCAATGTACAAGTACATCTCCGCTCAATGTACAAGTACATCTCCGCTCAATGTACAAGTACGTCTCCGCTCAATGTACAAGTACCTCTCCGCTCAATGTACAAGTACCTCTCCGCTCCATGTACAAGTACCTCTCCGCTCAATGTACAAGTACATCTCCGCTCCATGTACCAGTACCTCTCCGCTCAATGTACAAGTACCTCTCCGCTCAATGTACAAGTACATCTCCGCTCCATGTACAAGTACGTCTCCGCTCAATGTATAAGTACCTCTCCGCTCCATGTACAAGTACCTCTCCGCTCCATGTACAAGTACATCTCTGCTCCATGTACAAGTACATCTCCGCTCCATGTACAAGTACCTCTCCGCTCCATGTACAAGTACCTCTCCGCTCCATGTACAAGTACATCTCCGCTCCATGTACAAGTACCTCTCCGCTCAATGTACAAGTACATCTCCGCTCCATGTACAAGTACATCTCCACTCCATGTACAAGTACCTCTCCGCTCAATGTACAAGTGTCGACAGTACCTCTCCGCTCCATGTACAAGTACCTCTCCGCTCCATGTACAAGTACCTCTCCGCTCAATGTACAAGTGTCGACAGTACCTCTCCGCTCCATCTACAAGTACCTCTCCGCTCAATGTACAAGTACCTCTCCGCTGAATGTACAAGTACCTCTCCGCTCCATGTACAAGTACCTCTCCGCTCAATGTACAAGTACCTCTCCGCTCCATGTACAAGTACCTCTCCGCTCCATGTACAAGTACCTCTCCGCTCCATGTACAAGTACCTCTCCGCTCAATGTACAAGTACCTCTCCGCTCCCTGTACAAATACCTCTCCGCTCCATGTACAAGTACCTCTCCGCTCCATGTACCAGTACCTCTCCGCTCAATGTACAAGTACATCTCCGCTCAATGTACAAGTACATCTCCGCTCAATGTACAAGTACGTCTCCGCTCAATGTACAAGTACCTCTCCGCTCAATGTACAAGTACCTCTCCGCTCCATGTACAAGTACCTCTCCGCTCAATGTACAAGTACATCTCCGCTCCATGTACCAGTACCTCTCCGCTCAATGTACAAGTACCTCTCCGCTCAATGTACAAGTACATCTCCGCTCCATGTACAAGTACGTCTCCGCTCAATGTATAAGTACCTCTCCGCTCCATGTACAAGTACCTCTCCGCTCCATGTACAAGTACATCTCTGCTCCATGTACAAGTACATCTCCGCTCCATGTACAAGTACCTCTCCGCTCCATGTACAAGTACCTCTCCGCTCCATGTACAAGTACATCTCCGCTCCATGTACAAGTACCTCTCCGCTCAATGTACAAGTACATCTCCGCTCCATGTACAAGTACATCTCCACTCCATGTACAAGTACCTCTCCGCTCAATGTACAAGTGTCGACAGTACCTCTCCGCTCCATGTACAAGTACCTCTCCGCTCCATGTACAAGTACCTCTCCGCTCAATGTACAAGTGTCGACAGTACCTCTCCGCTCCATCTACAAGTACCTCTCCGCTCAATGTACAAGTACCTCTCCGCTGAATGTACAAGTACCTCTCCGCTCCATGTACAAGTACCTCTCCGCTCCATGTACAAGTACCTCTCCGCTCCATGTACAAGTACCTCTCCGCTCAATGTACAAGTACCTCTCCGCTCCATGTACAAGTACCTCTCCGCTCAATGTACAAGTACCTCTCCGCTCCATGTACAAGTACCTCTCCGCTCCATGTACAAGTACCTCTCCGCTCCATGTACAAGTACCTCTCCGCTCCATGTACAAGTACCTCTCCGCTCAATGTCAAGTATCGACAGTACCTCTCCGCTCCATGTACAAGTACCTCTCCGCTGAATGTACAAGTGTCGACAGTACCTCTCCGCTCAATGTACAAGTACCTCTCCGCTCCATGTACAAGTACCTCTCCGCTCTCATGTACAAGTACCTCTCCGCTCCATGTACAAGTACCTCTCCGCTCAATGTACAAGTACCTCTGCGCTCCATGTACAAGTACCTCTCCGCTCAATGTACAAGTACCTCTCCGCTCAATGTACAAGTGTCGACAGTACCTCTCCGCTCCATGTACAAGTACCTCTCCGCTCAATGTACAAGTGTCGACAGTACCTCTACGCTCAATGTACAAGTGTCGACAGTACCTCTCCGCTCTCATGTACAAGTACCTCTCCGATCCATGTACAAGTACATCTCCGCTCCATGTACAAGTACATCTCCGCTCAATGTACAAGTACCTCTCCGCTCCATGTACAAGTACCTCTCCGCTCCATGTACAAGTACCTCTCCGCTCCATGTACAAGTACCTCTCCGCTCCATGTACAAGTACCTCTCCGCTCAATGTACAAGTACCTCTCCGCTCCATGTACAAGTACCTCTCCGCTCCATGTACAAGTACCTCTCCGCTCCATGTACAAGTACCTCTCCGCTCAATGTACAAGTACCTCTCCGCTCCATGTACAAGTACCTCTCCGCTCCATGTACAAGTACCTCTCCGCTCCATGTACAAGTACCTCTCCGCTCAATGTACAAGTACCTCTCCGCTCCCTGTACAAGTACATCTCCGCTCCATGTACAAGTACCTCTCCGCTCCATGTACAAGTACCTCTCCGCTCAATGTACAAGTGTCGACAGTACCTCTCCGCTCCATGTACAAGTACCTCTCCGCTCCATGTACAAGTACCTCTCCGCTCAATGTACAAGTGTCGACAGTACCTCTCCGCTCCATCTACAAGTACCTCTCCGCTCAATGTACAAGTACCTCTCCGCTGAATGTACAAGTACCTCTCCGCTCCATGTACAAGTACCTCTCCGCTCCATGTACAAATACCTCTCCGCTCCATGTACAAGTACCTCTCCGCTCCATGTACAAGCACCTCTCTGCTACATGTACAAGTACCTCTCCGCTCCATGTACAAGTACCTCTCCGCTCCATGTACAAGTACCTCTCCGCTCAATGTACAAGTACCTCTCCGCTCCATGTACAAATACCTCTCCGCTCCATGTACAAATACCTCTCCGCTCCATGTACAAGTACCTCTCCGCTCCATGTACCAGTACCTCTCCGCTCAATGTACAAGTACATCTCCGCTCAATGTACAAGTACATCTCCGCTCAATGTACAAGTACGTCTCCGCTCAATGTACAAGTACCTCTCCGCTCAATGTACAAGTACCTCTCCGCTCCATGTACAAGTACCTCTCCGCTCAATGTACAAGTACATCTCCGCTCCATGTACCAGTACCTCTCCGCTCAATGTACAAGTACCTCTCCGCTCAATGTACAAGTACATCTCCGCTCCATGTACAAGTACGTCTCCGCTCAATGTATAAGTACCTCTCCGCTCCATGTACAAGTACCTCTCCGCTCCATGTACAAGTACATCTCCGCTCCATGTACAAGTACATCTCCGCTCCATGTACAAGTACCTCTCCGCTCCATGTACAAGTACCTCTCCGCTCCATGTACAAGTACATCTCCGCTCCATGTACAAGTACCTCTCCGCTCAATGTACAAGTACATCTCCGCTCCATGTACAAGTACATCTCCACTCCATGTACAAGTACCTCTCCGCTCAATGTACAAGTGTCGACAGTACCTCTCCGCTCCATGTACAAGTACCTCTCCGCTCCATGTACAAGTACCTCTCCGCTCAATGTACAAGTGTCGACAGTACCTCTCCGCTCCATCTACAAGTACCTCTCCGCTCAATGTACAAGTACCTCTCCGCTGAATGTACAAGTACCTCTCCGCTCCATGTACAAGTACCTCTCCGCTCCATGTACAAGTACCTCTCCGCTCCATGTACAAGTACCTCTCCGCTCAATGTACAAGTACCTCTCCGCTCCATGTACAAGTACCTCTCCGCTCAATGTACAAGTACCTCTCCGCTCCATGTACAAGTACCTCTCCGCTCCATGTACAAGTACCTCTCCGCTCCATGTACAAGTACCTCTCCGCTCAATGTCAAGTATCGACAGTACCTCTCCGCTCCATGTACAAGTACCTCTCCGCTGAATGTACAAGTGTCGACAGTACCTCTCCGCTCAATGTACAAGTACCTCTCCGCTCCATGTACAAGTACCTCTCCGCTCTCATGTACAAGTACCTCTCCGCTCCATGTACAAGTACCTCTCCGCTCAATGTACAAGTACCTCTGCGCTCCATGTACAAGTACCTCTCCGCTCAATGTACAAGTACCTCTCCGCTCAATGTACAAGTGTCGACAGTACCTCTCCGCTCCATGTACAAGTACCTCTCCGCTCAATGTACAAGTGTCGACAGTACCTCTACGCTCAATGTACAAGTGTCGACAGTACCTCTCCGCTCTCATGTACAAGTACCTCTCCGATCCATGTACAAGTACATCTCCGCTCCATGTACAAGTACATCTCCGCTCAATGTACAAGTACCTCTCCGCTCCATGTACAAGTACCTCTCCGCTCCATGTACAAGTACCTCTCCGCTCCATGTACAAGTACCTCTCCGCTCCATGTACAAGTACCTCTCCGCTCAATGTACAAGTACCTCTCCGCTCCATGTACAAGTACCTCTCCGCTCCATGTACAAGTACCTCTCCGCTCCATGTACAAGTACCTCTCCGCTCAATGTACAAGTACCTCTCCGCTCCATGTACAAGTACCTCTCCGCTCCATGTACAAGTACCTCTCCGCTCCATGTACAAGTACCTCTCCGCTCAATGTACAAGTACCTCTCCGCTCCCTGTACAAGTACATCTCCGCTCCATGTACAAGTACCTCTCCGCTCCATGTACAAGTACCTCTCCGCTCAATGTACAAGTGTCGACAGTACCTCTCCGCTCCATGTACAAGTACCTCTCCGCTCCATGTACAAGTACCTCTCCGCTCAATGTACAAGTGTCGACAGTACCTCTCCGCTCCATCTACAAGTACCTCTCCGCTCAATGTACAAGTACCTCTCCGCTGAATGTACAAGTACCTCTCCGCTCCATGTACAAGTACCTCTCCGCTCCATGTACAAATACCTCTCCGCTCCATGTACAAGTACCTCTCTGCTCCATGTACAAGCACCTCTCCGCTACATGTACAAGTACCTCTCCGCTCCATGTACAAGTACCTCTCCGCTCCATGTACAAGTACCTCTCCGCTCAATGTACAAGTACCTCTCCGCTCCATGTACAAATACCTCTCCGCTCCATGTACAAATACCTCTCCGCTCCATGTACAAGTACCTCTCCGCTCCATGTACCAGTACCTCTCCGCTCAATGTACAAGTACATCTCCGCTCAATGTACAAGTACATCTCCGCTCAATGTACAAGTACGTCTCCGCTCAATGTACAAGTACCTCTCCGCTCAATGTACAAGTACCTCTCCGCTCCATGTACAAGTACCTCTCCGCTCAATGTACAAGTACATCTCCGCTCCATGTACCAGTACCTCTCCGCTCAATGTACAAGTACCTCTCCGCTCAATGTACAAGTACATCTCCGCTCCATGTACAAGTACGTCTCCGCCCAATGTATAAGTACCTCTCCGCTCCATGTACAAGTACCTCTCCGCTCCATGTACAAGTACATCTCCGCTCCATGTACAAGTACATCTCCGCTCCATGTACAAGTACCTCTCCGCTCCATGTACAAGTACCTCTCCGCTCCATGTACAAGTACATCTCCGCTCCATGTACAAGTACCTCTCCGCTCAATGTACAAGTACATCTCCGCTCCATGTACAAGTACATCTCCACTCCATGTACAAGTACCTCTCCGCTCAATGTACAAGTACATCTCCGCTCCATGTACCAGTACCTCTCCGCTCAATGTACAAGTACATCTCCACTCCATGTACAAGTACCTCTCCGCTCAATGTACAAGTACATCTCCGCTCCATGTACCAGTACCTCTCCGCTCAATGTACAAGTACATCTCCACTCCATGTACAAGTACCTCTCCGCTCAATGTACAAGTGTCGACAGTACCTCTCCGCTCCATCTACAAGTACCTCTCCGCTCAATGTACAAGTACCTCTCCGCTGAATGTACAAGTACCTCTCCGCTCCATGTACAAGTACCTCTCCGCTCCATGTACAAATACCTCTCCGCTCCATGTACAAGTACCTCTCCGCTCCATGTACAAGCACCTCTCCGCTACATGTACAAGTACCTCTCCGCTCCATGTACAAGTACCTCTCCGCTCCATGTACAAGTACCTCTCCGCTCAATGTACAAGTACCTCTCCGCTCCATGTACAAATACCTCTCCGCTCCATGTACAAATACCTCTCCGCTCCATGTACAAGTACCTCTCCGCTCCATGTACCAGTACCTCTCCGCTCAATGTACAAGTACATCTCCGCTCAATGTACAAGTACATCTCCGCTCAATGTACAAGTACGTCTCCGCTCAATGTACAAGTACCTCTCCGCTCAATGTACAAGTACCTCTCCGCTCCATGTACAAGTACCTCTCCGCTCAATGTACAAGTACATCTCCGCTCCATGTACCAGTACCTCTCCGCTCAATGTACAAGTACCTCTCCGCTCAATGTACAAGTACATCTCCGCTCCATGTACAAGTACGTCTCCGCTCAATGTATAAGTACCTCTCCGCTCCATGTACAAGTACCTCTCCGCTCCATGTACAAGTACATCTCTGCTCCATGTACAAGTACATCTCCGCTCCATGTACAAGTACCTCTCCGCTCCATGTACAAGTACCTCTCCGCTCCATGTACAAGTACATCTCCGCTCCATGTACAAGTACCTCTCCGCTCAATGTACAAGTACATCTCCGCTCCATGTACAAGTACATCTCCACTCCATGTACAAGTACCTCTCCGCTCAATGTACAAGTGTCGACAGTACCTCTCCGCTCCATGTACAAGTACCTCTCCGCTCCATGTACAAGTACCTCTCCGCTCAATGTACAAGTGTCGACAGTACCTCTCCGCTCCATCTACAAGTACCTCTCCGCTCAATGTACAAGTACCTCTCCGCTGAATGTACAAGTACCTCTCCGCTCCATGTACAAGTACCTCTCCGCTGAATGTACAAGTACCTCTCCGCTCCATGTACAAGTACCTCTCCGCTCCATGTACAAGTACCTCTCCGCTCCATGTACAAGTACCTCTCCGCTCAATGTACAAGTACCTCTCCGCTCCATGTACAAGTACCTCTCCGCTCCATGTACAAGTACCTCTCCGCTCCATGTACAAGTACCTATCCGCTCAATGTCAAGTATCGACAGTACCTCTCCGCTCCATGTACAAGTACCTCTCCGCTGAATGTACAAGTGTCGACAGTACCTCTCCGCTCAATGTACAAGTACCTCTCCGCTCCATGTACAAGTACCTCTCCGCTCTCATGTACAAGTACCTCTCCGCTCCATGTACAAGTACCTCTCCGCTCAATGTACAAGTACCTCTGCGCTCCATGTACAAGTACCTCTCCGCTCAATGTACAAGTACCTCTCCGCTCAATGTACAAGTGTCGACAGTACCTCTCCGCTCCATGTACAAGTACCTCTCCGCTCAATGTACAAGTGTCGACAGTACCTCTACGCTCAATGTACAAGTGTCGACAGTACCTCTCCGCTCTCATGTACAAGTACCTCTCCGATCCATGTACAAGTACATCTCCGCTCAATGTACAAGTACATCTCCGCTCAATGTACAAGTACCTCTCCGCTCCATGTACAAGTACCTCTCCGCTCCATGTACAAGTACCTCTCCGCTCCATGTACAAGTACCTCTCCGCTCAATGTACAAGTACCTCTCCGCTCCATGTACAAGTACCTCTCCGCTCCATGTACAAGTACCTCTCCGCTCAATGTACAAGTACCTCTCCGCTCAATGTACAAGTACCTCTCCGCTCCATGTACAAGTACCTCTCCGCTCCATGTACAAGTACCTCTCCGCTCCATGTACAAGTACCTCTCCGCTCAATGTACAAGTACCTCTCCGCTCCCTGTACAAATACCTCTCCGCTCCATGTACAAGTACCTCTCCGCTCCATGTACCAGTACCTCTCCGCTCAATGTACAAGTACATCTCCGCTCAATGTACAAGTACATCTCCGCTCAATGTACAAGTACGTCTCCGCTCAATGTACAAGTACCTCTCCGCTCAATGTACAAGTACCTCTCCGCTCCATGTACAAGTACCTCTCCGCTCAATGTACAAGTACATCTCCGCTCCATGTACCAGTACCTCTCCGCTCAATGTACAAGTACCTCTCCGCTCAATGTACAAGTACATCTCCGCTCCATGTACAAGTACGTCTCCGCTCAATGTATAAGTACCTCTCCGCTCCATGTACAAGTACCTCTCCGCTCCATGTACAAGTACATCTCTGCTCCATGTACAAGTACATCTCCGCTCCATGTACAAGTACCTCTCCGCTCCATGTACAAGTACCTCTCCGCTCCATGTACAAGTACATCTCCGCTCCATGTACAAGTACCTCTCCGCTCAATGTACAAGTACATCTCCGCTCCATGTACAAGTACATCTCCACTCCATGTACAAGTACCTCTCCGCTCAATGTACAAGTGTCGACAGTACCTCTCCGCTCCATGTACAAGTACCTCTCCGCTCCATGTACAAGTACCTCTCCGCTCAATGTACAAGTGTCGACAGTACCTCTCCGCTCCATCTACAAGTACCTCTCCGCTCAATGTACAAGTACCTCTCCGCTGAATGTACAAGTACCTCTCCGCTCCATGTACAAGTACCTCTCCGCTCCATGTACAAGTACCTCTCCGCTCCATGTACAAGTACCTCTCCGCTCAATGTACAAGTACCTCTCCGCTCCATGTACAAGTACCTCTCCGCTCAATGTACAAGTACCTCTCCGCTCCATGTACAAGTACCTCTCCGCTCCATGTACAAGTACCTCTCCGCTCCATGTACAAGTACCTCTCCGCTCAATGTCAAGTATCGACAGTACCTCTCCGCTCCATGTACAAGTACCTCTCCGCTGAATGTACAAGTGTCGACAGTACCTCTCCGCTCAATGTACAAGTACCTCTCCGCTCCATGTACAAGTACCTCTCCGCTCTCATGTACAAGTACCTCTCCGCTCCATGTACAAGTACCTCTCCGCTCAATGTACAAGTACCTCTGCGCTCCATGTACAAGTACCTCTCCGCTCAATGTACAAGTACCTCTCCGCTCAATGTACAAGTGTCGACAGTACCTCTCCGCTCCATGTACAAGTACCTCTCCGCTCAATGTACAAGTGTCGACAGTACCTCTACGCTCAATGTACAAGTGTCGACAGTACCTCTCCGCTCTCATGTACAAGTACCTCTCCGATCCATGTACAAGTACATCTCCGCTCCATGTACAAGTACATCTCCGCTCAATGTACAAGTACCTCTCCGCTCCATGTACAAGTACCTCTCCGCTCCATGTACAAGTACCTCTCCGCTCCATGTACAAGTACCTCTCCGCTCCATGTACAAGTACCTCTCCGCTCAATGTACAAGTACCTCTCCGCTCCATGTACAAGTACCTCTCCGCTCCATGTACAAGTACCTCTCCGCTCCATGTACAAGTACCTCTCCGCTCAATGTACAAGTACCTCTCCGCTCCATGTACAAGTACCTCTCCGCTCCATGTACAAGTACCTCTCCGCTCCATGTACAAGTACCTCTCCGCTCAATGTACAAGTACCTCTCCGCTCCCTGTACAAGTACATCTCCGCTCCATGTACAAGTACCTCTCCGCTCCATGTACAAGTACCTCTCCGCTCAATGTACAAGTGTCGACAGTACCTCTCCGCTCCATGTACAAGTACCTCTCCGCTCCATGTACAAGTACCTCTCCGCTCAATGTACAAGTGTCGACAGTACCTCTCCGCTCCATCTACAAGTACCTCTCCGCTCAATGTACAAGTACCTCTCCGCTGAATGTACAAGTACCTCTCCGCTCCATGTACAAGTACCTCTCCGCTCCATGTACAAATACCTCTCCGCTCCATGTACAAGTACCTCTCCGCTCCATGTACAAGCACCTCTCCGCTACATGTACAAGTACCTCTCCGCTCCATGTACAAGTACCTCTCCGCTCCATGTACAAGTACCTCTCCGCTCAATGTACAAGTACCTCTCCGCTCCATGTACAAATACCTCTCCGCTCCATGTACAAATACCTCTCCGCTCCATGTACAAGTACCTCTCCGCTCCATGTACCAGTACCTCTCCGCTCAATGTACAAGTACATCTCCGCTCAATGTACAAGTACATCTCCGCTCAATGTACAAGTACGTCTCCGCTCAATGTACAAGTACCTCTCCGCTCAATGTACAAGTACCTCTCCGCTCCATGTACAAGTACCTCTCCGCTCAATGTACAAGTACATCTCCGCTCCATGTACCAGTACCTCTCCGCTCAATGTACAAGTACCTCTCCGCTCAATGTACAAGTACATCTCCGCTCCATGTACAAGTACGTCTCCGCTCAATGTATAAGTACCTCTCCGCTCCATGTACAAGTACCTCTCCGCTCCATGTACAAGTACATCTCTGCTCCATGTACAAGTACATCTCCGCTCCATGTACAAGTACCTCTCCGCTCCATGTACAAGTACCTCTCCGCTCCATGTACAAGTACATCTCCGCTCCATGTACAAGTACCTCTCCGCTCAATGTACAAGTACATCTCCGCTCCATGTACAAGTACATCTCCACTCCATGTACAAGTACCTCTCCGCTCAATGTACAAGTGTCGACAGTACCTCTCCGCTCCATGTACAAGTACCTCTCCGCTCCATGTACAAGTACCTCTCCGCTCAATGTACAAGTGTCGACAGTACCTCTCCGCTCCATCTACAAGTACCTCTCCGCTCAATGTACAAGTACCTCTCCGCTGAATGTACAAGTACCTCTCCGCTCCATGTACAAGTACCTCTCCGCTCCATGTACAAGTACCTCTCCGCTCCATGTACAAGTACCTCTCCGCTCAATGTACAAGTACCTCTCCGCTCCATGTACAAGTACCTCTCCGCTCCATGTACAAGTACCTCTCCGCTCCATGTACAAGTACCTCTCCGCTCCATGTACAAGTACCTCTCCGCTCAATGTCAAGTATCGACAGTACCTCTCCGCTCCATGTACAAGTACCTCTCCGCTGAATGTACAAGTGTCGACAGTACCTCTCCGCTCAATGTACAAGTACCTCTCCGCTCCATGTACAAGTACCTCTCCGCTCTCATGTACAAGTACCTCTCCGCTCCATGTACAAGTACCTCTCCGCTCAATGTACAAGTACCTCTGCGCTCCATGTACAAGTACCTCTCCGCTCAATGTACAAGTACCTCTCCGCTCAATGTACAAGTGTCGACAGTACCTCTCCGCTCCATGTACAAGTACCTCTCCGCTCAATGTACAAGTGTCGACAGTACCTCTACGCTCAATGTACAAGTGTCGACAGTACCTCTCCGCTCTCATGTACAAGTACCTCTCCGATCCATGTACAAGTACATCTCGGCTCCATGTACAAGTACATCTCCGCTCAATGTACAAGTACCTCTCCGCTCCATGTACAAGTACCTCTCCGCTCCATGTACAAGTACCTCTCCGCTCCATGTACAAGTACCTCTCCGCTCCATGTACAAGTACCTCTCCGCTCAATGTACAAGTACCTCTCCGTTCCATGTACAAGTACCTCTCCGCTCCATGTACAAGTACCTCTCCGCTCCATGTACAAGTACCTCTCCGCTCAATGTACAAGTACCTCTCCGCTCCATGTACAAGTACCTCTCCGCTCCATGTACAAGTACCTCTCCGCTCCATGTACAAGTACCTCTCCGCTCAATGTACAAGTACCTCTCCGCTCCCTGTACAAGTACATCTCCGCTCCATGTACAAGTACCTCTCCGCTCCATGTACAAGTACCTCTCCGCTCAATGTACAAGTGTCGACAGTACCTCTCCGCTCCATGTACAAGTACCTCTCCGCTCCATGTACAAGTACCTCTCCGCTCAATGTACAAGTGTCGACAGTACCTCTCCGCTCCATCTACAAGTACCTCTCCGCTCAATGTACAAGTACCTCTCCGCTGAATGTACAAGTACCTCTCCGCTCCATGTACAAGTACCTCTCCGCTCCATGTACAAATACCTCTCCGCTCCATGTACAAGTACCTCTCCGCTCCATGTACAAGCACCTCTCCGCTACATGTACAAGTACCTCTCCGCTCCATGTACAAGTACCTCTCCGCTCCATGTACAAGTACCTCTCCGCTCAATGTACAAGTACCTCTCCGCTCCATGTACAAATACCTCTCCGCTCCATGTACAAATACCTCTCCGCTCCATGTACAAGTACCTCTCCGCTCCATGTACCAGTACCTCTCCGCTCAATGTACAAGTACATCTCCGCTCAATGTACAAGTACATCTCCGCTCAATGTACAAGTACGTCTCCGCTCAATGTACAAGTACCTCTCCGCTCAATGTACAAGTACCTCTCCGCTCCATGTACAAGTACCTCTCCGCTCAATGTACAAGTACATCTCCGCTCCATGTACCAGTACCTCTCCGCTCAATGTACAAGTACCTCTCCGCTCAATGTACAAGTACATCTCCGCTCCATGTACAAGTACGTCTCCGCTCAATGTATAAGTACCTCTCCGCTCCATGTACAAGTACCTCTCCGCTCCATGTACAAGTACATCTCCGCTCCATGTACAAGTACATCTCCGCTCCATGTACAAGTACCTCTCCGCTCCATGTACAAGTACCTCTCCGCTCCATGTACAAGTACATCTCCGCTCCATGTACAAGTACCTCTCCGCTCAATGTACAAGTACATCTCCGCTCCATGTACAAGTACATCTCCACTCCATGTACAAGTACCTCTCTGCTCAATGTACAAGTACATCTCCGCTCCATGTACCAGTACCTCTCCGCTCAATGTACAAGTACATCTCCACTCCATGTACAAGTACCTCTCCGCTCAATGTACAAGTGTCGACAGTACCTCTCCGCTCCATCTACAAGTACCTCTCCGCTCAATGTACAAGTACCTCTCCGCTGAATGTACAAGTACCTCTCCGCTCCATGTACAAGTACCTCTCCGCTCCATGTACAAATACCTCTCCGCTCCATGTACAAGTACCTCTCCGCTCCATGTACAAGCACCTCTCCGCTACATGTACAAGTACCTCTCCGCTCCATGTACAAGTACATCTCCGCTCCATGTACAAGTACCTCTCCGCTCAATGTACAAGTACCTCTCCGCTCCATGTACAAATACCTCTCCGCTCCATGTACAAATACCTCTCCGCTCCATGTACAAGTACCTCTCCGCTCCATGTACCAGTACCTCTCCGCTCAATGTACAAGTACATCTCCGCTCAATGTACAAGTACATCTCCGCTCAATGTACAAGTACGTCTCCGCTCAATGTACAAGTACCTCTCCGCTCCATGTACAAGTACCTCTCCGCTCAATGTACAAGTGTCGACAGTACCTCTCCGCTCCATGTACAAGTACCTCTCCGCTCCATGTACAAGTACCTCTCCGCTCAATGTACAAGTGTCGACAGTACCTCTCCGCTCCATCTACAAGTACCTCTCCGCTCAATGTACAAGTACCTCTCCGCTGAATGTACAAGTACCTCTCCGCTCCATGTACAAGTACCTCTCCGCTCCATGTACAAATACCTCTCCGCTCCATGTACAAGTACCTCTCCGCTCCATGTACAAGCACCTCTCCGCTACATGTACAAGTACCTCTCCGCTCCATGTACAAGTACCTCTCCGCTCCATGTACAAGTACCTCTCCGCTCAATGTACAAGTACCTCTCCGCTCCATGTACAAATACCTCTCCGCTCCATGTACAAATACCTCTCCGCTCCATGTACAAGTACCTCTCCGCTCCATGTACCAGTACCTCTCCGCTCAATGTACAAGTACATCTCCGCTCAATGTACAAGTACATCTCCGCTCAATGTACAAGTACGTCTCCGCTCAATGTACAAGTACCTCTCCGCTCAATGTACAAGTACCTCTCCGCTCCATGTACAAGTACCTCTCCGCTCAATGTACAAGTACATCTCCGCTCCATGTACCAGTACCTCTCCGCTCAATGTACAAGTACCTCTCCACTCAATGTACAAGTACATCTCCGCTCCATGTACAAGTACGTCTCCGCTCAATGTATAAGTACCTCTCCGCTCCATGTACAAGTACCTCTCCGCTCCATGTACAAGTACATCTCCGCTCCATGTACAAGTACATCTCCGCTCCATGTACAAGTACCTCTCCGCTCCATGTACAAGTACCTCTCCGCTCCATGTACAAGTACATCTCCGCTCCATGTACAAGTACCTCTCCGCTCAATGTACAAGTACATCTCCGCTCCATGTACAAGTACATCTCCACTCCATGTACAAGTACCTCTCCGCTCAATGTACAAGTACATCTCCGCTCCATGTACCAGTACCTCTCCGCTCAATGTACAAGTACATCTCCACTCCATGTACAAGTACCTCTCCGCTCAATGTACAAGTACATCTCCGCTCCATGTACCAGTACCTCTCCGCTCAATGTACAAGTACATCTCCACTCCATGTACAAGTACCTCTCCGCTCAATGTACAAGTGTCGACAGTACCTCTCCGCTCCATCTACAAGTACCTCTCCGCTCAATGTACAAGTACCTCTCCGCTGAATGTACAAGTACCTCTCCGCTCCATGTACAAGTACCTCTCCGCTCCATGTACAAATACCTCTCCGCTCCATGTACAAGTACCTCTCCGCTCCATGTACAAGCACCTCTCCGCTACATGTACAAGTACCTCTCCGCTCCATGTACAAGTACCTCTCCGCTCCATGTACAAGTACCTCTCCGCTCAATGTACAAGTACCTCTCCGCTCCATGTACAAATACCTCTCCGCTCCATGTACAAATACCTCTCCGCTCCATGTACAAGTACCTCTCCGCTCCATGTACCAGTACCTCTCCGCTCAATGTACAAGTACATCTCCGCTCAATGTACAAGTACATCTCCGCTCAATGTACAAGTACGTCTCCGCTCAATGTACAAGTACCTCTCCGCTCAATGTACAAGTACCTCTCCGCTCCATGTACAAGTACCTCTCCGCTCAATGTACAAGTACATCTCCGCTCCATGTACCAGTACCTCTCCGCTCAATGTACAAGTACCTCTCCGCTCAATGTACAAGTACATCTCCGCTCCATGTACAAGTACGTCTCCGCTCAATGTATAAGTACCTCTCCGCTCCATGTACAAGTACCTCTCCGCTCCATGTACAAGTACATCTCTGCTCCATGTACAAGTACATCTCCGCTCCATGTACAAGTACCTCTCCGCTCCATGTACAAGTACCTCTCCGCTCCATGTACAAGTACATCTCCGCTCCATGTACAAGTACCTCTCCGCTCAATGTACAAGTACATCTCCGCTCCATGTACAAGTACATCTCCACTCCATGTACAAGTACCTCTCCGCTCAATGTACAAGTGTCGACAGTACCTCTCCGCTCCATGTACAAGTACCTCTCCGCTCCATGTACAAGTACCTCTCCGCTCAATGTACAAGTGTCGACAGTACCTCTCCGCTCCATCTACAAGTACCTCTCCGCTCAATGTACAAGTACCTCTCCGCTGAATGTACAAGTACCTCTCCGCTCCATGTACAAGTACCTCTCCGCTGAATGTACAAGTACCTCTCCGCTCCATGTACAAGTACCTCTCCGCTCCATGTACAAGTACCTCTCCGCTCCATGTACAAGTACCTCTCCGCTCAATGTACAAGTACCTCTCCGCTCCAAGTACAAGTACCTCTCCGCTCCATGTACAAGTACCTCTCCGCTCCATGTACAAGTACCTCTCCGCTCAATGTCAAGTATCGACAGTACCTCTCCGCTCCATGTACAAGTACCTCTCCGCTGAATGTACAAGTGTCGACAGTACCTCTCCGCTCAATGTACAAGTACCTCTCCGCTCCATGTACAAGTACATCTCCGCTCCATGTACCAGTACCTCTCCGCTCAATGTACAAGTACATCTCCACTCCATGTACAAGTACCTCTCCGCTCAATGTACAAGTACATCTCCGCTCCATGTACCAGTACCTCTCCGCTCAATGTACAAGTACATCTCCACTCCATGTACAAGTACCTCTCCGCTCAATGTACAAGTGTCGACAGTACCTCTCCGCTCCATCTACAAGTACCTCTCCGCTCAATGTACAAGTACCTCTCCGCTGAATGTACAAGTACCTCTCCGCTCCATGTACAAGTACCTCTCCGCTCCATGTACAAATACCTCTCCGCTCCATGTACAAGTACCTCTCCGCTCCATGTACAAGCACCTCTCCGCTACATGTACAAGTACCTCTCCGCTCCATGTACAAGTACCTCTCCGCTCCATGTACAAGTACCTCTCCGCTCAATGTACAAGTACCTCTCCGCTCCATGTACAAATACCTCTCCGCTCCATGTACAAATACCTCTCCGCTCCATGTACAAGTACCTCTCCGCTCCATGTACCAGTACCTCTCCGCTCAATGTACAAGTACATCTCCGCTCAATGTACAAGTACATCTCCGCTCAATGTACAAGTACGTCTCCGCTCAATGTACAAGTACCTCTCCGCTCAATGTACAAGTACCTCTCCGCTCCATGTACAAGTACCTCTCCGCTCAATGTACAAGTACATCTCCGCTCCATGTACCAGTACCTCTCCGCTCAATGTACAAGTACCTCTCCGCTCAATGTACAAGTACATCTCCGCTCCATGTACAAGTACGTCTCCGCTCAATGTATAAGTACCTCTCCGCTCCATGTACAAGTACCTCTCCGCTCCATGTACAAGTACATCTCTGCTCCATGTACAAGTACATCTCCGCTCCATGTACAAGTACCTCTCCGCTCCATGTACAAGTACCTCTCCGCTCCATGTACAAGTACATCTCCGCTCCATGTACAAGTACCTCTCCGCTCAATGTACAAGTACATCTCCGCTCCATGTACAAGTACATCTCCACTCCATGTACAAGTACCTCTCCGCTCAATGTACAAGTGTCGACAGTACCTCTCCGCTCCATGTACAAGTACCTCTCCGCTCCATGTACAAGTACCTCTCCGCTCAATGTACAAGTGTCGACAGTACCTCTCCGCTCCATCTACAAGTACCTCTCCGCTCAATGTACAAGTACCTCTCCGCTGAATGTACAAGTACCTCTCCGCTCCATGTACAAGTACCTCTCCGCTGAATGTACAAGTACCTCTCCGCTCCATGTACAAGTACCTCTCCGCTCCATGTACAAGTACCTCTCCGCTCCATGTACAAGTACCTCTCCGCTCAATGTACAAGTACCTCTCCGCTCCATGTACAAGTACCTCTCCGCTCCATGTACAAGTACCTCTCCGCTCCATGTACAAGTACCTCTCCGCTCAATGTCAAGTATCGACAGTACCTCTCCGCTCCATGTACAAGTACCTCTCCGCTGAATGTACAAGTGTCGACAGTACCTCTCCGCTCAATGTACAAGTACCTCTCCGCTCCATGTACAAGTACCTCTCCGCTCTCATGTACAAGTACCTCTCCGCTCCATGTACAAGTACCTCTCCGCTCAATGTACAAGTACCTCTGCGCTCCATGTACAAGTACCTCTCCGCTCAATGTACAAGTACCTCTCCGCTCAATGTACAAGTGTCGACAGTACCTCTCCGCTCCATGTACAAGTACCTCTCCGCTCAATGTACAAGTGTCGACAGTACCTCTACGCTCAATGTACAAGTGTCGACAGTACCTCTCCGCTCTCATGTACAAGTACCTCTCCGATCCATGTACAAGTACATCTCCGCTCAATGTACAAGTACATCTCCGCTCAATGTACAAGTACCTCTCCGCTCCATGTACAAGTACCTCTCCGCTCCATGTACAAGTACCTCTCCGCTCCATGTACAAGTACCTCTCCGCTCAATGTACAAGTACCTCTCCGCTCCATGTACAAGTACCTCTCCGCTCCATGTACAAGTACCTCTCCGCTCAATGTACAAGTACCTCTCCGCTCAATGTACAAGTACCTCTCCGCTCCATGTACAAGTACCTCTCCGCTCCATGTACAAGTACCTCTCCGCTCCATGTACAAGTACCTCTCCGCTCAATGTACAAGTACCTCTCCGCTCCCTGTACAAATACCTCTCCGCTCCATGTACAAGTACCTCTCCGCTCCATGTACCAGTACCTCTCCGCTCAATGTACAAGTACATCTCCGCTCAATGTACAAGTACATCTCCGCTCAATGTACAAGTACGTCTCCGCTCAATGTACAAGTACCTCTCCGCTCAATGTACAAGTACCTCTCCGCTCCATGTACAAGTACCTCTCCGCTCAATGTACAAGTACATCTCCGCTCCATGTACCAGTACCTCTCCGCTCAATGTACAAGTACCTCTCCGCTCAATGTACAAGTACATCTCCGCTCCATGTACAAGTACGTCTCCGCTCAATGTATAAGTACCTCTCCGCTCCATGTACAAGTACCTCTCCGCTCCATGTACAAGTACATCTCTGCTCCATGTACAAGTACATCTCCGCTCCATGTACAAGTACCTCTCCGCTCCATGTACAAGTACCTCTCCGCTCCATGTACAAGTACATCTCCGCTCCATGTACAAGTACCTCTCCGCTCAATGTACAAGTACATCTCCGCTCCATGTACAAGTACATCTCCACTCCATGTACAAGTACCTCTCCGCTCAATGTACAAGTGTCGACAGTACCTCTCCGCTCCATGTACAAGTACCTCTCCGCTCCATGTACAAGTACCTCTCCGCTCAATGTACAAGTGTCGACAGTACCTCTCCGCTCCATCTACAAGTACCTCTCCGCTCAATGTACAAGTACCTCTCCGCTGAATGTACAAGTACCTCTCCGCTCCATGTACAAGTACCTCTCCGCTCCATGTACAAGTACCTCTCCGCTCCATGTACAAGTACCTCTCCGCTCAATGTACAAGTACCTCTCCGCTCCATGTACAAGTACCTCTCCGCTCAATGTACAAGTACCTCTCCGCTCCATGTACAAGTACCTCTCCGCTCCATGTACAAGTACCTCTCCGCTCCATGTACAAGTACCTCTCCGCTCAATGTCAAGTATCGACAGTACCTCTCCGCTCCATGTACAAGTACCTCTCCGCTGAATGTACAAGTGTCGACAGTACCTCTCCGCTCAATGTACAAGTACCTCTCCGCTCCATGTACAAGTACCTCTCCGCTCTCATGTACAAGTACCTCTCCGCTCCATGTACAAGTACCTCTCCGCTCAATGTACAAGTACCTCTGCGCTCCATGTACAAGTACCTCTCCGCTCAATGTACAAGTACCTCTCCGCTCAATGTACAAGTGTCGACAGTACCTCTCCGCTCCATGTACAAGTACCTCTCCGCTCAATGTACAAGTGTCGACAGTACCTCTACGCTCAATGTACAAGTGTCGACAGTACCTCTCCGCTCTCATGTACAAGTACCTCTCCGATCCATGTACAAGTACATCTCCGCTCCATGTACAAGTACATCTCCGCTCAATGTACAAGTACCTCTCCGCTCCATGTACAAGTACCTCTCCGCTCCATGTACAAGTACCTCTCCGCTCCATGTACAAGTACCTCTCCGCTCCATGTACAAGTACCTCTCCGCTCAATGTACAAGTACCTCTCCGCTCCATGTACAAGTACCTCTCCGCTCCATGTACAAGTACCTCTCCGCTCCATGTACAAGTACCTCTCCGCTCAATGTACAAGTACCTCTCCGCTCCATGTACAAGTACCTCTCCGCTCCATGTACAAGTACCTCTCCGCTCCATGTACAAGTACCTCTCCGCTCAATGTACAAGTACCTCTCCGCTCCCTGTACAAGTACATCTCCGCTCCATGTACAAGTACCTCTCCGCTCCATGTACAAGTACCTCTCCGCTCAATGTACAAGTGTCGACAGTACCTCTCCGCTCCATGTACAAGTACCTCTCCGCTCCATGTACAAGTACCTCTCCGCTCAATGTACAAGTGTCGACAGTACCTCTCCGCTCCATCTACAAGTACCTCTCCGCTCAATGTACAAGTACCTCTCCGCTGAATGTACAAGTACCTCTCCGCTCCATGTACAAGTACCTCTCCGCTCCATGTACAAATACCTCTCCGCTCCATGTACAAGTACCTCTCCGCTCCATGTACAAGCACCTCTCCGCTACATGTACAAGTACCTCTCCGCTCCATGTACAAGTACCTCTCCGCTCCATGTACAAGTACCTCTCCGCTCAATGTACAAGTACCTCTCCGCTCCATGTACAAATACCTCTCCGCTCCATGTACAAATACCTCTCCGCTCCATGTACAAGTACCTCTCCGCTCCATGTACCAGTACCTCTCCGCTCAATGTACAAGTACATCTCCGCTCAATGTACAAGTACATCTCCGCTCAATGTACAAGTACGTCTCCGCTCAATGTACAAGTACCTCTCCGCTCAATGTACAAGTACCTCTCCGCTCCATGTACAAGTACCTCTCCGCTCAATGTACAAGTACATCTCCGCTCCATGTACCAGTACCTCTCCGCTCAATGTACAAGTACCTCTCCGCTCAATGTACAAGTACATCTCCGCTCCATGTACAAGTACGTCTCCGCTCAATGTATAAGTACCTCTCCGCTCCATGTACAAGTACCTCTCCGCTCCATGTACAAGTACATCTCTGCTCCATGTACAAGTACATCTCCGCTCCATGTACAAGTACCTCTCCGCTCCATGTACAAGTACCTCTCCGCTCCATGTACAAGTACATCTCCGCTCCATGTACAAGTACCTCTCCGCTCAATGTACAAGTACATCTCCGCTCCATGTACAAGTACATCTCCACTCCATGTACAAGTACCTCTCCGCTCAATGTACAAGTGTCGACAGTACCTCTCCGCTCCATGTACAAGTACCTCTCCGCTCCATGTACAAGTACCTCTCCGCTCAATGTACAAGTGTCGACAGTACCTCTCCGCTCCATCTACAAGTACCTCTCCGCTCAATGTACAAGTACCTCTCCGCTGAATGTACAAGTACCTCTCCGCTCCATGTACAAGTACCTCTCCGCTCCATGTACAAGTACCTCTCCGCTCCATGTACAAGTACCTCTCCGCTCAATGTACAAGTACCTCTCCGCTCCATGTACAAGTACCTCTCCGCTCAATGTACAAGTACCTCTCCGCTCCATGTACAAGTACCTCTCCGCTCCATGTACAAGTACCTCTCCGCTCCATGTACAAGTACCTCTCCGCTCAATGTCAAGTATCGACAGTACCTCTCCGCTCCATGTACAAGTACCTCTCCGCTGAATGTACAAGTGTCGACAGTACCTCTCCGCTCAATGTACAAGTACCTCTCCGCTCCATGTACAAGTACCTCTCCGCTCTCATGTACAAGTACCTCTCCGCTCCATGTACAAGTACCTCTCCGCTCAATGTACAAGTACCTCTGCGCTCCATGTACAAGTACCTCTCCGCTCAATGTACAAGTACCTCTCCGCTCAATGTACAAGTGTCGACAGTACCTCTCCGCTCCATGTACAAGTACCTCTCCGCTCAATGTACAAGTGTCGACAGTACCTCTACGCTCAATGTACAAGTGTCGACAGTACCTCTCCGCTCTCATGTACAAGTACCTCTCCGATCCATGTACAAGTACATCTCCGCTCCATGTACAAGTACATCTCCGCTCAATGTACAAGTACCTCTCCGCTCCATGTACAAGTACCTCTCCGCTCCATGTACAAGTACCTCTCCGCTCCATGTACAAGTACCTCTCCGCTCCATGTACAAGTACCTCTCCGCTCAATGTACAAGTACCTCTCCGTTCCATGTACAAGTACCTCTCCGCTCCATGTACAAGTACCTCTCCGCTCCATGTACAAGTACCTCTCCGCTCAATGTACAAGTACCTCTCCGCTCCATGTACAAGTACCTCTCCGCTCCATGTACAAGTACCTCTCCGCTCCATGTACAAGTACCTCTCCGCTCAATGTACAAGTACCTCTCCGCTCCCTGTACAAGTACATCTCCGCTCCATGTACAAGTACCTCTCCGCTCCATGTACAAGTACCTCTCCGCTCAATGTACAAGTGTCGACAGTACCTCTCCGCTCCATGTACAAGTACCTCTCCGCTCCATGTACAAGTACCTCTCCGCTCAATGTACAAGTGTCGACAGTACCTCTCCGCTCCATCTACAAGTACCTCTCCGCTCAATGTACAAGTACCTCTCCGCTGAATGTACAAGTACCTCTCCGCTCCATGTACAAGTACCTCTCCGCTCCATGTACAAATACCTCTCCGCTCCATGTACAAGTACCTCTCCGCTCCATGTACAAGCACCTCTCCGCTACATGTACAAGTACCTCTCCGCTCCATGTACAAGTACCTCTCCGCTCCATGTACAAGTACCTCTCCGCTCAATGTACAAGTACCTCTCCGCTCCATGTACAAATACCTCTCCGCTCCATGTACAAATACCTCTCCGCTCCATGTACAAGTACCTCTCCGCTCCATGTACCAGTACCTCTCCGCTCAATGTACAAGTACATCTCCGCTCAATGTACAAGTACATCTCCGCTCAATGTACAAGTACGTCTCCGCTCAATGTACAAGTACCTCTCCGCTCAATGTACAAGTACCTCTCCGCTCCATGTACAAGTACCTCTCCGCTCAATGTACAAGTACATCTCCGCTCCATGTACCAGTACCTCTCCGCTCAATGTACAAGTACCTCTCCGCTCAATGTACAAGTACATCTCCGCTCCATGTACAAGTACGTCTCCGCTCAATGTATAAGTACCTCTCCGCTCCATGTACAAGTACCTCTCCGCTCCATGTACAAGTACATCTCCGCTCCATGTACAAGTACATCTCCGCTCCATGTACAAGTACCTCTCCGCTCCATGTACAAGTACCTCTCCGCTCCATGTACAAGTACATCTCCGCTCCATGTACAAGTACCTCTCCGCTCAATGTACAAGTACATCTCCGCTCCATGTACAAGTACATCTCCACTCCATGTACAAGTACCTCTCTGCTCAATGTACAAGTACATCTCCGCTCCATGTACCAGTACCTCTCCGCTCAATGTACAAGTACATCTCCACTCCATGTACAAGTACCTCTCCGCTCAATGTACAAGTGTCGACAGTACCTCTCCGCTCCATCTACAAGTACCTCTCCGCTCAATGTACAAGTACCTCTCCGCTGAATGTACAAGTACCTCTCCGCTCCATGTACAAGTACCTCTCCGCTCCATGTACAAATACCTCTCCGCTCCATGTACAAGTACCTCTCCGCTCCATGTACAAGCACCTCTCCGCTACATGTACAAGTACCTCTCCGCTCCATGTACAAGTACATCTCCGCTCCATGTACAAGTACCTCTCCGCTCAATGTACAAGTACCTCTCCGCTCCATGTACAAATACCTCTCCGCTCCATGTACAAATACCTCTCCGCTCCATGTACAAGTACCTCTCCGCTCCATGTACCAGTACCTCTCCGCTCAATGTACAAGTACATCTCCGCTCAATGTACAAGTACATCTCCGCTCAATGTACAAGTACGTCTCCGCTCAATGTACAAGTACCTCTCCGCTCCATGTACAAGTACCTCTCCGCTCAATGTACAAGTGTCGACAGTACCTCTCCGCTCCATGTACAAGTACCTCTCCGCTCCATGTACAAGTACCTCTCCGCTCAATGTACAAGTGTCGACAGTACCTCTCCGCTCCATCTACAAGTACCTCTCCGCTCAATGTACAAGTACCTCTCCGCTGAATGTACAAGTACCTCTCCGCTCCATGTACAAGTACCTCTCCGCTCCATGTACAAATACCTCTCCGCTCCATGTACAAGTACCTCTCCGCTCCATGTACAAGCACCTCTCCGCTACATGTACAAGTACCTCTCCGCTCCATGTACAAGTACCTCTCCGCTCCATGTACAAGTACCTCTCCGCTCAATGTACAAGTACCTCTCCGCTCCATGTACAAATACCTCTCCGCTCCATGTACAAATACCTCTCCGCTCCATGTACAAGTACCTCTCCGCTCCATGTACCAGTACCTCTCCGCTCAATGTACAAGTACATCTCCGCTCAATGTACAAGTACATCTCCGCTCAATGTACAAGTACGTCTCCGCTCAATGTACAAGTACCTCTCCGCTCAATGTACAAGTACCTCTCCGCTCCATGTACAAGTACCTCTCCGCTCAATGTACAAGTACATCTCCGCTCCATGTACCAGTACCTCTCCGCTCAATGTACAAGTACCTCTCCGCTCAATGTACAAGTACATCTCCGCTCCATGTACAAGTACGTCTCCGCTCAATGTATAAGTACCTCTCCGCTCCATGTACAAGTACCTCTCCGCTCCATGTACAAGTACATCTCCGCTCCATGTACAAGTACATCTCCGCTCCATGTACAAGTACCTCTCCGCTCCATGTACAAGTACCTCTCCGCTCCATGTACAAGTACATCTCCGCTCCATGTACAAGTACCTCTCCGCTCAATGTACAAGTACATCTCCGCTCCATGTACAAGTACATCTCCACTCCATGTACAAGTACCTCTCCGCTCAATGTACAAGTACATCTCCGCTCCATGTACCAGTACCTCTCCGCTCAATGTACAAGTACATCTCCACTCCATGTACAAGTACCTCTCCGCTCAATGTACAAGTACATCTCCGCTCCATGTACCAGTACCTCTCCGCTCAATGTACAAGTACATCTCCACTCCATGTACAAGTACCTCTCCGCTCAATGTACAAGTGTCGACAGTACCTCTCCGCTCCATCTACAAGTACCTCTCCGCTCAATGTACAAGTACCTCTCCGCTGAATGTACAAGTACCTCTCCGCTCCATGTACAAGTACCTCTCCGCTCCATGTACAAATACCTCTCCGCTCCATGTACAAGTACCTCTCCGCTCCATGTACAAGCACCTCTCCGCTACATGTACAAGTACCTCTCCGCTCCATGTACAAGTACCTCTCCGCTCCATGTACAAGTACCTCTCCGCTCAATGTACAAGTACCTCTCCGCTCCATGTACAAATACCTCTCCGCTCCATGTACAAATACCTCTCCGCTCCATGTACAAGTACCTCTCCGCTCCATGTACCAGTACCTCTCCGCTCAATGTACAAGTACATCTCCGCTCAATGTACAAGTACATCTCCGCTCAATGTACAAGTACGTCTCCGCTCAATGTACAAGTACCTCTCCGCTCAATGTACAAGTACCTCTCCGCTCCATGTACAAGTACCTCTCCGCTCAATGTACAAGTACATCTCCGCTCCATGTACCAGTACCTCTCCGCTCAATGTACAAGTACCTCTCCGCTCAATGTACAAGTACATCTCCGCTCCATGTACAAGTACGTCTCCGCTCAATGTATAAGTACCTCTCCGCTCCATGTACAAGTACCTCTCCGCTCCATGTACAAGTACATCTCCGCTCCATGTACAAGTACATCTCCGCTCCATGTACAAGTACCTCTCCGCTCCATGTACAAGTACCTCTCCGCTCCATGTACAAGTACATCTCCGCTCCATGTACAAGTACCTCTCCGCTCAATGTACAAGTACATCTCCGCTCCATGTACAAGTACATCTCCACTCCATGTACAAGTACCTCTCCGCTCAATGTACAAGTACATCTCCGATCCATGTACCAGTACCTCTCCGCTCAATGTACAAGTACATCTCCACTCCATGTACAAGTACCTCTCCGCTCAATGTACAAGTACATCTCCGCTCCATGTACCAGTACCTCTCCGCTCAATGTACAAGTACATCTCCACTCCATGTACAAGTACCTCTCCGCTCAATGTACAAGTACATCTCCGCTCCATGTACCAGTACCTCTCCGCTCAATGTACAAGTACATCTCCGCTCCATGTACAAGTACCTCTCCGCTCAATGTACAAGTACCTCTCCGCTCAATGTACAAGTACATCTCCGCTCCATGTACCAGTACCTCTCCGCTCAATGTACAAGTACATCTGCGCTCCATGTAGGGCTGGGTATCGTTCAAAATTTTTCGATATCGATACCGTTTCGATACTTGGATTTCGATACCGGTTCCTGAACGATACTTTTTTCGATACCAATTTTTAGAAAAATCCATTTTAACAAAAATAAAACTGCATTACACATTGAAATTATTTTACAAATCTTTAGTTTCCCCCCATCTTAAGTTTTACAGCAGAAAAAAATAAAATCTACTGTATTTAACATAACTTTAAGTTCTCTAAACGTATTGCCGTCCCTACAAAAAATATTGGAGTACTACAAAGGAAAGAAATGTAGCTAAAACAAATAAATCAGTGGAATAGTTTTCAGTGCAAAACAGAGAGTTGCAAATCAGGGTTTAATGCTCACTGATGCAACAGAACTCTATTCTTGTACAAACTGATGAGATGGCTCCACTTCATGCATGGAAGACTAGTTGAGCATTGACTAGCCTATCAATATAGCCTTATATGCCACAAAGTGAATCGCATTTATATTCAACAAACTATCATGACATCAGCGTTTGTTAACGAGTTGCTAAAAATACATGGGCGATAACTGCCCGCTTGCACATAACGCTAATTAATTAAACATTAACGCTAGCGTTGCAGATCAGTGTGCTCACTGCTGCAACAGAACGTCATTCTTGTCAAATCTGACGAGACAGCTCAACTTCACTGACTAGCCAATCAATATAAATGAATCGCATTTACATTCAACAAACTATCATGACATCAGCGTTTGTTAACGAGTTGCTAAAAATACACAATGCCCGCTTGCGCATAACGTTACGGCGGCAATTAATTAAACGATCTAATGCTACAACTCACAGCCAGATGCATGGATTTGTCAGACTGAGGGATCTGATAACCGCTAACTTGCGGTAAGCTGAGCTGACCCACCTCTCAATTATTTCTCTTGTCTGTGGAAACCAGTCCGTGTTGTTTCTGTTTCTTTTCCTGCTTTTCATCATCTTCGCCATATGGTAATCCAGGATAGGAGTAGCTTGAGTGGCTAACTTCTTGTATACTATCCGCACCGCACGCCTGGCTCACAGTCACAACAAACACACCGGCTAAAGTGGGCGTAACGTTTCCTGCATGCCTCTACATGACAGCCAATCACCAGCCGTATTAGAGCGCGGCGTGCAAGCATGTCGCATGCTTATAGGCTCAATGACGCTGTTTTGTTTTGGTATCGAAAATTGGTATCGATTGACAAGGGAGGCTTCGATACCCCTTAGTATCGATGTTTCAATTTCGGTGCCAAGTAAGTATCGAAACTCGATACCCAGCCCTAGCTCCATGTACAAGTACCTCTCCGCTCAATGTACAAGTACCTCTCCGCTCAATGTACAAGTACCTCTCCGCTCCATGTACAAGTACCTCTCCGCTCCATGTACAAGTACCTCTCCGCTCCATGTACAAGTACCTCTCCGCTCCATGTACAAGTACATCTCTGCTCCATGTACAAGTACCTCTCCGCTCAATGTACAAGTACATCTCCGCTCCATGTACAAGTACCTCTCCGCTCCATGTACAAGTACATCTCCGCTCCATGTACAAGTACCTCTCCGCTCAATGTACAAGTACATCTCCGCTCCATGTACAAGTACCTCTCCGCTCCATGTACAAGTACATATCCGCTCCATGTACAAGTACCTCTCCACTCCATGTACAAGTACCTCTCCGCTCAATGTACAAGTACATCTCCGCTCCATGTACAAGTACCTCTCCGCTCCATGTACAAGTACATCTCCGCTCCATGTACAAGTACCTCTCCGCTCAATGTACAAGTACATCTCCGCTCCATGTACAAGTACATCTCCACTCCATGTACAAGTACCTCTCCGCTCAATGTACAAGTACATCTCCGCTCCATGTACCAGTACCTCTCCGCTCAATGTACAAGTACATCTCCACTCCATGTACAAGTACCTCTCCGCTCAATGTACAAGTACATCTCCGCTCCATGTACCAGTACCTCTCCGCTCAATGTACAAGTACATCTCCACTCCATGTACAAGTACCTCTCCGCTCAATGTACAAGTACATCTCCGCTCCATGTACCAGTACCTCTCCGCTCAATGTACAAGTACATCTCCGCTCCATGTACAAGTACCTCTCCGCTCAATGTACAAGTACCTCTCCGCTCAATGTACAAGTACATCTCCGCTCCATGTACCAGTACCTCTCCGCTCAATGTACAAGTACATCTGCGCTCCATGTAGGGCTGGGTATCGTTCAAAATTTTTCGATATCGATACCGTTTCGATACTTGGATTTCGATACCGGTTCCTGAACGATACTTTTTTCGATACCAATTTTTAGAAAAATCCATTTTAACAAAAATAAAACTGCATTACACATTGAAATTATTTTACAAATCTTTAGTTTCCCCCCATCTTAAGTTTTACAGCAGAAAAAAATAAAACCTACTGTATTTAACATAACTTTAAGTTCTCTAAACGTATTGCCGTCCCTACAAAAAATATTGGAGTACTACAAAGGAAAGAAATGTAGCTAAAACAAATAAATCAGTGGAATAGTTTTCAGTGCAAAACAGAGAGTTGCAAATCAGGGTTTAATGCTCACTGATGCAACAGAACTCTATTCTTGTACAAACTGATGAGATGGCTCCACTTCATGCATGGAAGACTAGTTGAGCATTGACTAGCCTATCAATATAGCCTTATATGCCACAAAGTGAATCGCATTTATATTCAACAAACTATCATGACATCAGCGTTTGTTAACGAGTTGCTAAAAATACATGGGCGATAACTGCCCGCTTGCACATAACGCTAATTAATTAAACATTAACGCTAGCGTTGCAGATCAGTGTGCTCACTGCTGCAACAGAACGTCATTCTTGTCAAATCTGACGAGACAGCTCAACTTCACTGACTAGCCAATCAATATAAATGAATCACATTTACATTCAACAAACTATCATGACATCAGCGTTTGTTAACGAGTTGCTAAAAATACACAATGCCCGCTTGCGCATAACGTTACGGCGGCAATTAATTAAACGATCTAATGCTACAACTCACAGCCAGATGCATGGATTTGTCAGACTGAGGGATCTGATAACCGCTAACTTGCGGTAAGCTGAGCTGACCCACCTCTCAATTATTTCTCTTGTCTGTGGAAACCAGTCTGTGTTGTTTCTGTTTCTTTTCCTGCTTTTCATCATCTTCGCCATATGGTAATCCAGGATAGGAGTAGCTTGAGTGGCTAACTTCTTGTATACTATCCGCACCGCACGCCTGGCTCACAGTCACAACAAACACACCGGCTAAAGTGGGCGTAACGTTTCCTGCATGCCTCTACATGACAGCCAATCACCAGCCGTATTAGAGCGCGGCGTGCAAGCATGTCGCATGCTTATAGGCTCAATGACGCTGTTTTGTTTTGGTATCGAAAATTGGTATCGATTGACAAGGGAGGCTTCGATACCCCTTAGTATCGATGTTTCCATTTCGGTGCCAAGTAAGTATCGAAACTCGATACCCAGCCCTAGCTCCATGTACAAGTACCTCTCCGCTCAATGTACAAGTACCTCTCCGCTCAATGTACAAGTACCTCTCCGCTCCATGTACAAGTACCTCTCCGCTCCATGTACAAGTACCTCTCCGCTCCATGTACAAGTACCTCTCCGCTCCATGTACAAGTACATCTCTGCTCCATGTACAAGTACCTCTCCGCTCAATGTACAAGTACATCTCCGCTCCATGTACAAGTACCTCTCCGCTCCATGTACAAGTACATCTCCGCTCCATGTACAAGTACCTCTCCGCTCCATGTACAAGTACCTCACCGCTCAATGTACAAGTACATCTCCGCTCCATGTACAAGTACATCTCTGCTCCATGTACAAGTACCTCTCCGCTCAATGTACAAGTACATCTCCGCTCCATGTACAAGTACCTCTCCGCTCCATGTACAAGTACCTCTCCGCTCCATGTACAAGTACCTCTCCGCTCCATGTACAAGTACCTCTCCGCTCCATGTACAAGTACCTCTCCGCTCAATGTCAAGTGTCGACAGTACCTCTCCGCTCCATGTACAAATACCTCTCCGCTCTCATGTACAAGTACCTCTCCGCTCCATGTACAAGTACCTCTCCGCTCAATGTCAAGTGTCGACAGTACCTCTCCGCTCCATGTACAAATACCTCTCCGCTCCATGTACAAGTACCTCTCCGCTCTCATGTACAAGTACCTCTCCGCTCCATGTACAAGTAGCTCTCCGCTCAATGTACAAGTGTCGACAGTACCTTTCCGCTCCATGTACAAATACCTCTCCGCTCTCATGTACAAGTACCTCTCCGCTCCATGTACAAGTACCTCTCCGCTCAATGTACAAATACCTCTCCGCTCCATGTATAAGTACCTCTCCGCTCTATGTACAAGTACCTCTCCGCTCCATGTACAAGTACCTCTCCGCTCAATGTACAAATACCTCTCCGCTCCATGTACAAGTAGCTCTCCGCTGAATGTACAAGTGTCGACAGTACCTCTCCGCTCAATGTACAAGTACCTCTCCGCTCAATGTACAAATACCTCTCCGCTCCATGTACAAGTACCTCTCCGCTCAATGTCAAGTATCGACAGTACCTCTCCGCTCCATGTACAAGTACCTCTCCGCTGAATGTACAAGTGTCGACAGTACCTCTCCGCTCAATGTACAAGTACCTCTCCGCTCCATGTACAAGTACCTCTCCGCTCCATGTACAAGTACCTCTCCGCTCCATGTACAAGTACCTCTCCGCTCCATGTACAAGTACCTCTCCGCTCAATGTACAAGTACCTCTCCGCTCCATGTACAAGTACCTCTCCGTTCCATGTACAAGTACCTCTCCGCTCCATGTACAAGTACCTCTCCGCTCAATGTACAAGTACCTCTCCGCTCCATGTACAAGTACCTCTCCGCTCCATGTACAAGTACCTCTCCGCTCCATGTACAAGTACCTCTCCGCTCAATGTACAAGTACCTATCCGCTCCCTGTACAAGTACATCTCCGCTCCATGTACAAGTACCTCTCCGCTCCATGTACAAGTACCTCTCCGCTCAATGTACAAGTGTCGACAGTACCTCTCCGCTCCATGTACAAGTACCTCTCCGCTCCATGTACAAGTACCTCTCCGCTCAATGTACAAGTGTCGACAGTACCTCTCCGCTCCATCTACAAGTACCTCTCCGCTCAATGTACAAGTACCTCTCCGCTGAATGTACAAGTACCTCTCCGCTCCATGTACAAGTACCTCTCCGCTCCATGTACAAATACCTCTCCGCTCCATGTACAAGTACCTCTCCGCTCCATGTACAAGCACCTCTCCGCTACATGTACAAGTACCTCTCCGCTCCATGTACAAGTACCTCTCCGCTCCATGTACAAGTACCTCTCCGCTCAATGTACAAGTACCTCTCCGCTCCATGTACAAATACCTCTCCGCTCCATGTACAAATACCTCTCCGCTCCATGTACAAGTACCTCTCCGCTCCATGTACCAGTACCTCTCCGCTCAATGTACAAGTACATCTCCGCTCAATGTACAAGTACATCTCCGCTCAATGTACAAGTACGTCTCCGCTCAATGTACAAGTACCTCTCCGCTCAATGTACAAGTACCTCTCCGCTCCATGTACAAGTACCTCTCCGCTCAATGTACAAGTACATCTCCGCTCCATGTACCAGTACCTCTCCGCTCAATGTACAAGTACCTCTCCGCTCAATGTACAAGTACATCTCCGCTCCATGTACAAGTACGTCTCCGCTCAATGTATAAGTACCTCTCCGCTCCATGTACAAGTACCTCTCCGCTCCATGTACAAGTACATCTCCGCTCCATGTACAAGTACATCTCCGCTCCATGTACAAGTACCTCTCCGCTCCATGTACAAGTACCTCTCCGCTCCATGTACAAGTACATCTCCGCTCCATGTACATGTACCTCTCCGCTCAATGTACAAGTACATCTCCGCTCCATGTACAAGTACATCTCCACTCCATGTACAAGTACCTCTCCGCTCAATGTACAAGTACATCTCCGCTCCATGTACCAGTACCTCTCCGCTCAATGTACAAGTACATCTCCACTCCATGTACAAGTACCTCTCCGCTCAATGTACAAGTACATCTCCGCTCCATGTACCAGTACCTCTCCGCTCAATGTACAAGTACATCTCCACTCCATGTACAAGTACCTCTCCGCTCAATGTACAAGTACATCTCCGCTCCATGTACCAGTACCTCTCCGCTCAATGTACAAGTACATCTCCGCTCCATGTACAAGTACCTCTCCGCTCAATGTACAAGTACCTCTCCGCTGCGCTCCATGTAGGGCTGGGTATCGTTCAAAATTTTTCGATATCGATACCGTTTCGATACTTGGATTTCGATACCGGTTCCTGAACGATACTTTTTTCGATACCAATTTTTAGAAAAATCCATTTTAACAAAAATAAAACTGCATTACACATTGAAATTATTTTACAAATCTTTAGTTTCCCCCCATCTTAAGTTTTACAGCAGAAAAAAATAAAACCTACTGTATTTAACATAACTTTAAGTTCTCTAAACGTATTGCCGTCCCTACAAAAAATATTGGAGTACTACAAAGGAAAGAAATGTAGCTAAAACAAATAAATCAGTGGAATAGTTTTCAGTGCAAAACAGAGAGTTGCAAATCAGGGTTTAATGCTCACTGATGCAACAGAACTCTATTCTTGTACAAACTGATGAGATGGCTCCACTTCATGCATGGAAGACTAGTTGAGCATTGACTAGCCTATCAATATAGCCTTATATGCCACAAAGTGAATCGCATTTATATTCAACAAACTATCATGACATCAGCGTTTGTTAACGAGTTGCTAAAAATACATGGGCGATAACTGCCCGCTTGCACATAACGCTAATTAATTAAACATTAACGCTAGCGTTGCAGATCAGTGTGCTCACTGCTGCAACAGAACGTCATTCTTGTCAAATCTGACGAGACAGCTCAACTTCACTGACTAGCCAATCAATATAAATGAATCGCATTTACATTCAACAAACTATCATGACATCAGCGTTTGTTAACGAGTTGCTAAAAATACACAATGCCCGCTTGCGCATAACGTTACGGCGGCAATTAATTAAACGATCTAATGCTACAACTCACAGCCAGATGCATGGATTTGTCAGACTGAGGGATCTGATAACCGCTAACTTGCGGTAAGCTGAGCTGACCCACCTCTCAATTATTTCTCTTGTCTGTGGAAACCAGTCCGTGTTGTTTCTGTTTCTTTTCCTGCTTTTCATCATCTTCGCCATATGGTAATCCAGGATAGGAGTAGCTTGAGTGGCTAACTTCTTGTATACTATCCGCACCGCACGCCTGGCTCACAGTCACAACAAACACACCGGCTAAAGTGGGCGTAACGTTTCCTGCATGCCTCTACATGACAGCCAATCACCAGCCGTATTAGAGCGCGGCGTGCAAGCATGTCGCATGCTTATAGGCTCAATGACGCTGTTTTGTTTTGGTATCGAAAATTGGTATCGATTGACAAGGGAGGCTTCGATACCCCTTAGTATCGATGTTTCCATTTCGGTGCCAAGTAAGTATCGAAACTCGATACCCAGCCCTAGCTCCATGTACAAGTACCTCTCCGCTCAATGTACAAGTACCTCTCCGCTCAATGTACAAGTACCTCTCCGCTCCATGTACAAGTACCTCTCCGCTCCATGTACAAGTACCTCTCCGCTCCATGTACAAGTACCTCTCCGCTCCATGTACAAGTACATCTCTGCTCCATGTACAAGTACCTCTCCGCTCAATGTACAAGTACATCTCCGCTCCATGTACAAGTACCTCTCCGCTCCATGTACAAGTACATCTCCGCTCCATGTACAAGTACCTCTCCGCTCCATGTACAAGTACCTCTCCGCTCAATGTACAAGTACATCTCCGCTCCATGTACAAGTACCTCTCCGCTCCATGTACAAGTACATCTCCGCTCCATGTACAAGTACCTCTCCGCTCAATGTACAAGTACATCTCCGCTCCATGTACAAGTACATCTCCACTCCATGTACAAGTACCTCTCCGCTCAATGTACAAGTACATCTCCGCTCCATGTACCAGTACCTCTCCGCTCAATGTACAAGTACATCTCCACTCCATGTACAAGTACCTCTCCGCTCAATGTACAAGTACATCTCTGCTCCATGTACCAGTACCTCTCCGCTCAATGTACAAGTACATCTCCACTCCATGTACAAGTACCTCTCCGCTCAATGTACAAGTACATCTCCGCTCCATGTACCAGTACCTCTCCGCTCAATGTACAAGTACATCTCCGCTCCATGTACAAGTACCTCTCCGCTCAATGTACAAGTACCTCTCCGCTCAATGTACAAGTACATCTCCGCTCCATGTACCAGTACCTCTCCGCTCAATGTACAAGTACATCTGCGCTCCATGTAGGGCTGGGTATCGTTCAAAATTTTTCGATATCGATACCGTTTCGATACTTGGATTTCGATACCGGTTCCTGAACGATACTTTTTTCGATACCAATTTTTAGAAAAATCCATTTTAACAAAAATAAAACTGCATTACACATTGAAATTATTTTACAAATCTTTAGTTTCCCCCCATCTTAAGTTTTACAGCAGAAAAAAATAAAACCTACTGTATTTAACATAACTTTAAGTTCTCTAAACGTATTGCCGTCCCTACAAAAAATATTGGAGTACTACAAAGGAAAGAAATGTAGCTAAAACAAATAAATCAGTGGAATAGTTTTCAGTGCAAAACAGAGAGTTGCAAATCAGGGTTTAATGCTCACTGATGCAACAGAACTCTATTCTTGTACAAACTGATGAGATGGCTCCACTTCATGCATGGAAGACTAGTTGAGCATTGACTAGCCTATCAATATAGCCTTATATGCCACAAAGTGAATCGCATTTATATTCAACAAACTATCATGACATCAGCGTTTGTTAATGAGTTGCTAAAAATACATGGGCGATAACTGCCCGCTTGCACATAACGCTAATTAATTAAACATTAACGCTAGCGTTGCAGATCAGTGTGCTCACTGCTGCAACAGAACGTCATTCTTGTCAAATCTGACGAGACAGCTCAACTTCACTGACTAGCCAATCAATATAAATGAATCGCATTTACATTCAACAAACTATCATGACATCAGCGTTTGTTAACGAGTTGCTAAAAATACACAATGCCCGCTTGCGCATAACGTTACGGCGGCAATTAATTAAACGATCTAATGCTACAACTCACAGCCAGATGCATGGATTTGTCAGACTGAGGGATCTGATAACCGCTAACTTGCGGTAAGCTGAGCTGACCCACCTCTCAATTATTTCTCTTGTCTGTGGAAACCAGTCCGTGTTGTTTCTGTTTCTTTTCCTGCTTTTCATCATCTTCGCCATATGGTAATCCAGGATAGGAGTAGCTTGAGTGGCTAACTTCTTGTATACTATCCGCACCGCACGCCTGGCTCACAGTCACAACAAACACACCGGCTAAAGTGGGCGTAACGTTTCCTGCATGCCTCTACATGACAGCCAATCACCAGCCGTATTAGAGCGCGGCGTGCAAGCATGTCGCATGCTTATAGGCTCAATGACGCTGTTTTGTTTTGGTATCGAAAATTGGTATCGATTGACAAGGGAGGCTTCGATACCCCTTAGTATCGATGTTTCCATTTCGGTGCCAAGTAAGTATCGAAACTCGATACCCAGCCCTAGCTCCATGTACAAGTACCTCTCCGCTCAATGTACAAGTACCTCTCCGCTCAATGTACAAGTACCTCTCCGCTCCATGTACAAGTACCTCTCCGCTCCATGTACAAGTACCTCTCCGCTCCATGTACAAGTACCTCTCCGCTCCATGTACAAGTACATCTCTGCTCCATGTACAAGTACCTCTCCGCTCAATGTACAAGTACATCTCCGCTCCATGTACAAGTACCTCTCCGCTCCATGTACAAGTACATCTCCGCTCCATGTACAAGTACCTCTCCGCTCCATGTACAAGTACCTCACCGCTCAATGTACAAGTACATCTCCGCTCCATGTACAAGTACATCTCTGCTCCATGTACAAGTACCTCTCCGCTCAATGTACAAGTACATCTCCGCTCCATGTACAAGTACCTCTCCGCTCCATGTACAAGTACCTCTCCGCTCCATGTACAAGTACCTCTCCGCTCCATGTACAAGTACCTCTCCGCTCCATGTACAAGTACCTCTCCGCTCAATGTCAAGTGTCGACAGTACCTCTCCGCTCCATGTAAAAAATACCTCTCCGCTCTCATGTACAAGTACCTCTCCGCTCCATGTACAAGTACCTCTCCGCTCAATGTCAAGTGTCGACAGTACCTCTCCGCTCCATGTACAAATACCTCTCCGCTCCATGTACAAGTACCTCTCCGCTCTCATGTACAAGTACCTCTCCGCTCCATGTACAAGTAGCTCTCCGCTCAATGTACAAGTGTCGACAGTACCTTTCCGCTCCATGTACAAATACCTCTCCGCTCTCATGTACAAGTACCTCTCCGCTCCATGTACAAGTACCTCTCCGCTCAATGTACAAATACCTCTCCGCTCCATGTATAAGTACCTCTCCGCTCTATGTACAAGTACCTCTCCGCTCCATGTACAAGTACCTCTCCGCTCAATGTACAAATACCTCTCCGCTCCATGTACAAGTAGCTCTCCGCTGAATGTACAAGTGTCGACAGTACCTCTCCGCTCAATGTACAAGTACCTCTCCGCTCAATGTACAAATACCTCTCCGCTCCATGTACAAGTACCTCTCCGCTCAATGTCAAGTATCGACAGTACCTCTCCGCTCCATGTACAAGTACCTCTCCGCTGAATGTACAAGTGTCGACAGTACCTCTCCGCTCAATGTACAAGTACCTCTCCGCTCCATGTACAAGTACCTCTCCGCTCTCATGTACAAGTACCTCTCCGCTCCATGTACAAGTACCTCTCCGCTCAATGTACAAGTACCTCTGCGCTCCATGTACAAGTACCTCTCCGCTCAATGTACAAGTACCTCTCCGCTCAATGTACAAGTGTCGACAGTACCTCTCCGCTCCATGTACAAGTACCTCTCCGCTCAATGTACAAGTGTCGACAGTACCTCTACGCTCAATGTACAAGTGTCGACAGTACCTCTCCGCTCTCATGTACAAGTACCTCTCCGATCCATGTACAATTACATCTCCGCTCCATGTACAAGTACATCTCCGCTCAATGTACAAGTACCTCTCCGCTCCATGTACAAGTACCTCTCCACTCCATGTACAAGTACCTCTCCGCTCCATGTACAAGTACCTCTCCGCTCCATGTACAAGTACCTCTCCGCTCAATGTACAAGTACCTCTCCGCTCCATGTACAAGTACCTCTCCGCTCAATGTACAAGTACCTCTCCGCTCCATGTACAAGTACCTCTCCGCTCCATGTACAAGTACCTCTCCGCTCCATGTACAAGTACCTCTCCGCTCAATGTCAAGTATCGACAGTACCTCTCCGCTCCATGTACAAGTACCTCTCCGCTGAATGTACAAGTGTCGACAGTACCTCTCCGCTCAATGTACAAGTACCTCTCCGCTCCATGTACAAGTACCTCTCCGCTCTCATGTACAAGTACCTCTCCGCTCCATGTACAAGTACCTCTCCGCTCAATGTACAAGTACCTCTGCGCTCCATGTACAAGTACCTCTCCGCTCAATGTACAAGTACCTCTCCGCTCAATGTACAAGTGTCGACAGTACCTCTCCGCTCCATGTACAAGTACCTCTCCGCTCCATGTACAAGTACCTCTCCGCTCCATGTACAAGTACCTCTCCGCTCCATGTACAAGTACCTCTCCGCTCCATGTACAAGTACCTCTCCGCTCAATGTCAAGTGTCGACAGTACCTCTCCGCTCCATGTACAAATACCTCTCCGCTCTCATGTACAAGTACCTCTCCGCTCCATGTACAAGTACCTCTCCGCTCAATGTCAAGTGTCGACAGTACCTCTCCGCTCCATGTACAAATACCTCTCCGCTCCATGTACAAGTACCTATCCGCTCTCATGTACAAGTACCTCTCCGCTCCATGTACAAGTAGCTCTCCGCTCAATGTACAAGTGTCGACAGTACCTTTCCGCTCCATGTACAAATACCTCTCCGCTCTCATGTACAAGTACCTCTCCGCTCCATGTACAAGTACCTCTCCGCTCAATGTACAAATACCTCTCCGCTCCATGTATAAGTACCTCTCCGCTCTATGTACAAGTACCTCTCCGCTCCATGTACAAGTACCTCTCCGCTCAATGTACAAATACCTCTCCGCTCCATGTACAAGTAGCTCTCCGCTGAATGTACAAGTGTCGACAGTACCTCTCCGCTCAATGTACAAGTACCTCTCCGCTCAATGTACAAATACCTCTCCGCTCCATGTACAAGTACCTCTCCGCTCAATGTCAAGTATCGACAGTACCTCTCCGCTCCATGTACAAGTACCTCTCCGCTGAATGTACAAGTGTCGACAGTACCTCTCCGCTCAATGTACAAGTACCTCTCCGCTCCATGTACAAGTACCTCTCCGCTCTCATGTACAAGTACCTCTCCGCTCCATGTACAAGTACCTCTCCGCTCAATGTACAAGTACCTCTGCGCTCCATGTACAAGTACCTCTCCGCTCAATGTACAAGTACCTCTCCGCTCAATGTACAAGTGTCGACAGTACCTCTCCGCTCCATGTACAAGTACCTCTCCGCTCAATGTACAAGTGTCGACAGTACCTCTACGCTCAATGTACAAGTGTCGACAGTACCTCTCCGCTCTCATGTACAAGTACCTCTCCGATCCATGTACAAGTACATCTCCGCTCCATGTACAAGTACATCTCCGCTCAATGTACAAGTACCTCTCCGCTCCATGTACAAGTACCTCTCCGCTCCATGTACAAGTACCTCTCCGCTCCATGTACAAGTACCTCTCCGCTCCATGTACAAGTACCTCTCCGCTCAATGTACAAGTACCTCTCCGCTCCATGTACAAGTACCTCTCCGCTCAATGTACAAGTACCTCTCCGCTCCATGTACAAGTACCTCTCCGCTCCATGTACAAGTACCTCTCCGCTCCATGTACAAGTACCTCTCCGCTCAATGTCAAGTATCGACAGTACCTCTCCGCTCCATGTACAAGTACCTCTCCGCTGAATGTACAAGTGTCGACAGTACCTCTCCGCTCAATGTACAAGTACCTCTCCGCTCCATGTACAAGTACCTCTCCGCTCTCATGTACAAGTACCTCTCCGCTCCATGTACAAGTACCTCTCCGCTCAATGTACAAGTACCTCTGCGCTCCATGTACAAGTACCTCTCCGCTCCATGTACAAGTACCTCTCCGCTCCATGTACAAGTACCTCTCCGCTCCATGTACAAGTACCTCTCCGCTCCATGTACAAGTACCTCTCCGCTCAATGTCAAGTGTCGACAGTACCTCTCCGCTCCATGTAAAAAATACCTCTCCGCTCTCATGTACGAGTACCTCTCCGCTCCATGTACAAGTACCTCTCCGCTCAATGTCAAGTGTCGACAGTACCTCTCCGCTCCATGTACAAATACCTCTCCGCTCCATGTACAAGTACCTCTCCGCTCTCATGTACAAGTACCTCTCCGCTCCATGTACAAGTAGCTCTCCGCTCAATGTACAAGTGTCGACAGTACCTTTCCGCTCCATGTACAAATACCTCTCCGCTCTCATGTACAAGTACCTCTCCGCTCCATGTACAAGTACCTCTCCGCTCAATGTACAAATACCTCTCCGCTCCATGTATAAGTACCTCTCCGCTCTATGTACAAGTACCTCTCCGCTCCATGTACAAGTACCTCTCCGCTCAATGTACAAATACCTCTCCGCTCCATGTACAAGTAGCTCTCCGCTGAATGTACAAGTGTCGACAGTACCTCTCCGCTCAATGTACAAGTACCTCTCCGCTCAATGTACAAATACCTCTCCGCTCCATGTACAAGTACCTCTCCGCTCAATGTCAAGTATCGACAGTACCTCTCCGCTCCATGTACAAGTACCTCTCCGCTGAATGTACAAGTGTCGACAGTACCTCTCCGCTCAATGTACAAGTACCTCTCCGCTCCATGTACAAGTACCTCTCCGCTCTCATGTACAAGTACCTCTCCGCTCCATGTACAAGTACCTCTCCGCTCAATGTACAAGTACCTCTGCGCTCCATGTACAAGTACCTCTCCGCTCAATGTACAAGTACCTCTCCGCTCAATGTACAAGTGTCGACAGTACCTCTCCGCTCCATGTACAAGTACCTCTCCGCTCAATGTACAAGTGTCGACAGTACCTCTACGCTCAATGTACAAGTGTCGACAGTACCTCTCCGCTCTCATGTACAAGTACCTCTCCGATCCATGTACAAGTACATCTCCGCTCCATGTACAAGTACATCTCCGCTCAATGTACAAGTACCTCTCCGCTCCATGTACAAGTACCTCTCCACTCCATGTACAAGTACCTCTCCGCTCCATGTACAAGTACCTCTCCGCTCCATGTACAAGTACCTCTCCGCTCAATGTACAAGTACCTCTCCGCTCCATGTACAAGTACCTCTCCGCTCAATGTACAAGTACCTCTCCGCTCCATGTACAAGTACCTCTCCGCTCCATGTACAAGTACCTCTCCGCTCCATGTACAAGTACCTCTCCGCTCAATGTCAAGTATCGACAGTACCTCTCCGCTCCATGTACAAGTACCTCTCCGCTGAATGTACAAGTGTCGACAGTACCTCTCCGCTCAATGTACAAGTACCTCTCCGCTCCATGTACAAGTACCTCTCCGCTCTCATGTACAAGTACCTCTCCGCTCCATGTACAAGTACCTCTCCGCTCAATGTACAAGTACCTCTGCGCTCCATGTACAAGTACCTCTCCGCTCAATGTACAAGTACCTCTCCGCTCAATGTACAAGTGTCGACAGTACCTCTCCGCTCCATGTACAAGTACCTCTCCGCTCCATGTACAAGTACCTCTCCGCTCCATGTACAAGTACCTCTCCGCTCCATGTACAAGTACCTCTCCGCTCCATGTACAAGTACCTCTCCGCTCAATGTCAAGTGTCGACAGTACCTCTCCGCTCCATGTACAAATACCTCTCCGCTCTCATGTACAAGTACCTCTCCGCTCCATGTACAAGTACCTCTCCGCTCAATGTCAAGTGTCGACAGTACCTCTCCGCTCCATGTACAAATACCTCTCCGCTCCATGTACAAGTACCTCTCCGCTCTCATGTACAAGTACCTCTCCGCTCCATGTACAAGTAGCTCTCCGCTCAATGTACAAGTGTCGACAGTACCTTTCCGCTCCATGTACAAATACCTCTCCGCTCTCATGTACAAGTACCTCTCCGCTCCATGTACAAGTACCTCTCCGCTCAATGTACAAATACCTCTCCGCTCCATGTATAAGTACCTCTCCGCTCTATGTACAAGTACCTCTCCGCTCCATGTACAAGTACCTCTCCGCTCAATGTACAAATACCTCTCCGCTCCATGTACAAGTAGCTCTCCGCTGAATGTACAAGTGTCGACAGTACCTCTCCGCTCAATGTACAAGTACCTCTCCGCTCAATGTACAAATACCTCTCCGCTCCATGTACAAGTACCTCTCCGCTCAATGTCAAGTATCGACAGTACCTCTCCGCTCCATGTACAAGTACCTCTCCGCTGAATGTACAAGTGTCGACAGTACCTCTCCGCTCAATGTACAAGTACCTCTCCGCTCCATGTACAAGTACCTCTCCGCTCTCATGTACAAGTACCTCTCCGCTCCATGTACAAGTACCTCTCCGCTCAATGTACAAGTACCTCTGCGCTCCATGTACAAGTACCTCTCCGCTCAATGTACAAGTACCTCTCCGCTCAATGTACAAGTGTCGACAGTACCTCTCCGCTCCATGTACAAGTACCTCTCCGCTCAATGTACAAGTGTCGACAGTACCTCTACGCTCAATGTACAAGTGTCGACAGTACCTCTCCGCTCTCATGTACAAGTACCTCTCCGATCCATGTACAAGTACATCTCCGCTCCATGTACAAGTACATCTCCGCTCAATGTACAAGTACCTCTCCGCTCCATGTACAAGTACCTCTCCGCTCCATGTACAAGTACCTCTCCGCTCCATGTACAAGTACCTCTCCGCTCCATGTACAAGTACCTCTCCGCTCAATGTACAAGTACCTCTCCGCTCCATGTACAAGTACCTCTCCGCTCAATGTACAAGTACCTCTCCGCTCCATGTACAAGTACCTCTCCGCTCCATGTACAAGTACCTCTCCGCTCCATGTACAAGTACCTCTCCGCTCAATGTCAAGTATCGACAGTACCTCTCCGCTCCATGTACAAGTACCTCTCCGCTGAATGTACAAGTGTCGACAGTACCTCTCCGCTCAATGTACAAGTACCTCTCCGCTCCATGTACAAGTACCTCTCCGCTCTCATGTACAAGTACCTCTCCGCTCCATGTACAAGTACCTCTCCGCTCAATGTACAAGTACCTCTGCGCTCCATGTACAAGTACCTCTCCGCTCAATGTACAAGTACCTCTCCGCTCAATGTACAAGTGTCGACAGTACCTCTCCGCTCCATGTACAAGTACCTCTCCGCTCCATGTACAAGTACCTCTCCGCTCCATGTACAAGTACCTCTCCGCTCCATGTACAAGTACCTCTCCGCTCCATGTACAAGTACCTCTCCGCTCAATGTCAAGTGTCGACAGTACCTCTCCGCTCCATGTACAAATACCTCTCCGCTCTCATGTACAAGTACCTCTCCGCTCCATGTACAAGTACCTCTCCGCTCAATGTCAAGTGTCGACAGTACCTCTCCGCTCCATGTACAAATACCTCTCCGCTCCATGTACAAGTACCTCTCCGCTCTCATGTACAAGTACCTCTCCGCTCCATGTACAAGTAGCTCTCCGCTCAATGTACAAGTGTCGACAGTACCTTTCCGCTCCATGTACAAATACCTCTCCGCTCTCATGTACAAGTACCTCTCCGCTCCATGTACAAGTACCTCTCCGCTCAATGTACAAATACCTCTCCGCTCCATGTATAAGTACCTCTCCGCTCTATGTACAAGTACCTCTCCGCTCCATGTACAAGTACCTCTCCGCTCAATGTACAAATACCTCTCCGCTCCATGTACAAGTAGCTCTCCGCTGAATGTACAAGTGTCGACAGTACCTCTCCGCTCAATGTACAAGTACCTCTCCGCTCAATGTACAAATACCTCTCCGCTCCATGTACAAGTACCTCTCCGCTCAATGTCAAGTATCGACAGTACCTCTCCGCTCCATGTACAAGTACCTCTCCGCTGAATGTACAAGTGTCGACAGTACCTCTCCGCTCAATGTACAAGTACCTCTCCGCTCCATGTACAAGTACCTCTCCGCTCTCATGTACAAGTACCTCTCCGCTCCATGTACAAGTACCTCTCCGCTCAATGTACAAGTACCTCTGCGCTCCATGTACAAGTACCTCTCCGCTCAATGTACAAGTACCTCTCCGCTCAATGTACAAGTGTCGACAGTACCTCTCCGCTCCATGTACAAGTACCTCTCCGCTCAATGTACAAGTGTCGACAGTACCTCTACGCTCAATGTACAAGTGTCGACAGTACCTCTCCGCTCTCATGTACAAGTACCTCTCCGATCCATGTACAAGTACATCTCCGCTCCATGTACAAGTACATCTCCGCTCAATGTACAAGTACCTCTCCGCTCCATGTACAAGTACCTCTCCGCTCCATGTACAAGTACCTCTCCGCTCCATGTACAAGTACCTCTCCGCTCCATGTACAAGTACCTCTCCGCTCAATGTACAAGTACCTCTCCGCTCCATGTACAAGTACCTCTCCGCTCAATGTACAAGTACCTCTCCGCTCCATGTACAAGTACCTCTCCGCTCCATGTACAAGTACCTCTCCGCTCCATGTACAAGTACCTCTCCGCTCAATGTCAAGTATTGACAGTACCTCTCCGCTCCATGTACAAGTACCTCTCCGCTGAATGTACAAGTGTCGACAGTACCTCTCCGCTCAATGTACAAGTACCTCTCCGCTCCATGTACAAGTACCTCTCCGCTCTCATGTACAAGTACCTCTCCGCTCCATGTACAAGTACCTCTCCGCTCAATGTACAAGTACCTCTGCGCTCCATGTACAAGTACCTCTCCGCTCAATGTACAAGTACCTCTCCGCTCAATGTACAAGTGTCGACAGTACCTCTCCGCTCCATGTACAAGTACCTCTCCGCTCAATGTACAAGTGTCGACAGTACATCTACGCTCAATGTACAAGTGTCGACAGTACCTCTCCGCTCTCATGTACAAGTACCTCTCCGATCCATGTACAAGTACATCTCCGCTCCATGTACAAGTACCTCTCCGCTCAATGTACAAGTACCTCTGCGCTCCATGTACAAGTACCTCTCCGCTCAATGTACAAGTACCTCTCCGCTCAATGTACAAGTGTCGACAGTACCTCTCCGCTCCATGTACAAGTACCTCTCCACTCAATGTACAAGTGTCGACAGTACCTCTACGCTCAATGTACAAGTGTCGACAGTACCTCTCCGCTCTCATGTACAAGTACCTCTCCGATCCATGTACAAGTACATCTCCGCTCCATGTACAAGTACATCTCCGCTCAATGTACAAGTACCTCTCCGCTCCATGTACAAGTACCTCTCCGCTCCATGTACAAGTACCTCTCCGCTCCATGTACAAGTACCTCTCCGCTCCATGTACAAGTACCTCTCCGCTCAATGTACAAGTACCTCTCCGCTCCATGTACAAGTACCTCTCCGCTCCATGTACAAGTACCTCTCCGCTCCATGTACAAGTACCTCTCCGCTCAATGTACAAGTACCTCTCCGCTCCATGTACAAGTACCTCTCCGCTCCATGTACAAGTACCTCTCCGCTCCATGTACAAGTACCTCTCCGCTCAATGTACAAGTACCTCTCCGCTCCCTGTACAAGTACATCTCCGCTCCATGTACAAGTACCTCTCCGCTCCATGTACAAGTACCTCTCCGCTCAATGTACAAGTGTCGACAGTACCTCTCCGCTCCATGTACAAGTACCTCTCCGCTCCATGTACAAGTACCTCTCCGCTCAATGTACAAGTGTCGACAGTACCTCTCCGCTCCATCTACAAGTACCTCTCCGCTCAATGTACAAGTACCTCTCCGCTGAATGTACAAGTACCTCTCCGCTCCATGTACAAGTACCTCTCCGCTCCATGTACAAATACCTCTCCGCTCCATGTACAAGTACCTCTCCGCTCCATGTACAAGCACCTCTCCGCTCCATGTACAAGTACCTCTCCGCTCCATGTACAAGTACCTCTCCGCTCAATGTACAAGTACCTCTCCGCTCCATGTACAAATACCTCTCCGCTCCATGTACAAATACCTCTCCGCTCCATGTACAAGTACCTCTCCGCTCCATGTACCAGTACCTCTCCGCTCAATGTACAAGTACATCTCCGCTCAATGTACAAGTACATCTCCGCTCAATGTACAAGTACGTCTCCGCTCAATGTACAAGTACCTCTCCGCTCAATGTACAAGTACCTCTCCGCTCCATGTACAAGTACCTCTCCGCTCAATGTACAAGTACATCTCCGCTCAATGTACAAGTACATCTCCGCTCAATGTACAAGTACGTCTCCGCTCAATGTACAAGTACCTCTCCGCTCAATGTACAAGTACCTCTCCGCTCCATGTACAAGTACCTCTCCGCTCAATGTACAAGTACATCTCCGCTCCATGTACCAGTACCTCTCCGCTCAATGTACAAGTACCTCTCCGCTCAATGTACAAGTACATCTCCGCTCCATGTACAAGTACGTCTCCGCTCAATGTATAAGTACCTCTCCGCTCCATGTACAAGTACCTCTCCGCTCCATGTACAAGTACATCTCCGCTCCATGTACAAGTACATCTCCGCTCCATGTACAAGTACCTCTCCGCTCCATGTACAAGTACCTCTCCGCTCCATGTACAAGTACATCTCCGCTCCATGTACAAGTACCTCTCCGCTCAATGTACAAGTACATCTCCGCTCCATGTACAAGTACATCTCCACTCCATGTACAAGTACCTCTCCGCTCAATGTACAAGTACATCTCCGCTCCATGTACCAGTACCTCTCCGCTCAATGTACAAGTACATCTCCACTCCATGTACAAGTACCTCTCCGCTCAATGTACAAGTACATCTCCGCTCCATGTACCAGTACCTCTCCGCTCAATGTACAAGTACATCTCCACTCCATGTACAAGTACCTCTCCGCTCAATGTACAAGTACATCTCCGCTCCATGTACCAGTACCTCTCCGCTCAATGTACAAGTACATCTCCGCTCCATGTACAAGTACCTCTCCGCTCAATGTACAAGTACCTCTCCGCTCAATGTACAAGTACATCTCCGCTCCATGTACCAGTACCTCTCCGCTCAATGTACAAGTACATCTGCGCTCCATGTAGGGCTGGGTATCGTTCAAAATTTTTCGATATCGATACCGTTTCGATACTTGGATTTCGATACCGGTTCCTGAACGATACTTTTTTCGATACCAATTTTTAGAAAAATCCATTTTAACAAAAATAAAACTGCATTACACATTGAAATTATTTTACAAATCTTTAGTTTCCCCCCATCTTAAGTTTTACAGCAGAAAAAAATAAAACCTACTGTATTTAACATAACTTTAAGTTCTCTAAACGTATTGCCGTCCCTACAAAAAATATTGGAGTACTACAAAGGAAAGAAATGTAGCTAAAACAAATAAATCAGTGGAATAGTTTTCAGTGCAAAACAGAGAGTTGCAAATCAGGGTTTAATGCTCACTGATGCAACAGAACTCTATTCTTGTACAAACTGATGAGATGGCTCCACTTCATGCATGGAAGACTAGTTGAGCATTGACTAGCCTATCAATATAGCCTTATATGCCACAAAGTGAATCGCATTTATATTCAACAAACTATCATGACATCAGCGTTTGTTAACGAGTTGCTAAAAATACATGGGTGATAACTGCCCGCTTGCACATAACGCTAATTAATTAAACATTAACGCTAGCGTTGCAGATCAGTGTGCTCACTGCTGCAACAGAACGTCATTCTTGTCAAATCTGACGAGACAGCTCAACTTCACTGACTAGCCAATCAATATAAATGAATCGCATTTACATTCAACAAACTATCATGACATCAGCGTTTGTTAACGAGTTGCTAAAAATACACAATGCCCGCTTGCGCATAACGTTACGGCGGCAATTAATTAAACGATCTAATGCTACAACTCACAGCCAGATGCATGGATTTGTCAGACTGAGGGATCTGATAACCGCTAACTTGCGGTAAGCTGAGCTGACCCACCTCTCAATTATTTCTCTTGTCTGTGGAAACCAGTCCGTGTTGTTTCTGTTTCTTTTCCTGCTTTTCATCATCTTCGCCATATGGTAATCCAGGATAGGAGTAGCTTGAGTGGCTAACTTCTTGTATACTATCCGCACCGCACGCCTGGCTCACAGTCACAACAAACACACCGGCTAAAGTGGGCGTAACGTTTCCTGCATGCCTCTACATGACAGCCAATCACCAGCCGTATTAGAGCGCGGCGTGCAAGCATGTCGCATGCTTATAGGCTCAATGACGCTGTTTTGTTTTGGTATCGAAAATTGGTATCGATTGACAAGGGAGGCTTCGATACCCCTTAGTATCGATGTTTCCATTTCGGTGCCAAGTAAGTATCGAAACTCGATACCCAGCCCTAGCTCCATGTACAAGTACCTCTCCGCTCAATGTACAAGTACCTCTCCGCTCAATGTACAAGTACCTCTCCGCTCCATGTACAAGTACCTCTCCGCTCCATGTACAAGTACCTCTCCGCTCCATGTACAAGTACCTCTCCGCTCCATGTACAAGTACATCTCTGCTCCATGTACAAGTACCTCTCCGCTCAATGTACAAGTACATCTCCGCTCCATGTACAAGTACCTCTCCGCTCCATGTACAAGTACATCTCCGCTCCATGTACAAGTACCTCTCCGCTCCATGTACAAGTACCTCTCCGCTCAATGTACAAGTACATCTCCGCTCCATGTACAAGTACCTCTCCGCTCCATGTACAAGTACATCTCCGCTCCATGTACAAGTACCTCTCCGCTCAATGTACAAGTACATCTCCGCTCCATGTACAAGTACATCTCCACTCCATGTACAAGTACCTCTTCGCTCAATGTACAAGTACATCTCCGCTCCATGTACCAGTACCTCTCCGCTCAATGTACAAGTACATCTCCACTCCATGTACAAGTACCTCTCCGCTCAATGTACAAGTACATCTCCGCTCCATGTACCAGTACCTCTCCGCTCAATGTACAAGTACATCTCCACTCCATGTACAAGTACCTCTCCGCTCAATGTACAAGTACATCTCCGCTCCATGTACCAGTACCTCTCCGCTCAATGTACAAGTACATCTCCGCTCCATGTACAAGTACCTCTCCGCTCAATGTACAAGTACCTCTCCGCTCAATGTACAAGTACATCTCCGCTCCATGTACCAGTACCTCTCCGCTCAATGTACAAGTACATCTGCGCTCCATGTAGGGCTGGGTATCGTTCAAAATTTTTCGATATCGATACCGTTTCGATACTTGGATTTCGATACCGGTTCCTGAACGATACTTTTTTCGATACCAATTTTTAGAAAAATCCATTTTAACAAAAATAAAACTGCATTACACATTGAAATTATTTTACAAATCTTTAGTTTCCCCCCATCTTAAGTTTTACAGCAGAAAAAAATAAAACCTACTGTATTTAACATAACTTTAAGTTCTCTAAACGTATTGCCGTCCCTACAAAAAATATTGGAGTACTACAAAGGAAAGAAATGTAGCTAAAACAAATAAATCAGTGGAATAGTTTTCAGTGCAAAACAGAGAGTTGCAAATCAGGGTTTAATGCTCACTGATGCAACAGAACTCTATTCTTGTACAAACTGATGAGATGGCTCCACTTCATGCATGGAAGACTAGTTGAGCATTGACTAGCCTATCAATATAGCCTTATATGCCACAAAGTGAATCGCATTTATATTCAACAAACTATCATGACATCAGCGTTTGTTAACGAGTTGCTAAAAATACATGGGCGATAACTGCCCGCTTGCACATAACGCTAATTAATTAAACATTAACGCTAGCGTTGCAGATCAGTGTGCTCACTGCTGCAACAGAACGTCATTCTTGTCAAATCTGACGAGACAGCTCAACTTCACTGACTAGCCAATCAATATAAATGAATCGCATTTACATTCAACAAACTATCATGACATCAGCGTTTGTTAACGAGTTGCTAAAAATACACAATGCCCGCTTGCGCATAACGTTACGGCGGCAATTAATTAAACGATCTAATGCTACAACTCACAGCCAGATGCATGGATTTGTCAGACTGAGGGATCTGATAACCGCTAACTTGCGGTAAGCTGAGCTGACCCACCTCTCAATTATTTATCTTGTCTGTGGAAACCAGTCTGTGTTGTTTCTGTTTCTTTTCCTGCTTTTCATCATCTTCGCCATATGGTAATCCAGCATAGGAGTAGCTTGAGTGGCTAACTTCTTGTATACTATCCGCACCGCACGCCTGGCTCACAGTCACAACAAACACACCGGCTAAAGTGGGCGTAACGTTTCCTGCATGCCTCTACATGACAGCCAATCACCAGCCGTATTAGAGCGCGGCGTGCAAGCATGTCGCATGCTTATAGGCTCAATGACGCTGTTTTGTTTTGGTATCGAAAATTGGTATCGATTGACAAGGGAGGCTTCGATACCCCTTAGTATCGATGTTTCCATTTCGGTGCCAAGTAAGTATCGAAACTCGATACCCAGCCCTAGCTCCATGTACAAGTACCTCTCCGCTCAATGTACAAGTACCTCTCCGCTCAATGTACAAGTACCTCTCCGCTCCATGTACAAGTACCTCTCCGCTCCATGTACAAGTACCTCTCCGCTCCATGTACAAGTACCTCTCCGCTCCATGTACAAGTACATCTCTGCTCCATGTACAAGTACCTCTCCGCTCAATGTACAAGTACATCTCCGCTCCATGTACAAGTACCTCTCCGCTCCATGTACAAGTACATCTCCGCTCCATGTACAAGTACCTCTCCGCTCCATGTACAAGTACCTCTCCGCTCAATGTACAAGTACATCTCCGCTCCATGTACAAGTACATCTCTGCTCCATGTACAAGTACCTCTCCGCTCAATGTACAAGTACATCTCCGCTCCATGTACAAGTACCTCTCCGCTCCATGTACAAGTACCTCTCCGGTCCATGTACAAGTACCTCTCCGCTCCATGTACAAGTACCTCTCCGCTCCATGTACAAGTACCTCTCCGCTCAATGTACAAGTACATCTCCGCTCCATGTACAAGTACATCTCCACTCCATGTACAAGTACCTCTTCGCTCAATGTACAAGTACATCTCCGCTCCATGTACCAGTACCTCTCCGCTCAATGTACAAGTACATCTCCACTCCATGTACAAGTACCTCTCCGCTCAATGTACAAGTACATCTCCGCTCCATGTACCAGTACCTCTCCGCTCAATGTACAAGTACATCTCCACTCCATGTACAAGTACCTCTCCGCTCAATGTACAAGTACATCTCCGCTCCATGTACCAGTACCTCTCCGCTCAATGTACAAGTACATCTCCGCTCCATGTACAAGTACCTCTCCGCTCAATGTACAAGTACCTCTCCGCTCAATGTACAAGTACATCTCCGCTCCATGTACCAGTACCTCTCCGCTCAATGTACAAGTACATCTGCGCTCCATGTAGGGCTGGGTATCGTTCAAAATTTTTCGATATCGATACCGTTTCGATACTTGGATTTCGATACCGGTTCCTGAACGATACTTTTTTCGATACCAATTTTTAGAAAAATCCATTTTAACAAAAATAAAACTGCATTACACATTGAAATTATTTTACAAATCTTTAGTTTCCCCCCATCTTAAGTTTTACAGCAGAAAAAAATAAAACCTACTGTATTTAACATAACTTTAAGTTCTCTAAACGTATTGCCGTCCCTACAAAAAATATTGGAGTACTACAAAGGAAAGAAATGTAGCTAAAACAAATAAATCAGTGGAATAGTTTTCAGTGCAAAACAGAGAGTTGCAAATCAGGGTTTAATGCTCACTGATGCAACAGAACTCTATTCTTGTACAAACTGATGAGATGGCTCCACTTCATGCATGGAAGACTAGTTGAGCATTGACTAGCCTATCAATATAGCCTTATATGCCACAAAGTGAATCGCATTTATATTCAACAAACTATCATGACATCAGCGTTTGTTAACGAGTTGCTAAAAATACATGGGCGATAACTGCCCGCTTGCACATAACGCTAATTAATTAAACATTAACGCTAGCGTTGCAGATCAGTGTGCTCACTGCTGCAACAGAACGTCATTCTTGTCAAATCTGACGAGACAGCTCAACTTCACTGACTAGCCAATCAATATAAATGAATCGCATTTACATTCAACAAACTATCATGACATCAGCGTTTGTTAACGAGTTGCTAAAAATACACAATGCCCGCTTGCGCATAACGTTACGGCGGCAATTAATTAAACGATCTAATGCTACAACTCACAGCCAGATGCATGGATTTGTCAGACTGAGGGATCTGATAACCGCTAACTTGCGGTAAGCTGAGCTGACCCACCTCTCAATTATTTCTCTTGTCTGTGGAAACCAGTCCGTGTTGTTTCTGTTTCTTTTCCTGCTTTTCATCATCTTCGCCATATGGTAATCCAGCATAGGAGTAGCTTGAGTGGCTAACTTCTTGTATACTATCCGCACCGCACGCCTGGCTCACAGTCACAACAAACACACCGGCTAAAGTGGGCGTAACGTTTCCTGCATGCCTCTACATGACAGCCAATCACCAGCCGTATTAGAGCGCGGCGTGCAAGCATGTCGCATGCTTATAGGCTCAATGACGCTGTTTTGTTTTGGTATCGAAAATTGGTATCGATTGACAAGGGAGGCTTCGATACCCCTTAGTATCGATGTTTCCATTTCGGTGCCAAGTAAGTATCGAAACTCGATACCCAGCCCTAGCTCCATGTACAAGTACCTCTCCGCTCAATGTACAAGTACCTCTCCGCTCAATGTACAAGTACCTCTCCGCTCCATGTACAAGTACCTCTCCGCTCCATGTACAAGTACCTCTCCGCTCCATGTACAAGTACCTCTCCGCTCCATGTACAAGTACATCTCTGCTCCATGTACAAGTACCTCTCCGCTCAATGTACAAGTACATCTCCGCTCCATGTACAAGTACCTCTCCGCTCCATGTACAAGTACATCTCCGCTCCATGTACAAGTACCTCTCCGCTCCATGTACAAGTACCTCTCCGCTCAATGTACAAGTACATCTCCGCTCCATGTACAAGTACATCTCTGCTCCATGTACAAGTACCTCTCCGCTCAATGTACAAGTACATCTCCGCTCCATGTACAAGTACCTCTCCGCTCCATGTACAAGTACCTCTCCGGTCCATGTACAAGTACCTCTCCGCTCCATGTACAAGTACCTCTCCGCTCCATGTACAAGTACCTCTCCGCTCAATGTACAAGTACATCTCCACTCCATGTACAAGTACATCTCCGCTCCATGTACAAGTACCTCTTCGCTCAATGTACAAGTACATCTCCGCTCCATGTACCAGTACCTCTCCGCTCAATGTACAAGTACATCTCCACTCCATGTACAAGTACCTCTCCGCTCAATGTACAAGTACATCTCCGCTCCATGTACCAGTACCTCTCCGCTCAATGTACAAGTACATCTCCACTCCATGTACAAGTACCTCTCCGCTCAATGTACAAGTACATCTCCGCTCCATGTACCAGTACCTCTCCGCTCAATGTACAAGTACATCTCCGCTCCATGTACAAGTACCTCTCCGCTCAATGTACAAGTACCTCTCCGCTCAATGTACAAGTACATCTCCGCTCCATGTACCAGTACCTCTCCGCTCAATGTACAAGTACATCTGCGCTCCATGTAGGGCTGGGTATCGTTCAAAATTTTTCGATATCGATACCGTTTCGATACTTGGATTTCGATACCGGTTCCTGAACGATACTTTTTTCGATACCAATTTTTAGAAAAATCCATTTTAACAAAAATAAAACTGCATTACACATTGAAATTATTTTACAAATCTTTAGTTTCCCCCCATCTTAAGTTTTACAGCAGAAAAAAATAAAACCTACTGTATTTAACATAACTTTAAGTTCTCTAAACGTATTGCCGTCCCTACAAAAAATATTGGAGTACTACAAAGGAAAGAAATGTAGCTAAAACAAATAAATCAGTGGAATAGTTTTCAGTGCAAAACAGAGAGTTGCAAATCAGGGTTTAATGCTCACTGATGCAACAGAACTCTATTCTTGTACAAACTGATGAGATGGCTCCACTTCATGCATGGAAGACTAGTTGAGCATTGACTAGCCTATCAATATAGCCTTATATGCCACAAAGTGAATCGCATTTATATTCAACAAACTATCATGACATCAGCGTTTGTTAACGAGTTGCTAAAAATACATGGGCGATAACTGCCCGCTTGCACATAACGCTAATTAATTAAACATTAACGCTAGCGTTGCAGATCAGTGTGCTCACTGCTGCAACAGAACGTCATTCTTGTCAAATCTGACGAGACAGCTCAACTTCACTGACTAGCCAATCAATATAAATGAATCGCATTTACATTCAACAAACTATCATGACATCAGCGTTTGTTAACGAGTTGCTAAAAATACATGGGCGATAACTGCCCGCTTGCACATAACGCTAATTAATTAAACATTAACGCTAGCGTTGCAGATCAGTGTGCTCACTGCTGCAACAGAACGTCATTCTTGTCAAATCTGACGAGACAGCTCAACTTCACTGACTAGCCAATCAATATAAATGAATCGCATTTACATTCAACAAACTATCATGACATCAGCGTTTGTTAACGAGTTGCTAAAAATACACAATGCCCGCTTGCGCATAACGTTACGGCGGCAATTAATTAAACGATCTAATGCTACAACTCACAGCCAGATGCATGGATTTGTCAGACTGAGGGATCTGATAACCGCTAACTTGCGGTAAGCTGAGCTGACCCACCTCTCAATTATTTCTCTTGTCTGTGGAAACCAGTCTGTGTTGTTTCTGTTTCTTTTCCTGCTTTTCATCATCTTCGCCATATGGTAATCCAGCATAGGAGTAGCTTGAGTGGCTAACTTCTTGTATACTATCCGCACCGCACGCCTGGCTCACAGTCACAACAAACACACCGGCTAAAGTGGGCGTAACGTTTCCTGCATGCCTCTACATGACAGCCAATCACCAGCCGTATTAGAGCGCGGCGTGCAAGCATGTCGCATGCTTATAGGCTCAATGACGCTGTTTTGTTTTGGTATCGAAAATTGGTATCGATTGACAAGGGAGGCTTCGATACCCCTTAGTATCGATGTTTCCATTTCGGTGCCAAGTAAGTATCGAAACTCGATACCCAGCCCTAGCTCCATGTACAAGTACCTCTCCGCTCAATGTACAAGTACCTCTCCGCTCAATGTACAAGTACCTCTCCGCTCCATGTACAAGTACCTCTCCGCTCCATGTACAAGTACCTCTCCGCTCCATGTACAAGTACCTCTCCGCTCCATGTACAAGTACATCTCTGCTCCATGTACAAGTACCTCTCCGCTCAATGTACAAGTACATCTCCGCTCCATGTACAAGTACCTCTCCGCTCCATGTACAAGTACATCTCCGCTCCATGTACAAGTACCTCTCCGCTCCATGTACAAGTACCTCTCCGCTCAATGTACAAGTACATCTCCGCTCCATGTACAAGTACATCTCTGCTCCATGTACAAGTACCTCTCCGCTCAATGTACAAGTACATCTCCGCTCCATGTACAAGTACCTCTCCGCTCCATGTACAAGTACCTCTCCGGTCCATGTACAAGTACCACTCCGCTCCATGTACAAGTACCTCTCCGCTCCATGTACAAGTACCTCTCTGCTCAATGTACAAGTACATCTCCGCTCCATGTACAAGTACATCTCCACTCCATGTACAAGTACCTCTTCGCTCAATGTACAAGTACATCTCCGCTCCATGTACCAGTACCTCTCCGCTCAATGTACAAGTACATCTCCACTCCATGTACAAGTACCTCTCCGCTCAATGTACAAGTACATCTCCGCTCCATGTACCAGTACCTCTCCGCTCAATGTACAAGTACATCTCCACTCCATGTACAAGTACCTCTCCGCTCAATGTACAAGTACATCTCCGCTCCATGTACCAGTACCTCTCCGCTCAATGTACAAGTACATCTCCGCTCCATGTACAAGTACCTCTCCGCTCAATGTACAAGTACCTCTCCGCTCAATGTACAAGTACATCTCCGCTCCATGTACCAGTACCTCTCCGCTCAATGTACAAGTACATCTGCGCTCCATGTAGGGCTGGGTATCGTTCAAAATTTTTCGATATCGATACCGTTTCGATACTTGGATTTCGATACCGGTTCCTGAACGATACTTTTTTCGATACCAATTTTTAGAAAAATCCATTTTAACAAAAATAAAACTGCATTACACATTGAAATTATTTTACAAATCTTTAGTTTCCCCCCATCTTAAGTTTTACAGCAGAAAAAAATAAAACCTACTGTATTTAACATAACTTTAAGTTCTCTAAACGTATTGCCGTCCCTACAAAAAATATTGGAGTACTACAAAGGAAAGAAATGTAGCTAAAACAAATAAATCAGTGGAATAGTTTTCAGTGCAAAACAGAGAGTTGCAAATCAGGGTTTAATGCTCACTGATGCAACAGAACTCTATTCTTGTACAAACTGATGAGATGGCTCCACTTCATGCATGGAAGACTAGTTGAGCATTGACTAGCCTATCAATATAGCCTTATATGCCACAAAGTGAATCGCATTTATATTCAACAAACTATCATGACATCAGCGTTTGTTAACGAGTTGCTAAAAATACATGGGCGATAACTGCCCGCTTGCACATAACGCTAATTAATTAAACATTAACGCTAGCGTTGCAGATCAGTGTGCTCACTGCTGCAACAGAACGTCATTCTTGTCAAATCTGACGAGACAGCTCAACTTCACTGACTAGCCAATCAATATAAATGAATCGCATTTACATTCAACAAACTATCATGACATCAGCGTTTGTTAACGAGTTGCTAAAAATACACAATGCCCGCTTGCGCATAACGTTACGGCGGCAATTAATTAAACGATCTAATGCTACAACTCACAGCCAGATGCATGGATTTGTCAGACTGAGGGATCTGATAACCGCTAACTTGCGGTAAGCTGAGCTGACCCACCTCTCAATTATTTCTCTTGTCTGTGGAAACCAGTCCGTGTTGTTTCTGTTTCTTTTCCTGCTTTTCATCATCTTCGCCATATGGTAATCCAGCATAGGAGTAGCTTGAGTGGCTAACTTCTTGTATACTATCCGCACCGCACGCCTGGCTCACAGTCACAACAAACACACCGGCTAAAGTGGGCGTAACGTTTCCTGCATGCCTCTACATGACAGCCAATCACCAGCCGTATTAGAGCGCGGCGTGCAAGCATGTCGCATGCTTATAGGCTCAATGACGCTGTTTTGTTTTGGTATCGAAAATTGGTATCGATTGACAAGGGAGGCTTCGATACCCCTTAGTATCGATGTTTCCATTTCGGTGCCAAGTAAGTATCGAAACTCGATACCCAGCCCTAGCTCCATGTACAAGTACCTCTCCGCTCAATGTACAAGTACCTCTCCGCTCAATGTACAAGTACCTCTCCGCTCCATGTACAAGTACCTCTCCGCTCCATGTACAAGTACCTCTCCGCTCCATGTACAAGTACCTCTCCGCTCCATGTACAAGTACATCTCTGCTCCATGTACAAGTACCTCTCCGCTCAATGTACAAGTACATCTCCGCTCCATGTACAAGTACCTCTCCGCTCCATGTACAAGTACATCTCCGCTCCATGTACAAGTACCTCTCCGCTCCATGTACAAGTACCTCTCCGCTCAATGTACAAGTACATCTCCGCTCCATGTACAAGTACATCTCTGCTCCATGTACAAGTACCTCTCCGCTCAATGTACAAGTACATCTCCGCTCCATGTACAAGTACCTCTCCGCTCCATGTACAAGTACCTCTCCGGTCCATGTACAAGTACCTCTCCGCTCCATGTACAAGTACCTCTCCGCTCCATGTACAAGTACCTCTCCGCTCAATGTACAAGTACATCTCCACTCCATGTACAAGTACATCTCCGCTCCATGTACAAGTACCTCTTCACTCAATGTACAAGTACATCTCCGCTCCATGTACCAGTACCTCTCCGCTCAATGTACAAGTACATCTCCACTCCATGTACAAGTACCTCTCCGCTCAATGTACAAGTACATCTCCGCTCCATGTACCAGTACCTCTCCGCTCAATGTACAAGTACATCTCCACTCCATGTACAAGTACCTCTCCGCTCAATGTACAAGTACATCTCCGCTCCATGTACCAGTACCTCTCCGCTCAATGTACAAGTACATCTCCGCTCCATGTACAAGTACCTCTCCGCTCAATGTACAAGTACCTCTCCGCTCAATGTACAAGTACATCTCCGCTCCATGTACCAGTACCTCTCCGCTCAATGTACAAGTACATCTGCGCTCCATGTAGGGCTGGGTATCGTTCAAAATTTTTCGATATCGATACCGTTTCGATACTTGGATTTCGATACCGGTTCCTGAACGATACTTTTTTCGATACCAATTTTTAGAAAAATCCATTTTAACAAAAATAAAACTGCATTACACATTGAAATTATTTTACAAATCTTTAGTTTCCCCCCATCTTAAGTTTTACAGCAGAAAAAAATAAAACCTACTGTATTTAACATAACTTTAAGTTCTCTAAACGTATTGCCGTCCCTACAAAAAATATTGGAGTACTACAAAGGAAAGAAATGTAGCTAAAACAAATAAATCAGTGGAATAGTTTTCAGTGCAAAACAGAGAGTTGCAAATCAGGGTTTAATGCTCACTGATGCAACAGAACTCTATTCTTGTACAAACTGATGAGATGGCTCCACTTCATGCATGGAAGACTAGTTGAGCATTGACTAGCCTATCAATATAGCCTTATATGCCACAAAGTGAATCGCATTTATATTCAACAAACTATCATGACATCAGCGTTTGTTAACGAGTTGCTAAAAATACATGGGCGATAACTGCCCGCTTGCACATAACGCTAATTAATTAAACATTAACGCTAGCGTTGCAGATCAGTGTGCTCACTGCTGCAACAGAACGTCATTCTTGTCAAATCTGACGAGACAGCTCAACTTCACTGACTAGCCAATCAATATAAATGAATCGCATTTACATTCAACAAACTATCATGACATCAGCGTTTGTTAACGAGTTGCTAAAAATACACAATGCCCGCTTGCGCATAACGTTACGGCGGCAATTAATTAAACGATCTAATGCTACAACTCACAGCCAGATGCATGGATTTGTCAGACTGAGGGATCTGATAACCGCTAACTTGCGGTAAGCTGAGCTGACCCACCTCTCAATTATTTCTCTTGTCTGTGGAAACCAGTCCGTGTTGTTTCTGTTTCTTTTCCTGCTTTTCATCATCTTCGCCATATGGTAATCCAGCATAGGAGTAGCTTGAGTGGCTAACTTCTTGTATACTATCCGCACCGCACGCCTGGCTCACAGTCACAACAAACACACCGGCTAAAGTGGGCGTAACGTTTCCTGCATGCCTCTACATGACAGCCAATCACCAGCCGTATTAGAGCGCGGCGTGCAAGCATGTCGCATGCTTATAGGCTCAATGACGCTGTTTTGTTTTGGTATCGAAAATTGGTATCGATTGACAAGGGAGGCTTCGATACCCCTTAGTATCGATGTTTCCATTTCGGTGCCAAGTAAGTATCGAAACTCGATACCCAGCCCTAGCTCCATGTACAAGTACCTCTCCGCTCAATGTACAAGTACCTCTCCGCTCAATGTACAAGTACCTCTCCGCTCCATGTACAAGTACCTCTCCGCTCCATGTACAAGTACCTCTCCGCTCCATGTACAAGTACCTCTCCGCTCCATGTACAAGTACATCTCTGCTCCATGTACAAGTACCTCTCCGCTCAATGTACAAGTACATCTCCGCTCCATGTACAAGTACCTCTCCGCTCCATGTACAAGTACATCTCCGCTCCATGTACAAGTACCTCTCCGCTCCATGTACAAGTACCTCTCCGCTCAATGTACAAGTACATCTCCGCTCCATGTACAAGTACATCTCTGCTCCATGTACAAGTACCTCTCCGCTCAATGTACAAGTACATCTCCGCTCCATGTACAAGTACCTCTCCGCTCCATGTACAAGTACCTCTCCGGTCCATGTACAAGTACCTCTCCGCTCCATGTACAAGTACCTCTCCGCTCCATGTACAAGTACCTCTCCGCTCAATGTCAAGTGTCGACAGTACCTCTCCGCTCCATGTACAAATACCTCTCCGCTCTCATGTACAAGTACCTCTCCGCTCCATGTACAAGTACCTCTCTGCTCAATGTCAAGTGTCGACAGTACCTCTCCGCTCCATGTACAAATACCTCTCCGCTCCATGTACAAGTACCTCTCCGCTCTCATGTACAAGTACCTCTCCGCTCCATGTACAAGTAGCTCTCCGCTCAATGTACAAGTGTCGACAGTACCTTTCCGCTCCATGTACAAATACCTCTCCGCTCTCATGTACAAGTACCTCTCCGCTCCATGTACAAGTACCTCTCCGCTCAATGTACAAATACCTCTCCGCTCCATGTATAAGTACCTCTCCGCTCTATGTACAAGTACCTCTCCGCTCCATGTACAAGTACCTCTCCGCTCAATGTACAAATACCTCTCCGCTCCATGTACAAGTAGCTCTCCGCTGAATGTACAAGTGTCGACAGTACCTCTCCGCTCAATGTACAAGTACCTCTCCGCTCAATGTACAAATACCTCTCCGCTCCATGTACAAGTACCTCTCCGCTCAATGTCAAGTATCGACAGTACCTCTCCGCTCCATGTACAAGTACCTCTCCGCTGAATGTACAAGTGTCGACAGTACCTCTCCGCTCAATGTACAAGTACCTCTCCGCTCCATGTACAAGTACCTCTCCGCTCTCATGTACAAGTACCTCTCCGCTCCATGTACAAGTACCTCTCCGCTCAATGTACAAGTACCTCTGCGCTCCATGTACAAGTACCTCTCCGCTCAATGTACAAGTACCTCTCCGCTCAATGTACAAGTGTCGACAGTACCTCTCCGCTCCATGTACAAGTACCTCTCCGCTCAATGTACAAGTGTCGACAGTACCTCTACGCTCAATGTACAAGTGTCGACAGTACCTCTCCGCTCTCATGTACAAGTACCTCTCCGATCCATGTACAAGTACATCTCCGCTCCATGTACAAGTACATCTCCGCTCAATGTACAAGTACCTCTCCGCTCCATGTACAAGTACCTCTCCGCTCCATGTACAAGTACCTCTCCGCTCCATGTACAAGTACCTCTCCGCTCCATGTACAAGTACCTCTCCGCTCAATGTACAAGTACCTCTCCGCTCCATGTACAAGTACCTCTCCGCTCAATGTACAAGTACCTCTCCGCTCCATGTACAAGTACCTCTCCGCTCCATGTACAAGTACCTCTCCGCTCCATGTACAAGTACCTCTCCGCTCAATGTCAAGTATCGACAGTACCTCTCCGCTCCATGTACAAGTACCTCTCCGCTGAATGTACAAGTGTCGACAGTACCTCTCCGCTCAATGTACAAGTACCTCTCCGCTCCATGTACAAGTACCTCTCCGCTCTCATGTACAAGTACCTCTCCGCTCCATGTACAAGTACCTCTCCGCTCAATGTACAAGTACCTCTGCGCTCCATGTACAAGTACCTCTCCGCTCAATGTACAAGTACCTCTCCGCTCAATGTACAAGTGTCGACAGTACCTCTCCGCTCCATGTACAAGTACCTCTCCGCTCAATGTACAGGTGTCGACAGTACCTCTACGCTCAATGTACAAGTGTCGACAGTACCTCTCCGCTCTCATGTACAAGTACCTCTCCGATCCATGTACAAGTACATCTCCGCTCCATGTACAAGTACATCTCCGCTCAATGTACAAGTACCTCTCCGCTCCATGTACAAGTACATCTCCACTCCATGTACAAGTACATCTCCGCTCCATGTACAAGTACCTCTTCACTCAATGTACAAGTACATCTCCGCTCCATGTACCAGTACCTCTCCGCTCAATGTACAAGTACATCTCCACTCCATGTACAAGTACCTCTCCGCTCAATGTACAAGTACATCTCCGCTCCATGTACCAGTACCTCTCCGCTCAATGTACAAGTACATCTCCACTCCATGTACAAGTACCTCTCCGCTCAATGTACAAGTACATCTCCGCTCCATGTACCAGTACCTCTCCGCTCAATGTACAAGTACATCTCCGCTCCATGTACAAGTACCTCTCCGCTCAATGTACAAGTACCTCTCCGCTCAATGTACAAGTACATCTCCGCTCCATGTACCAGTACCTCTCCGCTCAATGTACAAGTACATCTGCGCTCCATGTAGGGCTGGGTATCGTTCAAAATTTTTCGATATCGATACCGTTTCGATACTTGGATTTCGATACCGGTTCCTGAACGATACTTTTTTCGATACCAATTTTTAGAAAAATCCATTTTAACAAAAATAAAACTGCATTACACATTGAAATTATTTTACAAATCTTTAGTTTCCCCCCATCTTAAGTTTTACAGCAGAAAAAAATAAAACCTACTGTATTTAACATAACTTTAAGTTCTCTAAACGTATTGCCGTCCCTACAAAAAATATTGGAGTACTACAAAGGAAAGAAATGTAGCTAAAACAAATAAATCAGTGGAATAGTTTTCAGTGCAAAACAGAGAGTTGCAAATCAGGGTTTAATGCTCACTGATGCAACAGAACTCTATTCTTGTACAAACTGATGAGATGGCTCCACTTCATGCATGGAAGACTAGTTGAGCATTGACTAGCCTATCAATATAGCCTTATATGCCACAAAGTGAATCGCATTTATATTCAACAAACTATCATGACATCAGCGTTTGTTAACGAGTTGCTAAAAATACATGGGCGATAACTGCCCGCTTGCACATAACGCTAATTAATTAAACATTAACGCTAGCGTTGCAGATCAGTGTGCTCACTGCTGCAACAGAACGTCATTCTTGTCAAATCTGACGAGACAGCTCAACTTCACTGACTAGCCAATCAATATAAATGAATCGCATTTACATTCAACAAACTATCATGACATCAGCGTTTGTTAACGAGTTGCTAAAAATACACAATGCCCGCTTGCGCATAACGTTACGGCGGCAATTAATTAAACGATCTAATGCTACAACTCACAGCCAGATGCATGGATTTGTCAGACTGAGGGATCTGATAACCGCTAACTTGCGGTAAGCTGAGCTGACCCACCTCTCAATTATTTCTCTTGTCTGTGGAAACCAGTCCGTGTTGTTTCTGTTTCTTTTCCTGCTTTTCATCATCTTCGCCATATGGTAATCCAGCATAGGAGTAGCTTGAGTGGCTAACTTCTTGTATACTATCCGCACCGCACGCCTGGCTCACAGTCACAACAAACACACCGGCTAAAGTGGGCGTAACGTTTCCTGCATGCCTCTACATGACAGCCAATCACCAGCCGTATTAGAGCGCGGCGTGCAAGCATGTCGCATGCTTATAGGCTCAATGACGCTGTTTTGTTTTGGTATCGAAAATTGGTATCGATTGACAAGGGAGGCTTCGATACCCCTTAGTATCGATGTTTCCATTTCGGTGCCAAGTAAGTATCGAAACTCGATACCCAGCCCTAGCTCCATGTACAAGTACCTCTCCGCTCAATGTACAAGTACCTCTCCGCTCCATGTACAAGTACCTCTCCGCTCCATGTACAAGTACCTCTCCGCTCCATGTACAAGTACCTCTCCGCTCCATGTACAAGTACATCTCTGCTCCATGTACAAGTACCTCTCCGCTCAATGTACAAGTACATCTCCGCTCCATGTACAAGTACCTCTCCGCTCCATGTACAAGTACATCTCCGCTCCATGTACAAGTACCTCTCCGCTCCATGTACAAGTACCTCTCCGCTCAATGTACAAGTACATCTCCGCTCCATGTACAAGTACATCTCTGCTCCATGTACAAGTACCTCTCCGCTCAATGTACAAGTACATCTCCGCTCCATGTACAAGTACCTCTCCGCTCCATGTACAAGTACCTCTCCGGTCCATGTACAAGTACCTCTCCGCTCCATGTACAAGTACCTCTCCGCTCCATGTACAAGTACCTCTCCGCTCAATGTCAAGTGTCGACAGTACCTCTCCGCTCCATGTACAAATACCTCTCCGCTCTCATGTACAAGTACCTCTCCGCTCCATGTACAAGTACCTCTCTGCTCAATGTCAAGTGTCGACAGTACCTCTCCGCTCCATGTACAAATACCTCTCCGCTCCATGTACAAGTACCTCTCCGCTCTCATGTACAAGTACCTCTCCGCTCCATGTACAAGTAGCTCTCCGCTCAATGTACAAGTGTCGACAGTACCTTTCCGCTCCATGTACAAATACCTCTCCGCTCTCATGTACAAGTACCTCTCCGCTCCATGTACAAGTACCTCTCCGCTCAATGTACAAATACCTCTCCGCTCCATGTATAAGTACCTCTCCGCTCTATGTACAAGTACCTCTCCGCTCCATGTACAAGTACCTCTCCGCTCAATGTACAAATACCTCTCCGCTCCATGTACAAGTAGCTCTCCGCTGAATGTACAAGTGTCGACAGTACCTCTCCGCTCAATGTACAAGTACCTCTCCGCTCAATGTACAAATACCTCTCCGCTCCATGTACAAGTACCTCTCCGCTCAATGTCAAGTATCGACAGTACCTCTCCGCTCCATGTACAAGTACCTCTCCGCTGAATGTACAAGTGTCGACAGTACCTCTCCGCTCAATGTACAAGTACCTCTCCGCTCCATGTACAAGTACCTCTCCGCTCTCATGTACAAGTACCTCTCCGCTCCATGTACAAGTACCTCTCCGCTCAATGTACAAGTACCTCTGCGCTCCATGTACAAGTACCTCTCCGCTCAATGTACAAGTACCTCTCCGCTCAATGTACAAGTGTCGACAGTACCTCTCCGCTCCATGTACAAGTACCTCTCCGCTCAATGTACAAGTGTCGACAGTACCTCTACGCTCAATGTACAAGTGTCGACAGTACCTCTCCGCTCTCATGTACAAGTACCTCTCCGATCCATGTACAAGTACATCTCCGCTCCATGTACAAGTACATCTCCGCTCAATGTACAAGTACCTCTCCGCTCCATGTACAAGTACCTCTCCGCTCCATGTACAAGTACCTCTCCGCTCCATGTACAAGTACCTCTCCGCTCCATGTACAAGTACCTCTCCGCTCAATGTACAAGTACCTCTCCGCTCCATGTACAAGTACCTCTCCGCTCAATGTACAAGTACCTCTCCGCTCCATGTACAAGTACCTCTCCGCTCCATGTACAAGTACCTCTCCGCTCCATGTACAAGTACCTCTCCGCTCAATGTCAAGTATCGACAGTACCTCTCCGCTCCATGTACAAGTACCTCTCCGCTGAATGTACAAGTGTCGACAGTACCTCTCCGCTCAATGTACAAGTACCTCTCCGCTCCATGTACAAGTACCTCTCCGCTCTCATGTACAAGTACCTCTCCGCTCCATGTACAAGTACCTCTCCGCTCAATGTACAAGTACCTCTGCGCTCCATGTACAAGTACCTCTCCGCTCAATGTACAAGTACCTCTCCGCTCAATGTACAAGTGTCGACAGTACCTCTCCGCTCCATGTACAAGTACCTCTCCGCTCAATGTACAGGTGTCGACAGTACCTCTACGCTCAATGTACAAGTGTCGACAGTACCTCTCCGCTCTCATGTACAAGTACCTCTCCGATCCATGTACAAGTACATCTCCGCTCCATGTACAAGTACATCTCCGCTCAATGTACAAGTACCTCTCCGCTCCATGTACAAGTACCTCTCCGCTCCATGTACAAGTACCTCTCCGCTCCATGTACAAGTACCTCTCCGCTCCATGTACAAGTACCTCTCCGCTCAATGTACAAGTACCTCTCCGCTCCATGTACAAGTACCTCTCCGCTCCATGTACAAGTACCTCTCCGCTCCATGTACAAGTACCTCTCCGCTCAATGTACAAGTACCTCTCCGCTCCATGTACAAGTACCTCTCCGCTCCATGTACAAGTACCTCTCCGCTCCATGTACAAGTACCTCTCCGCTCAATGTACAAGTACCTCTCCGCTCCATGTACAAGTACCTCTCCGCTCAATGTACAAGTACCTCTCCGCTCCCTGTACAAGTACATCTCCGCTCCATGTACAAGTACCTCTCCGCTCCATGTACAAGTACCTCTCCGCTCAATGTACAAGTGTCGACAGTACCTCTCCGCTCCATGTACAAGTACCTCTCCGCTCCATGTACAAGTACCTCTCCGCTCAATGTACAAGTGTCGACAGTACCTCTCCGCTCCATCTACAAGTACCTCTCCGCTCAATGTACAAGTACCTCTCCGCTGAATGTACAAGTACCTCTCCGCTCCATGTACAAGTACCTCTCCGCTCCATGTACAAATACCTCTCCGCTCCATGTACAAGTACCTCTCCGCTCCATGTACAAGCACCTCTCCGCTACATGTACAAGTACCTCTCCGCTCCATGTACAAGTACCTCTCCGCTCCATGTACAAGTACCTCTCCGCTCAATGTACAAGTACCTCTCCGCTCCATGTACAAATACCTCTCCGCTCCATGTACAAATACCTCTCCGCTCCATGTACAAGTACCTCTCCGCTCCATGTACCAGTACCTCTCCGCTCAATGTACAAGTACATCTCCGCTCAATGTACAAGTACATCTCCGCTCAATGTACAAGTACGTCTCCGCTCAATGTACAAGTACCTCTCCGCTCAATCTACAAGTACCTCTCCGCTCCATGTACAAGTACCTCTCCGCTCAATGTACAAGTACATCTCCGCTCCATGTACCAGTACCTCTCCGCTCAATGTACAAGTACCTCTCCGCTCAATGTACAAGTACATCTCCGCTCCATGTACAAGTACGTCTCCGCTCAATGTATAAGTACCTCTCCGCTCCATGTACAAGTACCTCTCCGCTCCATGTACAAGTACATCTCCGCTCCATGTACAAGTACATCTCCGCTCCATGTACAAGTACCTCTCCGCTCCATGTACAAGTACCTCTCCGCTCCATGTACAAGTACCTCTCCGCTCCATGTACAAGTACCTCTCCGCTCCATGTACAAGTACCTCTCCGCTCCATGTACAAGTACCTCTCCGCTCAATGTACAAGTACCTCTCCGCTCCATGTACAAGTACCTCTCCGCTCAATGTACAAGTACCTCTCCGCTCCATGTACAAGTACCTCTCCGCTCCATGTACAAGTACCTCTCCGCTCCATGTACAAGTACCTCTCCGCTCAATGTCAAGTATCGACAGTACCTCTCCGCTCCATGTACAAGTACCTCTCCGCTGAATGTACAAGTGTCGACAGTACCTCTCCGCTCAATGTACAAGTACCTCTCCGCTCCATGTACAAGTACCTCTCCGCTCTCATGTACAAGTACCTCTCCGCTCCATGTACAAGTACCTCTCCGCTCAATGTACAAGTACCTCTGCGCTCCATGTACAAGTACCTCTCCGCTCAATGTACAAGTACCTCTCCGCTCAATGTACAAGTGTCGACAGTACCTCTCCGCTCCATGTACAAGTACCTCTCCGCTCAATGTACAGGTGTCGACAGTACCTCTACGCTCAATGTACAAGTGTCGACAGTACCTCTCCGCTCTCATGTACAAGTACCTCTCCGATCCATGTACAAGTACATCTCCGCTCCATGTACAAGTACATCTCCGCTCAATGTACAAGTACCTCTCCGCTCCATGTACAAGTACCTCTCCGCTCCATGTACAAGTACCTCTCCGCTCCATGTACAAGTACCTCTCCGCTCCATGTACAAGTACCTCTCCGCTCAATGTACAAGTACCTCTCCGCTCCATGTACAAGTACCTCTCCGCTCCATGTACAAGTACCTCTCCGCTCCATGTACAAGTACCTCTCCGCTCAATGTACAAGTACCTCTCCGCTCCATGTACAAGTACCTCTCCGCTCCATGTACAAGTACCTCTCCGCTCCATGTACAAGTACCTCTCCGCTCAATGTACAAGTACCTCTCCGCTCCATGTACAAGTACCTCTCCGCTCAATGTACAAGTACCTCTCCGCTCCCTGTACAAGTACATCTCCGCTCCATGTACAAGTACCTCTCCGCTCCATGTACAAGTACCTCTCCGCTCAATGTACAAGTGTCGACAGTACCTCTCCGCTCCATGTACAAGTACCTCTCCGCTCCATGTACAAGTACCTCTCCGCTCAATGTACAAGTGTCGACAGTACCTCTCCGCTCCATCTACAAGTACCTCTCCGCTCAATGTACAAGTACCTCTCCGCTGAATGTACAAGTACCTCTCCGCTCCATGTACAAGTACCTCTCCGCTCCATGTACAAATACCTCTCCGCTCCATGTACAAGTACCTCTCCGCTCCATGTACAAGCACCTCTCCGCTACATGTACAAGTACCTCTCCGCTCCATGTACAAGTACCTCTCCGCTCCATGTACAAGTACCTCTCCGCTCAATGTACAAGTACCTCTCCGCTCCATGTACAAATACCTCTCCGCTCCATGTACAAATACCTCTCCGCTCCATGTACAAGTACCTCTCCGCTCCATGTACCAGTACCTCTCCGCTCAATGTACAAGTACATCTCCGCTCAATGTACAAGTACATCTCCGCTCAATGTACAAGTACGTCTCCGCTCAATGTACAAGTACCTCTCCGCTCAATCTACAAGTACCTCTCCGCTCCATGTACAAGTACCTCTCCGCTCAATGTACAAGTACATCTCCGCTCCATGTACCAGTACCTCTCCGCTCAATGTACAAGTACCTCTCCGCTCAATGTACAAGTACATCTCCGCTCCATGTACAAGTACGTCTCCGCTCAATGTATAAGTACCTCTCCGCTCCATGTACAAGTACCTCTCCGCTCCATGTACAAGTACATCTCCGCTCCATGTACAAGTACATCTCCGCTCCATGTACAAGTACCTCTCCGCTCCATGTACAAGTACCTCTCCGCTCCATGTACAAGTACATCTCCGCTCCATGTACAAGTACCTCTCCGCTCAATGTACAAGTACATCTCCGCTCCATGTACAAGTACATCTCCACTCCATGTACAAGTACCTCTCCGCTCAATGTACAAGTACATCTCCGCTCCATGTACCAGTACCTCTCCGCTCAATGTACAAGTACATCTCCACTCCATGTACAAGTACCTCTCCGCTCAATGTACAAGTACATCTCCGCTCCATGTACCAGTACCTCTCCGCTCAATGTACAAGTACATCTCCACTCCATGTACAAGTACCTCTCCGCTCAATGTACAAGTACATCTCCGCTCCATGTACCAGTACCTCTCCGCTCAATGTACAAGTACATCTCCGCTCCATGTACAAGTACCTCTCCGCTCAATGTACAAGTACCTCTCCGCTCAATGTACAAGTACATCTCCGCTCCATGTACCAGTACCTCTCCGCTCAATGTACAAGTACATCTGCGCTCCATGTAGGGCTGGGTATCGTTCAAAATTTTTCAATATCGATACCGTTTCGATACTTGGATTTCGATACCGGTTCCTGAACGATACTTTTTTCGATACCAATTTTTAGAAAAATCCATTTTAACAAAAATAAAACTGCATTACACATTGAAATTATTTTACAAATCTTTAGTTTCCCCCCATCTTAAGTTTTACAGCAGAAAAAAATAAAACCTACTGTATTTAACATAACTTTAAGTTCTCTAAACGTATTGCCGTCCCTACAAAAAATATTGGAGTACTACAAAGGAAAGAAATGTAGCTAAAACAAATAAATCAGTGGAATAGTTTTCAGTGCAAAACAGAGAGTTGCAAATCAGGGTTTAATGCTCACTGATGCAACAGAACTCTATTCTTGTACAAACTGATGAGATGGCTCCACTTCATGCATGGAAGACTAGTTGAGCATTGACTAGCCTATCAATATAGCCTTATATGCCACAAAGTGAATCGCATTTATATTCAACAAACTATCATGACATCAGCGTTTGTTAACGAGTTGCTAAAAATACATGGGCGATAACTGCCCGCTTGCACATAACGCTAATTAATTAAACATTAACGCTAGCGTTGCAGATCAGTGTGCTCACTGCTGCAACAGAACGTCATTCTTGTCAAATCTGACGAGACAGCTCAACTTCACTGACTAGCCAATCAATATAAATGAATCGCATTTACATTCAACAAACTATCATGACATCAGCGTTTGTTAACGAGTTGCTAAAAATACACAATGCCCGCTTGCGCATAACGTTACGGCGGCAATTAATTAAACGATCTAATGCTACAACTCACAGCCAGATGCATGGATTTGTCAGACTGAGGGATCTGATAACCGCTAACTTGCGGTAAGCTGAGCTGACCCACCTCTCAATTATTTATCTTGTCTGTGGAAACCAGTCCGTGTTGTTTCTGTTTCTTTTCCTGCTTTTCATCATCTTCGCCATATGGTAATCCAGCATAGGAGTAGCTTGAGTGGCTAACTTCTTGTATACTATCCGCACCGCACGCCTGGCTCACAGTCACAACAAACACACCGGCTAAAGTGGGCGTAACGTTTCCTGCATGCCTCTACATGACAGCCAATCACCAGCCGTATTAGAGCGCGGCGTGCAAGCATGTCGCATGCTTATAGGCTCAATGACGCTGTTTTGTTTTGGTATCGAAATTTGGTATCGATTGACAAGGGAGGCTTCGATACCCCTTAGTATCGATGTTTCCATTTCAGTGCCAAGTAAGTATCGAAACTCGATACCCAGCCCTAGCTCCATGTACAAGTACCTCTCCGCTCAATGTACAAGTACCTCTCCGCTCAATGTACAAGTACCTCTCCGCTCCATGTACAAGTACCTCTCCGCTCCATGTACAAGTACCTCTCCGCTCCATGTACAAGTACCTCTCCGCTCCATGTACAAGTACATCTCTGCTCCATGTACAAGTACCTCTCCGCTCAATGTACAAGTACATCTCCGCTCCATGTACAAGTACCTCTCCGCTCCATGTACAAGTACATCTCCGCTCCATGTACAAGTACCTCTCCGCTCCATGTACAAGTACCTCTCCGCTCAATGTACAAGTACATCTCCGCTCCATGTACAAGTACATCTCTGCTCCATGTACAAGTACCTCTCCGCTCAATGTACAAGTACATCTCCGCTCCATGTACAAGTACCTCTCCGCTCCATGTACAAGTACCTCTCCGGTCCATGTACAAGTACCTCTCCGCTCCATGTACAAGTACCTCTCCGCTCCATGTACAAGTACCTCTCCGCTCAATGTCAAGTGTCGACAGTACCTCTCCGCTCCATGTACAAATACCTCTCCGCTCTCATGTACAAGTACCTCTCCGCTCCATGTACAAGTACCTCTCCGCTCAATGTACAAGTACATCTCCGCTCCATGTACCAGTACCTCTCCGCTCAATGTACAAGTACATCTCCACTCCATGTACAAGTACCTCTCCGCTCAATGTACAAGTACATCTCCGCTCCATGTACCAGTACCTCTCCGCTCAATGTACAAGTACATCTCCGCTCCATGTACAAGTACCTCTCCGCTCAATGTACAAGTACCTCTCCGCTCAATGTACAAGTACATCTCCGCTCCATGTACCAGTACCTCTCCGCTCAATGTACAAGTACATCTGCACTCCATGTAGGGCTGGGTATCGTTCAAAATTTTTCGATATCGATACCGTTTCGATACTTGGATTTCGATACCGGTTCCTGAACGATACTTTTTTCGATACCAATTTTTAGAAAAATCCATTTTAACAAAAATAAAACTGCATTACACATTGAAATTATTTTACAAATCTTTAGTTTCCCCCCATCTTAAGTTTTACAGCAGAAAAAAATAAAACCTACTGTATTTAACATAACTTTAAGTTCTCTAAACGTATTGCCGTCCCTACAAAAAATATTGGAGTACTACAAAGGAAAGAAATGTAGCTAAAACAAATAAATCAGTGGAATAGTTTTCAGTGCAAAACAGAGAGTTGCAAATCAGGGTTTAATGCTCACTGATGCAACAGAACTCTATTCTTGTACAAACTGATGAGATGGCTCCACTTCATGCATGGAAGACTAGTTGAGCATTGACTAGCCTATCAATATAGCCTTATATGCCACAAAGTGAATCGCATTTATATTCAACAAACTATCATGACATCAGCGTTTGTTAACGAGTTGCTAAAAATACATGGGCGATAACTGCCCGCTTGCACATAACGCTAATTAATTAAACATTAACGCTAGCGTTGCAGATCAGTGTGCTCACTGCTGCAACAGAACGTCATTCTTGTCAAATCTGACGAGACAGCTCAACTTCACTGACTAGCCAATCAATATAAATGAATCGCATTTACATTCAACAAACTATCATGACATCAGCGTTTGTTAACGAGTTGCTAAAAATACACAATGCCCGCTTGCGCATAACGTTACGGCGGCAATTAATTAAACGATCTAATGCTACAACTCACAGCCAGATGCATGGATTTGTCAGACTGAGGGATCTGATAACCGCTAACTTGCGGTAAGCTGAGCTGACCCACCTCTCAATTATTTATCTTGTCTGTGGAAACCAGTCCGTGTTGTTTCTGTTTCTTTTCCTGCTTTTCATCATCTTCGCCATATGGTAATCCAGCATAGGAGTAGCTTGAGTGGCTAACTTCTTGTATACTATCCGCACCGCACGCCTGGCTCACAGTCACAACAAACACACCGGCTAAAGTGGGCGTAACGTTTCCTGCATGCCTCTACATGACAGCCAATCACCAGCCGTATTAGAGCGCAGCGTGCAAGCATGTCGCATGCTTATAGGCTCAATGACGCTGTTTTGTTTTGGTATCGAAAATTGGTATCGATTGACAAGGGAGGCTTCGATACCCCTTAGTATCGATGTTTCCATTTCGGTGCCAAGTAAGTATCGAAACTCGATACCCAGCCCTAGCTCCATGTACAAGTACCTCTCCGCTCAATGTACAAGTACCTCTCCGCTCAATGTACAAGTACCTCTCCGCTCCATGTACAAGTACCTCTCCGCTCCATGTACAAGTACCTCTCCGCTCCATGTACAAGTACCTCTCCGCTCCATGTACAAGTACATCTCTGCTCCATGTACAAGTACCTCTCCGCTCAATGTACAAGTACATCTCCGCTCCATGTACAAGTACCTCTCCGCTCCATGTACAAGTACATCTCCGCTCCATGTACAAGTACCTCTCCGCTCCATGTACAAGTACCTCTCCGCTCAATGTACAAGTACATCTCCGCTCCATGTACAAGTACATCTCTGCTCCATGTACAAGTACATCTCCGCTCAATGTACAAGTACATCTCCGCTCCATGTACAAGTACCTCTCCGCTCCATGTACAAGTACCTCTCCGGTCCATGTACAAGTACCTCTCCGCTCCATGTACAAGTACCTCTCCGCTCCATGTACAAGTACCTCTCCGCTCAATGTCAAGTGTCGACAGTACCTCTCCGCTCCATGTACAAATACCTCTCCGCTCTCATGTACAAGTACCTCTCCGCTCCATGTACAAGTACCTCTCCGCTCAATGTCAAGTGTCGACAGTACCTCTCCGCTCCATGTACAAATACCTCTCCGCTCCATGTACAAGTACCTCTCCGCTCTCATGTACAAGTACCTCTCCGCTCCATGTACAAGTAGCTCTCCGCTCAATGTACAAGTGTCGACAGTACCTTTCCGCTCCATGTACAAATACCTCTCCGCTCTCATGTACAAGTACCTCTCCGCTCCATGTACAAGTACCTCTCCGCTCAATGTACAAATACCTCTCCGCTCCATGTATAAGTACCTCTCCGCTCTATGTACAAGTACCTCTCCGCTCCATGTACAAGTACCTCTCCGCTCAATGTACAAATACCTCTCCGCTCCATGTACAAGTACCTCTCCGCTCAATGTCAAGTATCGACAGTACCTCTCCGCTCCATGTACAAGTACCTCTCCGCTGAATGTACAAGTGTCGACAGTACCTCTCCGCTCAATGTACAAGTACCTCTCCGCTCCATGTACAAGTACCTCTCCGCTCTCATGTACAAGTACCTCTCCGCTCCATGTACAAGTACCTCTCCGCTCAATGTACAAGTACCTCTGCGCTCCATGTACAAGTACCTCTCCGCTCAATGTACAAGTACCTCTCCGCTCAATGTACAAGTGTCGACAGTACCTCTCCGCTCAATGTACAAGTACCTCTCCGCTCAATGTACAAATACCTCTCCGCTCCATGTACAAGTACCTCTCCGCTCAATGTCAAGTATCGACAGTACCTCTCCGCTCCATGTACAAGTACCTCTCCGCTGAATGTACAAGTGTCGACAGTACCTCTCCGCTCAATGTACAAGTACCTCTCCGCTCCATGTACAAGTACCTCTCCGCTCTCATGTACAAGTACCTCTCCGCTCCATGTACAAGTACCTCTCCGCTCAATGTACAAGTACCTCTGCGCTCCATGTACAAGTACCTCTCCGCTCAATGTACAAGTACCTCTCCGCTCAATGTACAAGTGTCGACAGTACCTCTCCGCTCCATGTACAAGTACCTCTCCGCTCAATGTACAAGTGTCGACAGTACCTCTACGCTCAATGTACAAGTGTCGACAGTACCTCTCCGCTCTCATGTACAAGTACCTCTCCGATCCATGTACAAGTACATCTCCGCTCCATGTACAAGTACATCTCCGCTCAATGTACAAGTACCTCTCCGCTCCATGTACAAGTACCTCTCCGCTCCATGTACAAGTACCTCTCCGCTCCATGTACAAGTACCTCTCCGCTCCATGTACAAGTACCTCTCCGCTCAATGTACAAGTACCTCTCCGCTCCATGTACAAGTACCTCTCCGCTCAATGTACAAGTACCTCTCCGCTCCATGTACAAGTACCTCTCCGCTCCATGTACAAGTACCTCTCCGCTCCATGTACAAGTACCTCTCCGCTCAATGTCAAGTATCGACAGTACCTCTCCGCTCCATGTACAAGTACCTCTCCGCTGAATGTACAAGTGTCGACAGTACCTCTCCGCTCAATGTACAAGTACCTCTCCGCTCCATGTACAAGTACCTCTCCGCTCTCATGTACAAGTACCTCTCCGCTCCATGTACAAGTACCTCTCCGCTCAATGTACAAGTACCTCTGCGCTCCATGTACAAGTACCTCTCCGCTCAATGTACAAGTACCTCTCCGCTCAATGTACAAGTGTCGACAGTACCTCTCCGCTCCATGTACAAGTACCTCTCCGCTCAATGTACAAGTGTCGACAGTACCTCTACGCTCAATGTACAAGTGTCGACAGTACCTCTCCGCTCTCATGTACAAGTACCTCTCCGCTCCATGTACAAGTACCTCTCCGCTCCATGTACAAGTACCTCTCCGCTCCATGTACAAGTACCTCTCCGCTCCATGTACAAGTACCTCTCCGCTCAATGTACAAGTACCTCTCCGCTCCATGTACAAGTACCTCTCCGCTCCATGTACAAGTACCTCTCCGCTCCATGTACAAGTACCTCTCCGCTCAATGTACAAGTACCTCTCCGCTCCATGTACAAGTACCTCTCCGCTCCATGTACAAGTACCTCTCCGCTCCATGTACAAGTACCTCTCCGCTCAATGTACAAGTACCTCTCCGCTCCCTGTACAAGTACATCTCCGCTCCATGTACAAGTACCTCTCCGCTCCATGTACAAGTACCTCTCCGCTCAATGTACAAGTGTCGACAGTACCTCTCCGCTCCATGTACAAGTACCTCTCCGCTCCATGTACAAGTACCTCTCCGCTCAATGTACAAGTGTCGACAGTACCTCTCCGCTCCATCTACAAGTACCTCTCCGCTCAATGTACAAGTACCTCTCCGCTGAATGTACAAGTACCTCTCCGCTCCATGTACAAGTACCTCTCCGCTCCATGTACAAATACCTCTCCGCTCCATGTACAAGTACCTCTCCGCTCCATGTACAAGTACCTCTCCGCTCCATGTACCAGTACCTCTCCGCTCAATGTACAAGTACATCTCCGCTCAATGTACAAGTACATCTCCGCTCAATGTACAAGTACGTCTCCGCTCAATGTACAAGTACCTCTCCGCTCAATGTACAAGTACCTCTCCGCTCCATGTACAAGTACCTCTCCGCTCAATGTACAAGTACATCTCCGCTCCATGTACCAGTACCTCTCCGCTCAATGTACAAGTACCTCTCCGCTCAATGTACAAGTACATCTCCGCTCCATGTACAAGTACGTCTCCGCTCAATGTATAAGTACCTCTCCGCTCCATGTACAAGTACCTCTCCGCTCCATGTACAAGTACATCTCCGCTCCATGTACAAGTACATCTCCGCTCCATGTACAAGTACCTCTCCGCTCCATGTACAAGTACCTCTCCGCTCCATGTACAAGTACATCTCCGCTCCATGTACAAGTACCTCTCCGCTCAATGTACAAGTACATCTCCGCTCCATGTACAAGTACATCTCCACTCCATGTACAAGTACCTCTCCGCTCAATGTACAAGTACATCTCCGCTCCATGTACAAGTACATCTCCACTCCATGTACAAGTACCTCTCCGCTCAATGTACAAGTACCTCTCCGCTCCATGTACAAGTACCTCTCCGCTCTCATGTACAAGTACCTCTCCGCTCAATGTACAAGTGTCGACAGTACCTCTCCGCTCAATGTACAAGTACCTCTCCGCTCAATGTACAAATACCTCTCCGCTCCATGTACAAGTACCTCTCCGCTCAATGTCAAGTATCGACAGTACCTCTCCGCTCCATGTACAAGTACCTCTCCGCTGAATGTACAAGTGTCGACAGTACCTCTCCGCTCAATGTACAAGTACCTCTCCGCTCCATGTACAAGTACCTCTCCGCTCTCATGTACAAGTACCTCTCCGCTCCATGTACAAGTACCTCTCCGCTCAATGTACAAGTACCTCTGCGCTCCATGTACAAGTACCTCTCCGCTCAATGTACAAGTACCTCTCCGCTCAATGTACAAGTGTCGACAGTACCTCTCCGCTCCATGTACAAGTACCTCTCCGCTCAATGTACAAGTGTCGACAGTACCTCTACGCTCAATGTACAAGTGTCGACAGTACCTCTCCGCTCTCATGTACAAGTACCTCTCCGATCCATGTACAAGTACATCTCCGCTCCATGTACAAGTACATCTCCGCTCAATGTACAAGTACCTCTCCGCTCCATGTACAAGTACCTCTCCGCTCCATGTACAAGTACCTCTCCGCTCCATGTACAAGTACCTCTCCGCTCCATGTACAAGTACCTCTCCGCTCAATGTACAAGTACCTCTCCGCTCCATGTACAAGTACCTCTCCGCTCAATGTACAAGTACCTCTCCGCTCCATGTACAAGTACCTCTCCGCTCCATGTACAAGTACCTCTCCGCTCCATGTACAAGTACCTCTCCGCTCCATGTACAAGTACCTCTCCGCTCAATGTCAAGTATCGACAGTACCTCTCCGCTCCATGTACAAGTACCTCTCCGCTGAATGTACAAGTGTCGACAGTACCTCTCCGCTCAATGTACAAGTACCTCTCCGCTCCATGTACAAGTACCTCTCCGCTCTCATGTACAAGTACCTCTCCGCTCCATGTACAAGTACCTCTCCGCTCAATGTACAAGTACCTCTGCGCTCCATGTACAAGTACCTCTCCGCTCAATGTACAAGTACCTCTCCGCTCAATGTACAAGTGTCGACAGTACCTCTCCGCTCCATGTACAAGTACCTCTCCGCTCAATGTACAAGTGTCGACAGTACCTCTACGCTCAATGTACAAGTGTCGACAGTACCTCTCCGCTCTCATGTACAAGTACCTCTCCGATCCATGTACAAGTACATCTCCGCTCCATGTACAAGTACATCTCCGCTCAATGTACAAGTACCTCTCCGCTCCATGTACAAGTACCTCTCCGCTCCATGTACAAGTACCTCTCCGCTCCATGTACAAGTACCTCTCCGCTCAATGTACAAGTACCTCTCCGCTCCATGTACAAGTACCTCTCCGCTCCATGTACAAGTACCTCTCCGCTCCATGTACAAGTACCTCTCCGCTCAATGTACAAGTACCTCTCCGCTCCATGTACAAGTACCTCTCCGCTCCATGTACAAGTACCTCTCCGCTCCATGTACAAGTACCTCTCCGCTCAATGTACAAGTACCTCTCCGCTCCCTGTACAAGTACATCTCCGCTCCATGTACAAGTACCTCTCCGCTCCATGTACAAGTACCTCTCCGCTCAATGTACAAGTGTCGACAGTACCTCTCCGCTCCATGTACAAGTACCTCTCCGCTCCATGTACAAGTACCTCTCCGCTCAATGTACAAGTGTCGACAGTACCTCTCCGCTCCATCTACAAGTACCTCTCCGCTCAATGTACAAGTACCTCTCCGCTGAATGTACAAGTACCTCTCCGCTCCATGTACAAGTACCTCTCCGCTCCATGTACAAATACCTCTCCGCTCCATGTACAAGTACCTCTCCGCTCCATGTACAAGTACCTCTCCGCTCCATGTACCAGTACCTCTCCGCTCAATGTACAAGTACATCTCCGCTCAATGTACAAGTACATCTCCGCTCAATGTACAAGTACGTCTCCGCTCAATGTACAAGTACCTCTCCGCTCAATGTACAAGTACCTCTCCGCTCCATGTACAAGTACCTCTCCGCTCAATGTACAAGTACATCTCCGCTCCATGTACCAGTACCTCTCCGCTCAATGTACAAGTACCTCTCCGCTCAATGTACAAGTACATCTCCGCTCCATGTACAAGTACGTCTCCGCTCAATGTATAAGTACCTCTCCGCTCCATGTACAAGTACCTCTCCGCTCCATGTACAAGTACATCTCCGCTCCATGTACAAGTACATCTCCGCTCCATGTACAAGTACCTCTCCGCTCCATGTACAAGTACCTCTCCGCTCCATGTACAAGTACATCTCCGCTCCATGTACAAGTACCTCTCCGCTCAATGTACAAGTACATCTCCGCTCCATGTACAAGTACATCTCCACTCCATGTACAAGTACCTCTCCGCTCAATGTACAAGTACATCTCCGCTCCATGTACAAGTACATCTCCACTCCATGTACAAGTACCTCTCCGCTCAATGTACAAGTACCTCTCCGCTCCATGTACAAGTACCTCTCCGCTCTCATGTACAAGTACCTCTCCGCTCCATGTACAAGTACCTCTCCGCTCAATGTACAAGTACCTCTGCGCTCCATGTACAAGTACCTCTCCGCTCAATGTACAAGTACCTCTCCGCTCAATGTACAAGTGTCGACAGTACCTCTCCGCTCCATGTACAAGTACCTCTCCGCTCAATGTACAAGTGTCGACAGTACCTCTACGCTCAATGTACAAGTGTCGACAGTACCTCTCCGCTCTCATGTACAAGTACCTCTCCGATCCATGTACAAGTACATCTCCGCTCCATGTACAAGTACATCTCCGCTCAATGTACAAGTACCTCTCCGCTCCATGTACAAGTACCTCTCCGCTCCATGTACAAGTACCTCTCCGCTCCATGTACAAGTACCTCTCCGCTCCATGTACAAGTACCTCTCCGCTCAATGTACAAGTACCTCTCCGCTCCATGTACAAGTACCTCTCCGCTCCATGTACAAGTACCTCTCCGCTCCATGTACAAGTACCTCTCCGCTCAATGTACAAGTACCTCTCCGCTCCATGTACAAGTACCTCTCCGCTCCATGTACAAGTACCTCTCCGCTCCATGTACAAGTACCTCTCCGCTCAATGTACAAGTACCTCTCCGCTCCCTGTACAAGTACATCTCCGCTCCATGTACAAGTACCTCTCCGCTCCATGTACAAGTACCTCTCCGCTCAATGTACAAGTGTCGACAGTACCTCTCCGCTCCATGTACAAGTACCTCTCCGCTCCATGTACAAGTACCTCTCCGCTCAATGTACAAGTGTCGACAGTACCTCTCCGCTCCATCTACAAGTACCTCTCCGCTCAATGTACAAGTACCTCTCCGCTGAATGTACAAGTACCTCTCCGCTCCATGTACAAGTACCTCTCCGCTCCATGTACAAATACCTCTCCGCTCCATGTACAAGTACCTCTCCGCTCCATGTACAAGTACCTCTCCGCTCCATGTACCAGTACCTCTCCGCTCAATGTACAAGTACATCTCCGCTCAATGTACAAGTACATCTCCGCTCAATGTACAAGTACGTCTCCGCTCAATGTACAAGTACCTCTCCGCTCAATGTACAAGTACCTCTCCGCTCCATGTACAAGTACCTCTCCGCTCAATGTACAAGTACATCTCCGCTCCATGTACCAGTACCTCTCCGCTCAATGTACAAGTACCTCTCCGCTCAATGTACAAGTACATCTCCGCTCCATGTACAAGTACGTCTCCGCTCAATGTATAAGTACCTCTCCGCTCCATGTACAAGTACCTCTCCGCTCCATGTACAAGTACATCTCCGCTCCATGTACAAGTACATCTCCGCTCCATGTACAAGTACCTCTCCGCTCCATGTACAAGTACCTCTCCGCTCCATGTACAAGTACATCTCCGCTCCATGTACAAGTACCTCTCCGCTCAATGTACAAGTACATCTCCGCTCCATGTACAAGTACATCTCCACTCCATGTACAAGTACCTCTCCGCTCAATGTACAAGTACATCTCCGCTCCATGTACCAGTACCTCTCCGCTCAATGTACAAGTACATCTCCACTCCATGTACAAGTACCTCTCCGCTCAATGTACAAGTACATCTCCGCTCCATGTACCAGTACCTCTCCGCTCAATGTACAAGTACATCTCCACTCCATGTACAAGTACCTCTCCGCTCAATGTACAAGTACATCTCCGCTCCATGTACCAGTACCTCTCCGCTCAATGTACAAGTACATCTCCGCTCCATGTACAAGTACCTCTCCGCTCAATGTACAAGTACCTCTCCGCTCAATGTACAAGTACATCTCCGCTCCATGTACCAGTACCTCTCCGCTCAATGTACAAGTACATCTGCGCTCCATGTAGGGCTGGGTATCGTTCAAAATCTTTCGATATCGATACCGTTTCGATACTTGGATTTCGATACCGGTTCCTGAACGATACTTTTTTCGATACCAATTTTTAGAAAAATCCATTTTAACAAAAATAAAACTGCATTACACATTGAAATTATTTTACAAATCTTTAGTTTCCCCCCATCTTAAGTTTTACAGCAGAAAAAAATAAAACCTACTGTATTTAACATAACTTTAAGTTCTCTAAACGTATTGCCGTCCCTACAAAAAATATTGGAGTACTACAAAGGAAAGAAATGTAGCTAAAACAAATAAATCAGTGGAATAGTTTTCAGTGCAAAACAGAGAGTTGCAAATCAGGGTTTAATGCTCACTGATGCAACAGAACTCTATTCTTGTACAAACTGATGAGATGGCTCCACTTCATGCATGGAAGACTAGTTGAGCATTGACTAGCCTATCAATATAGCCTTATATGCCACAAAGTGAATCGCATTTATATTCAACAAACTATCATGACATCAGCGTTTGTTAACGAGTTGCTAAAAATACATGGGCGATAACTGCCCGCTTGCACATAACGCTAATTAATTAAACATTAACGCTAGCGTTGCAGATCAGTGTGCTCACTGCTGCAACAGAACGTCATTCTTGTCAAATCTGACGAGACAGCTCAACTTCACTGACTAGCCAATCAATATAAATGAATCGCATTTACATTCAACAAACTATCATGACATCAGCGTTTGTTAACGAGTTGCTAAAAATACACAATGCCCGCTTGCGCATAACGTTACGGCGGCAATTAATTAAACGATCTAATGCTACAACTCACAGCCAGATGCATGGATTTGTCAGACTGAGGGATCTGATAACCGCTAACTTGCGGTAAGCTGAGCTGACCCACCTCTCAATTATTTATCTTGTCTGTGGAAACCAGTCCGTGTTGTTTCTGTTTCTTTTCCTGCTTTTCATCATCTTCGCCATATGGTAATCCAGCATAGGAGTAGCTTGAGTGGCTAACTTCTTGTATACTATCCGCACCGCACGCCTGGCTCACAGTCACAACAAACACACCGGCTAAAGTGGGCGTAACGTTTCCTGCATGCCTCTACATGACAGCCAATCACCAGCCGTATTAGAGCGCGGCGTGCAAGCATGTCGCATGCTTATAGGCTCAATGACGCTGTTTTGTTTTGGTATCGAAAATTGGTATCGATTGACAAGGGAGGCTTCGATACCCCTTAGTATCGATGTTTCCATTTCGGTGCCAAGTAAGTATCGAAACTCGATACCCAGCCCTAGCTCCATGTACAAGTACCTCTCCGCTCAATGTACAAGTACCTCTCCGCTCAATGTACAAGTACCTCTCCGCTCCATGTACAAGTACCTCTCCGCTCCATGTACAAGTACCTCTCCGCTCCATGTACAAGTACCTCTCCGCTCCATGTACAAGTACATCTCTGCTCCATGTACAAGTACCTCTCCGCTCAATGTACAAGTACATCTCCGCTCCATGTACAAGTACCTCTCCGCTCCATGTACAAGTACATCTCCGCTCCATGTACAAGTACCTCTCCGCTCCATGTACAAGTACCTCTCCGCTCAATGTACAAGTACATCTCCGCTCCATGTACAAGTACATCTCTGCTCCATGTACAAGTACCTCTCCGCTCAATGTACAAGTACATCTCCGCTCCATGTACAAGTACCTCTCCGCTCCATGTACAAGTACCTCTCCGGTCCATGTACAAGTACCTCTCCGCTCCATGTACAAGTACCTCTCCGCTCCATGTACAAGTACCTCTCCGCTCAATGTCAAGTGTCGACAGTACCTCTCCGCTCCATGTACAAATACCTCTCCGCTCTCATGTACAAGTACCTCTCCGCTCCATGTACAAGTACCTCTCCGCTCAATGTCAAGTGTCGACAGTACCTCTCCGATCCATGTACAAATACCTCTCCGCTCCATGTACAAGTACCTCTCCGCTCTCATGTACAAGTACCTCTCCGCTCCATGTACAAGTAGCTCTCCGCTCAATGTACAAGTGTCGACAGTACCTTTCCGCTCCATGTACAAATACCTCTCCGCTCTCATGTACAAGTACCTCTCCGCTCCATGTACAAGTACCTCTCCGCTCAATGTACAAATACCTCTCCGCTCCATGTATAAGTACCTCTCCGCTCTATGTACAAGTACCTCTCCGCTCCATGTACAAGTACCTCTCCGCTCAATGTACAAATACCTCTCCGCTCCATGTACAAGTAGCTCTCCGCTGAATGTACAAGTGTCGACAGTACCTCTCCGCTCAATGTACAAGTACCTCTCCGCTCAATGTACAAATACCTCTCCGCTCCATGTACAAGTACCTCTCCGCTCAATGTCAAGTATCGACAGTACCTCTCCGCTCCATGTACAAGTACCTCTCCGCTGAATGTACAAGTGTCGACAGTACCTCTCCGCTCAATGTACAAGTACCTCTCCGCTCCATGTACAAGTACCTCTCCGCTCTCATGTACAAGTACCTCTCCGCTCCATGTACAAGTACCTCTCCGCTCAATGTACAAGTACCTCTGCGCTCCATGTACAAGTACCTCTCCGCTCAATGTACAAGTACCTCTCCGCTCAATGTACAAGTGTCGACAGTACCTCTCCGCTCCATGTACAAGTACCTCTCCGCTCAATGTACAAGTGTCGACAGTACCTCTACGCTCAATGTACAAGTGTCGACAGTACCTCTCCGCTCTCATGTACAAGTACCTCTCCGATCCATGTACAAGTACATCTCCGCTCCATGTACAAGTACATCTCCGCTCAATGTACAAGTACCTCTCCGCTCCATGTACAAGTACCTCTCCGCTCCATGTACAAGTACCTCTCCGCTCCATGTACAAGTACCTCTCCGCTCCATGTACAAGTACCTCTCCGCTCAATGTACAAGTACCTCTCCGCTCAATGTACAAGTACCTCTCCGCTCCATGTACAAGTACCTCTCCGCTCAATGTACAAGTACCTCTCCGCTCCATGTACAAGTACCTCTCCGCTCAATGTACAAGTACATCTCTGCTCCATGTACAAGTACCTCTCCGCTCAATGTACAAGTACATCTCCGCTCCATGTACAAGTACCTCTCCGCTCCATGTACAAGTACCTCTCCGGTCCATGTACAAGTACCTCTCCGCTCCATGTACAAGTACCTCTCCGCTCCATGTACAAGTACCTCTCCGCTCAATGTCAAGTGTCGACAGTACCTCTCCGCTCCATGTACAAATACCTCTCCGCTCTCATGTACAAGTACCTCTCCGCTCCATGTACAAGTACCTCTCCGCTCAATGTCAAGTGTCGACAGTACCTCTCCGATCCATGTACAAATACCTCTCCGCTCCATGTACAAGTACCTCTCCGCTCTCATGTACAAGTACCTCTCCGCTCCATGTACAAGTAGCTCTCCGCTCAATGTACAAGTGTCGACAGTACCTTTCCGCTCCATGTACAAATACCTCTCCGCTCTCATGTACAAGTACCTCTCCGCTCCATGTACAAGTACCTCTCCGCTCAATGTACAAATACCTCTCCGCTCCATGTATAAGTACCTCTCCGCTCTATGTACAAGTACCTCTCCGCTCCATGTACAAGTACCTCTCCGCTCAATGTACAAATACCTCTCCGCTCCATGTACAAGTAGCTCTCCGCTGAATGTACAAGTGTCGACAGTACCTCTCCGCTCAATGTACAAGTACCTCTCCGCTCAATGTACAAATACCTCTCCGCTCCATGTACAAGTACCTCTCCGCTCAATGTCAAGTATCGACAGTACCTCTCCGCTCCATGTACAAGTACCTCTCCGCTGAATGTACAAGTGTCGACAGTACCTCTCCGCTCAATGTACAAGTACCTCTCCGCTCCATGTACAAGTACCTCTCCGCTCTCATGTACAAGTACCTCTCCGCTCCATGTACAAGTACCTCTCCGCTCAATGTACAAGTACCTCTGCGCTCCATGTACAAGTACCTCTCCGCTCAATGTACAAGTACCTCTCCGCTCAATGTACAAGTGTCGACAGTACCTCTCCGCTCCATGTACAAGTACCTCTCCGCTCAATGTACAAGTGTCGACAGTACCTCTACGCTCAATGTACAAGTGTCGACAGTACCTCTCCGCTCTCATGTACAAGTACCTCTCCGATCCATGTACAAGTACATCTCCGCTCCATGTACAAGTACATCTCCGCTCAATGTACAAGTACCTCTCCGCTCCATGTACAAGTACCTCTCCGCTCCATGTACAAGTACCTCTCCGCTCCATGTACAAGTACCTCTCCGCTCCATGTACAAGTACCTCTCCGCTCAATGTACAAGTACCTCTCCGCTCCATGTACAAGTACCTCTCCGCTCAATGTACAAGTACCTCTCCGCTCCATGTACAAGTACCTCTCCGCTCAATGTCAAGTATCGACAGTACCTCTCCGCTCCATGTACAAGTACCTCTCCGCTGAATGTACAAGTGTCGACAGTACCTCTCCGCTCAATGTACAAGTACCTCTCCGCTCCATGTACAAGTACCTCTCCGCTCCATGTACAAGTACCTCTCCGCTCAATGTCAAGTGTCGACAGTACCTCTCCGCTCCATGTACAAATACCTCTCCGCTCTCATGTACAAGTACCTCTCCGCTCCATGTACAAGTACCTCTCCGCTCAATGTCAAGTGTCGACAGTACCTCTCCGATCCATGTACAAATACCTCTCCGCTCCATGTACAAGTACCTCTCCGCTCTCATGTACAAGTACCTCTCCGCTCCATGTACAAGTAGCTCTCCGCTCAATGTACAAGTGTCGACAGTACCTTTCCGCTCCATGTACAAATACCTCTCCGCTCTCATGTACAAGTACCTCTCCGCTCCATGTACAAGTACCTCTCCGCTCAATGTACAAATACCTCTCCGCTCCATGTATAAGTACCTCTCCGCTCTATGTACAAGTACCTCTCCGCTCCATGTACAAGTACCTCTCCGCTCAATGTACAAATACCTCTCCGCTCCATGTACAAGTAGCTCTCCGCTGAATGTACAAGTGTCGACAGTACCTCTCCGCTCAATGTACAAGTACCTCTCCGCTCAATGTACAAATACCTCTCCGCTCCATGTACAAGTACCTCTCCGCTCAATGTCAAGTATCGACAGTACCTCTCCGCTCCATGTACAAGTACCTCTCCGCTGAATGTACAAGTGTCGACAGTACCTCTCCGCTCAATGTACAAGTACCTCTCCGCTCCATGTACAAGTACCTCTCCGCTCTCATGTACAAGTACCTCTCCGCTCCATGTACAAGTACCTCTCCGCTCAATGTACAAGTACCTCTGCGCTCCATGTACAAGTACCTCTCCGCTCAATGTACAAGTACCTCTCCGCTCAATGTACAAGTGTCGACAGTACCTCTCCGCTCCATGTACAAGTACCTCTCCGCTCAATGTACAAGTGTCGACAGTACCTCTACGCTCAATGTACAAGTGTCGACAGTACCTCTCCGCTCTCATGTACAAGTACCTCTCCGATCCATGTACAAGTACATCTCCGCTCCATGTACAAGTACATCTCCGCTCAATGTACAAGTACCTCTCCGCTCCATGTACAAGTACCTCTCCGCTCCATGTACAAGTACCTCTCCGCTCCATGTACAAGTACCTCTCCGCTCCATGTACAAGTACCTCTCCGCTCAATGTACAAGTACCTCTCCGCTCCATGTACAAGTACCTCTCCGCTCAATGTACAAGTACCTCTCCGCTCCATGTACAAGTACCTCTCCGCTCAATGTCAAGTATCGACAGTACCTCTCCGCTCCATGTACAAGTACCTCTCCGCTGAATGTACAAGTGTCGACAGTACCTCTCCGCTCAATGTACAAGTACCTCTCCGCTCCATGTACAAGTACCTCTCCGCTCTCATGTACAAGTACCTCTCCGCTCCATGTACAAGTACCTCTCCGCTCAATGTACAAGTACCTCTGCGCTCCATGTACAAGTACCTCTCCGCTCAATGTACAAGTACCTCTCCGCTCAATGTACAAGTGTCGACAGTACCTCTCCGCTCCATGTACAAGTACCTCTCCGCTCAATGTACAAGTGTCGACAGTACCTCTACGCTCAATGTACAAGTGTCGACAGTACCTCTCCGCTCTCATGTACAAGTACCTCTCCGATCCATGTACAAGTACATCTCCGCTCCATGTACAAGTACATCTCCGCTCAATGTACAAGTACCTCTCCGCTCCATGTACAAGTACCTCTCCGCTCCATGTACAAGTACCTCTCCGCTCCATGTACAAGTACCTCTCCGCTCCATGTACAAGTACCTCTCCGCTCCATGTACAAGTACCTCTCCGCTCCATGTACAAGTACCTCTCCGCTCAATGTACAAGTACCTCTCCGCTCCATGTACAAGTACCTCTCCGCTCCATGTACAAGTACCTCTCCGCTCCATGTACAAGTACCTCTCCGCTCAATGTACAAGTACCTCTCCGCTCCCTGTACAAGTACATCTCCGCTCCATGTACAAGTACCTCTCCGCTCCATGTACAAGTACCTCTCCGCTCAATGTACAAGTGTCGACAGTACCTCTCCGCTCCATGTACAAGTACCTCTCCGCTCCATGTACAAGTACCTCTCCGCTCAATGTACAAGTGTCGACAGTACCTCTCCGCTCCATCTACAAGTACCTCTCCGCTCAATGTACAAGTACCTCTCCGCTGAATGTACAAGTACCTCTCCGCTCCATGTACAAGTACCTCTCCGCTCCATGTACAAATACCTCTCCGCTCCATGTACAAGTACCTCTCCGCTCCATGTACAAGCACCTCTCCGCTACATGTACAAGTACCTCTCCGCTCCATGTACAAGTACCTCTCCGCTCCATGTACAAGTACCTCTCCGCTCAATGTACAAGTACCTCTCCGCTCCATGTACAAATACCTCTCCGCTCCATGTACAAATACCTCTCCGCTCCATGTACAAGTACCTCTCCGCTCCATGTACCAGTACCTCTCCGCTCAATGTACAAGTACATCTCCGCTCAATGTACAAGTACATCTCCGCTCAATGTACAAGTACGTCTCCGCTCAATGTACAAGTACCTCTCCGCTCAATGTACAAGTACCTCTCCGCTCCATGTACAAGTACCTCTCCGCTCAATGTACAAGTACATCTCCGCTCCATGTACCAGTACCTCTCCGCTCAATGTACAAGTACCTCTCCGCTCAATGTACAAGTACATCTCCGCTCCATGTACAAGTACGTCTCCGCTCAATGTATAAGTACCTCTCCGCTCCATGTACAAGTACCTCTCCGCTCCATGTACAAGTACATCTCCGCTCCATGTACAAGTACATCTCCGCTCCATGTACAAGTACCTCTCCGCTCCATGTACAAGTACCTCTCCGCTCCATGTACAAGTACATCTCCGCTCCATGTACAAGTACCTCTCCGCTCAATGTACAAGTACCTCTCCGCTCCATGTACAAGTACCTCTCCGCTCAATGTACAAGTACCTCTCCGCTCAATGTACAAGTACATCTCCGCTCCATGTACCAGTACCTCTCCGCTCAATGTACAAGTACATCTCCACTCCATGTACAAGTACCTCTCCGCTCAATGTACAAGTACCTCTCCGCTCCATGTACAAGTACCTCTCCGCTCAATGTCAAGTGTCGACAGTACCTCTCCGCTCCATGTACAAATACCTCTCCGCTCTCATGTACAAGTACCTCTCCGCTCCATGTACAAGTACCTCTCCGCTCAATGTCAAGTGTCGACAGTACCTCTCCGATCCATGTACAAATACCTCTCCGCTCCATGTACAAGTACCTCTCCGCTCTCATGTACAAGTACCTCTCCGCTCCATGTACAAGTAGCTCTCCGCTCAATGTACAAGTGTCGACAGTACCTTTCCGCTCCATGTACAAATACCTCTCCGCTCTCATGTACAAGTACCTCTCCGCTCCATGTACAAGTACCTCTCCGCTCAATGTACAAATACCTCTCCGCTCCATGTATAAGTACCTCTCCGCTCTATGTACAAGTACCTCTCCGCTCCATGTACAAGTACCTCTCCGCTCAATGTACAAATACCTCTCCGCTCCATGTACAAGTAGCTCTCCGCTGAATGTACAAGTGTCGACAGTACCTCTCCGCTCAATGTACAAGTACCTCTCCGCTCAATGTACAAATACCTCTCCGCTCCATGTACAAGTACCTCTCCGCTCAATGTCAAGTATCGACAGTACCTCTCCGCTCCATGTACAAGTACCTCTCCGCTGAATGTACAAGTGTCGACAGTACCTCTCCGCTCAATGTACAAGTACCTCTCCGCTCCATGTACAAGTACCTCTCCGCTCTCATGTACAAGTACCTCTCCGCTCCATGTACAAGTACCTCTCCGCTCAATGTACAAGTACCTCTGCGCTCCATGTACAAGTACCTCTCCGCTCAATGTACAAGTACCTCTCCGCTCAATGTACAAGTGTCGACAGTACCTCTCCGCTCCATGTACAAGTACCTCTCCGCTCAATGTACAAGTGTCGACAGTACCTCTACGCTCAATGTACAAGTGTCGACAGTACCTCTCCGCTCTCATGTACAAGTACCTCTCCGATCCATGTACAAGTACATCTCCGCTCCATGTACAAGTACATCTCCGCTCAATGTACAAGTACCTCTCCGCTCCATGTACAAGTACCTCTCCGCTCCATGTACAAGTACCTCTCCGCTCCATGTACAAGTACCTCTCCGCTCCATGTACAAGTACCTCTCCGCTCAATGTACAAGTACCTCTCCGCTCCATGTACAAGTACCTCTCCGCTCAATGTACAAGTACCTCTCCGCTCCATGTACAAGTACCTCTCCGCTCAATGTCAAGTATCGACAGTACCTCTCCGCTCCATGTACAAGTACCTCTCCGCTGAATGTACAAGTGTCGACAGTACCTCTCCGCTCAATGTACAAGTACCTCTCCGCTCCATGTACAAGTACCTCTCCGCTCCATGTACAAGTACCTCTCCGCTCAATGTCAAGTGTCGACAGTACCTCTCCGCTCCATGTACAAATACCTCTCCGCTCTCATGTACAAGTACCTCTCCGCTCCATGTACAAGTACCTCTCCGCTCAATGTCAAGTGTCGACAGTACCTCTCCGATCCATGTACAAATACCTCTCCGCTCCATGTACAAGTACCTCTCCGCTCTCATGTACAAGTACCTCTCCGCTCCATGTACAAGTAGCTCTCCGCTCAATGTACAAGTGTCGACAGTACCTTTCCGCTCCATGTACAAATACCTCTCCGCTCTCATGTACAAGTACCTCTCCGCTCCATGTACAAGTACCTCTCCGCTCAATGTACAAATACCTCTCCGCTCCATGTATAAGTACCTCTCCGCTCTATGTACAAGTACCTCTCCGCTCCATGTACAAGTACCTCTCCGCTCAATGTACAAATACCTCTCCGCTCCATGTACAAGTAGCTCTCCGCTGAATGTACAAGTGTCGACAGTACCTCTCCGCTCAATGTACAAGTACCTCTCCGCTCAATGTACAAATACCTCTCCGCTCCATGTACAAGTACCTCTCCGCTCAATGTCAAGTATCGACAGTACCTCTCCGCTCCATGTACAAGTACCTCTCCGCTGAATGTACAAGTGTCGACAGTACCTCTCCGCTCAATGTACAAGTACCTCTCCGCTCCATGTACAAGTACCTCTCCGCTCTCATGTACAAGTACCTCTCCGCTCCATGTACAAGTACCTCTCCGCTCAATGTACAAGTACCTCTGCGCTCCATGTACAAGTACCTCTCCGCTCAATGTACAAGTACCTCTCCGCTCAATGTACAAGTGTCGACAGTACCTCTCCGCTCCATGTACAAGTACCTCTCCGCTCAATGTACAAGTGTCGACAGTACCTCTACGCTCAATGTACAAGTGTCGACAGTACCTCTCCGCTCTCATGTACAAGTACCTCTCCGATCCATGTACAAGTACATCTCCGCTCCATGTACAAGTACATCTCCGCTCAATGTACAAGTACCTCTCCGCTCCATGTACAAGTACCTCTCCGCTCCATGTACAAGTACCTCTCCGCTCCATGTACAAGTACCTCTCCGCTCCATGTACAAGTACCTCTCCGCTCAATGTACAAGTACCTCTCCGCTCCATGTACAAGTACCTCTCCGCTCAATGTACAAGTACCTCTCCGCTCCATGTACAAGTACCTCTCCGCTCAATGTCAAGTATCGACAGTACCTCTCCGCTCCATGTACAAGTACCTCTCCGCTGAATGTACAAGTGTCGACAGTACCTCTCCGCTCAATGTACAAGTACCTCTCCGCTCCATGTACAAGTACCTCTCCGCTCTCATGTACAAGTACCTCTCCGCTCCATGTACAAGTACCTCTCCGCTCAATGTACAAGTACCTCTGCGCTCCATGTACAAGTACCTCTCCGCTCAATGTACAAGTACCTCTCCGCTCAATGTACAAGTGTCGACAGTACCTCTCCGCTCCATGTACAAGTACCTCTCCGCTCAATGTACAAGTGTCGACAGTACCTCTACGCTCAATGTACAAGTGTCGACAGTACCTCTCCGCTCTCATGTACAAGTACCTCTCCGATCCATGTACAAGTACATCTCCGCTCCATGTACAAGTACATCTCCGCTCAATGTACAAGTACCTCTCCGCTCCATGTACAAGTACCTCTCCGCTCCATGTACAAGTACCTCTCCGCTCCATGTACAAGTACCTCTCCGCTCCATGTACAAGTACCTCTCCGCTCCATGTACAAGTACCTCTCCGCTCCATGTACAAGTACCTCTCCGCTCAATGTACAAGTACCTCTCCGCTCCATGTACAAGTACCTCTCCGCTCCATGTACAAGTACCTCTCCGCTCCATGTACAAGTACCTCTCCGCTCAATGTACAAGTACCTCTCCGCTCCCTGTACAAGTACATCTCCGCTCCATGTACAAGTACCTCTCCGCTCCATGTACAAGTACCTCTCCGCTCAATGTACAAGTGTCGACAGTACCTCTCCGCTCCATGTACAAGTACCTCTCCGCTCCATGTACAAGTACCTCTCCGCTCAATGTACAAGTGTCGACAGTACCTCTCCGCTCCATCTACAAGTACCTCTCCGCTCAATGTACAAGTACCTCTCCGCTGAATGTACAAGTACCTCTCCGCTCCATGTACAAGTACCTCTCCGCTCCATGTACAAATACCTCTCCGCTCCATGTACAAGTACCTCTCCGCTCCATGTACAAGCACCTCTCCGCTACATGTACAAGTACCTCTCCGCTCCATGTACAAGTACCTCTCCGCTCCATGTACAAGTACCTCTCCGCTCAATGTACAAGTACCTCTCCGCTCCATGTACAAATACCTCTCCGCTCCATGTACAAATACCTCTCCGCTCCATGTACAAGTACCTCTCCGCTCCATGTACCAGTACCTCTCCGCTCAATGTACAAGTACATCTCCGCTCAATGTACAAGTACATCTCCGCTCAATGTACAAGTACGTCTCCGCTCAATGTACAAGTACCTCTCCGCTCAATGTACAAGTACCTCTCCGCTCCATGTACAAGTACCTCTCCGCTCAATGTACAAGTACATCTCCGCTCCATGTACCAGTACCTCTCCGCTCAATGTACAAGTACCTCTCCGCTCAATGTACAAGTACATCTCCGCTCCATGTACAAGTACGTCTCCGCTCAATGTATAAGTACCTCTCCGCTCCATGTACAAGTACCTCTCCGCTCCATGTACAAGTACATCTCCGCTCCATGTACAAGTACATCTCCGCTCCATGTACAAGTACCTCTCCGCTCCATGTACAAGTACCTCTCCGCTCCATGTACAAGTACATCTCCGCTCCATGTACAAGTACCTCTCCGCTCAATGTACAAGTACCTCTCCGCTCCATGTACAAGTACCTCTCCGCTCAATGTACAAGTACCTCTCCGCTCAATGTACAAGTACATCTCCGCTCCATGTACCAGTACCTCTCCGCTCAATGTACAAGTACATCTCCACTCCATGTACAAGTACCTCTCCGCTCAATGTACAAGTACATCTCCGCTCCATGTACCAGTACCTCTCCGCTCAATGTACAAGTACATCTCCACTCCATGTACAAGTACCTCTCCGCTCAATGTACAAGTACATCTCCGCTCCATGTACCAGTACCTCTCCGCTCAATGTACAAGTACATCTCCGCTCCATGTACAAGTACCTCTCCGCTCAATGTACAAGTACCTCTCCGCTCAATGTACAAGTACATCTCCGCTCCATGTACCAGTACCTCTCCGCTCAATGTACAAGTACATCTGCGCTCCATGTAGGGCTGGGTATCGTTCAAAATTTTTCGATATCGATACCGTTTCGATACTTGGATTTCGATACCGGTTCCTGAACGATACTTTTTTCGATACCAATTTTTAGAAAAATCCATTTTAACAAAAATAAAACTGCATTACACATTGAAATTATTTTACAAATCTTTAGTTTCCCCCCATCTTAAGTTTTACAGCAGAAAAAAATAAAACCTACTGTATTTAACATAACTTTAAGTTCTCTAAACGTATTGCCGTCCCTACAAAAAATATTGGAGTACTACAAAGGAAAGAAATGTAGCTAAAACAAATAAATCAGTGGAATAGTTTTCAGTGCAAAACAGAGAGTTGCAAATCAGGGTTTAATGCTCACTGATGCAACAGAACTCTATTCTTGTACAAACTGATGAGATGGCTCCACTTCATGCATGGAAGACTAGTTGAGCATTGACTAGCCTATCAATATAGCCTTATATGCCACAAAGTGAATCGCATTTATATTCAACAAACTATCATGACATCAGCGTTTGTTAACGAGTTGCTAAAAATACATGGGCGATAACTGCCCGCTTGCACATAACGCTAATTAATTAAACATTAACGCTAGCGTTGCAGATCAGTGTGCTCACTGCTGCAACAGAACGTCATTCTTGTCAAATCTGACGAGACAGCTCAACTTCACTGACTAGCCAATCAATATAAATGAATCGCATTTACATTCAACAAACTATCATGACATCAGCGTTTGTTAACGAGTTGCTAAAAATACACAATGCCCGCTTGCGCATAACGTTACGGCGGCAATTAATTAAACGATCTAATGCTACAACTCACAGCCAGATGCATGGATTTGTCAGACTGAGGGATCTGATAACCGCTAACTTGCGGTAAGCTGAGCTGACCCACCTCTCAATTATTTATCTTGTCTGTGGAAACCAGTCCGTGTTGTTTCTGTTTCTTTTCCTGCTTTTCATCATCTTCGCCATATGGTAATCCAGGATAGGAGTAGCTTGAGTGGCTAACTTCTTGTATACTATCCGCACCGCACGCCTGGCTCACAGTCACAACAAACACACCGGCTAAAGTGGGCGTAACGTTTCCTGCATGCCTCTACATGACAGCCAATCACCAGCCGTATTAGAGCGCGGCGTGCAAGCATGTCGCATGCTTATAGGCTCAATGACGCTGTTTTGTTTTGGTATCGGAAATTGGTATCGATTGACAAGGGAGGCTTCGATACCCCTTAGTATCGATGTTTCCATTTCGGTGCCAAGTAAGTATCGAAACTCGATACCCAGCCCTAGCTCCATGTACAAGTACCTCTCCGCTCAATGTACAAGTACCTCTCCGCTCAATGTACAAGTACCTCTCCGCTCCATGTACAAGTACCTCTCCGCTCCATGTACAAGTACCTCTCCGCTCCATGTACAAGTACCTCTCCGCTCCATGTACAAGTACATCTCTGCTCCATGTACAAGTACCTCTCCGCTCAATGTACAAGTACATCTCCGCTCCATGTACAAGTACCTCTCCGCTCCATGTACAAGTACATCTCCGCTCCATGTACAAGTACCTCTCCGCTCCATGTACAAGTACCTCTCCGCTCAATGTACAAGTACATCTCCGCTCCATGTACAAGTACCTCTCCGCTCCATGTACAAGTACATCTCCGCTCCATGTACAAGTACCTCTCCGCTCAATGTACAAGTACATCTCCGCTCCATGTACAAGTACATCTCCACTCCATGTACAAGTACCTCTCCGCTCAATGTACAAGTACATCTCCGCTCCATGTACCAGTACCTCTCCGCTCAATGTACAAGTACATCTCCACTCCATGTACAAGTACCTCTCCGCTCAATGTACAAGTACATCTCCGCTCCATGTACCAGTACCTCTCCGCTCAATGTACAAGTACATCTCCACTCCATGTACAAGTACCTCTCCGCTCAATGTACAAGTACATCTCCGCTCCATGTACCAGTACCTCTCCGCTCCATGTACAAGTACCTCTCCGCTCCATGTACAAGTACCTCTCCGCTCCATGTACAAGTACATCTCTGCTCCATGTACAAGTACCTCTCCGCTTAATGTACAAGTACATCTCCGCTCCATGTACAAGTACCTCTCCGCTCCATGTACAAGTACATCTCCGCTCCATGTACAAGTACCTCTCCGCTCCATGTACAAGTACCTCTCCGCTCAATGTACAAGTACATCTCCGCTCCATGTACAAGTACCTCTCCGCTCCATGTACAAGTACATCTCCGCTCCATGTACAAGTACCTCTCCGCTCAATGTACAAGTACATCTCCGCTCCATGTACAAGTACATCTCCACTCCATGTACAAGTACCTCTCCGCTCAATGTACAAGTACATCTCCGCTCCATGTACCAGTACCTCTCCGCTCAATGTACAAGTACATCTCCACTCCATGTACAAGTACCTCTCCGCTCAATGTACAAGTACATCTCCGCTCCATGTACCAGTACCTCTCCGCTCAATGTACAAGTACATCTCCACTCCATGTACAAGTACCTCTCCGCTCAATGTACAAGTACATCTGCGCTCCATGTAGGGCTGGGTATCGTTCAAAATTTTTCGATATCGATACCGTTTCGATACTTGGATTTCGATACCGGTTCCTGAACGATACTTTTTTCGATACCAATTTTTAGAAAAATCCATTTTAACAAAAATAAAACTGCATTACACATTGAAATTATTTTACAAATCTTTAGTTTCCCCCCATCTTAAGTTTTACAGCAGAAAAAAATAAAACCTACCGTATTTAACATAACTTTAAGTTCTCTAAACGTATTGCCGTCCCTACAAAAAATATTGGAGTACTACAAAGGAAAGAAATGTAGCTAAAACAAATAAATCAGTGGAATAGTTTTCAGTGCAAAACAGAGAGTTGCAAATCAGGGTTTAATGCTCACTGATGCAACAGAACTCTATTCTTGTACAAACTGATGAGATGGCTCCACTTCATGCATGGAAGACTAGTTGAGCATTGACTAGCCTATCAATATAGCCTTATATGCCACAAAGTGAATCGCATTTATATTCAACAAACTATCATGACATCAGCGTTTGTTAACGAGTTGCTAAAAATACATGGGCGATAACTGCCCGCTTGCACATAACGCTAATTAATTAAACATTAACGCTAGCGTTGCAGATCAGTGTGCTCACTGCTGCAACAGAACGTCATTCTTGTCAAATCTGACGAGACAGCTCAACTTCACTGACTAGCCAATCAATATAAATGAATCGCATTTACATTCAACAAACTATCATGACATCAGCGTTTGTTAACGAGTTGCTAAAAATACACAATGCCCGCTTGCGCATAACGTTACGGCGGCAATTAATTAAACGATCTAATGCTACAACTCACAGCCAGATGCATGGATTTGTCAGACTGAGGGATCTGATAACCGCTAACTTGCGGTAAGCTGAGCTGACCCACCTCTCAATTATTTCTCTTGTCTGTGGAAACCAGTCCGTGTTGTTTCTGTTTCTTTTCCTGCTTTTCATCATCTTCGCCATATGGTAATCCAGCATAGGAGTAGCTTGAGTGGCTAACTTCTTGTATACTATCCGCACCGCACGCCTGGCTCACAGTCACAACAAACACACCGGCTAAAGTGGGCGTAACGTTTCCTGCATGCCTCTACATGACAGCCAATCACCAGCCGTATTAGAGCGCGGCGTGCAAGCATGTCGCATGCTTATAGGCTCAATGACGCTGTTTTGTTTTGGTATCGAAAATTGGTATCGATTGACAAGGGAGGCTTCGATACCCCTTAGTATCGATGTTTCCATTTCGGTGCCAAGTAAGTATCGAAACTCGATACCCAGCCCTAGCTCCATGTACAAGTACCTCTCCGCTCAATGTACAAGTACCTCTCCGCTCAATGTACAAGTACCTCTCCGCTCCATGTACAAGTACCTCTCCGCTCCATGTACAAGTACCTCTCCGCTCCATGTACAAGTACCTCTCCGCTCCATGTACAAGTACATCTCTGCTCCATGTACAAGTACCTCTCCGCTCAATGTACAAGTACATCTCCGCTCCATGTACAAGTACCTCTCCGCTCCATGTACAAGTACATCTCCGCTCCATGTACAAGTACCTCTCCGCTCCATGTACAAGTACCTCTCCGCTCAATGTACAAGTACATCTCCGCTCCATGTACAAGTACATCTCTGCTCCATGTACAAGTACCTCTCCGCTCAATGTACAAGTACATCTCCGCTCCATGTACAAGTACCTCTCCGCTCCATGTACAAGTACCTCTCCGGTCCATGTACAAGTACCTCTCCGCTCCATGTACAAGTACCTCTCCGCTCCATGTACAAGTACCTCTCCGCTCAATGTCAAGTGTCGACAGTACCTCTCCGCTCCATGTACAAATACCTCTCCGCTCTCATGTACAAGTACCTCTCCGCTCCATGTACAAGTACCTCTCCGCTCAATGTCAAGTGTCGACAGTACCTCTCCGCTCCATGTACAAATACCTCTCCGCTCCATGTACAAGTACCTCTCCGCTCTCATGTACAAGTACCTCTCCGCTCCATGTACAAGTAGCTCTCCGCTCAATGTACAAGTGTCGACAGTACCTTTCCGCTCCATGTACAAATACCTCTCCGCTCTCATGTACAAGTACCTCTCCGCTCCATGTACAAGTACCTCTCCGCTCAATGTACAAATACCTCTCCGCTCCATGTATAAGTACCTCTCCGCTCTATGTACAAGTACCTCTCCGCTCCATGTACAAGTACCTCTCCGCTCAATGTACAAATACCTCTCCGCTCCATGTACAAGTAGCTCTCCGCTGAATGTACAAGTGTCGACAGTACCTCTCCGCTCAATGTACAAGTACCTCTCCGCTCAATGTACAAATACCTCTCCGCTCCATGTACAAGTACCTCTCCGCTCAATGTCAAGTATCGACAGTACCTCTCCGCTCCATGTACAAGTACCTCTCCGCTGAATGTACAAGTGTCGACAGTACCTCTCCGCTCAATGTACAAGTACCTCTCCGCTCCATGTACAAGTACCTCTCCGCTCTCATGTACAAGTACCTCTCCGCTCCATGTACAAGTACCTCTCCGCTCAATGTACAAGTACCTCTGCGCTCCATGTACAAGTACCTCTCCGCTCAATGTACAAGTACCTCTCCGCTCAATGTACAAGTGTCGACAGTACCTCTCCGCTCCATGTACAAGTACCTCTCCGCTCAATGTACAAGTGTCGACAGTACCTCTACGCTCAATGTACAAGTGTCGACAGTACCTCTCCGCTCTCATGTACAAGTACCTCTCCGATCCATGTACAAGTACATCTCCGCTCCATGTACAAGTACATCTCCGCTCAATGTACAAGTACCTCTCCGCTCCATGTACAAGTACCTATCCGCTCCATGTACAAGTACCTCTCCGCTCCATGTACAAGTACCTCTCCGCTCCATGTACAAGTACCTCTCCGCTCAATGTACAAGTACCTCTCCGCTCCATGTACAAGTACCTCTCCGCTCAATGTACAAGTACCTCTCCACTCCATGTACAAGTACCTCTCCGCTCCATGTACAAGTACCTCTCCGCTCCATGTACAAGTACCTCTCCGCTCAATGTCAAGTATCGACAGTACCTCTCCGCTCCATGTACAAGTACCTCTCCGCTGAATGTACAAGTGTCGACAGTACCTCTCCGCTCAATGTACAAGTACCTCTCCGCTCCATGTACAAGTACCTCTCCGCTCTCATGTACAAGTACCTCTCCGCTCCATGTACAAGTACCTCTCCGCTCAATGTACAAGTACCTCTGCGCTCCATGTACAAGTACCTCTCCGCTCAATGTACAAGTACCTCTCCGCTCAATGTACAAGTGTCGACAGTACCTCTCCGCTCCATGTACAAGTACCTCTCCGCTCAATGTACAAGTGTCGACAGTACCTCTACGCTCAATGTACAAGTGTCGACAGTACCTCTCCGCTCTCATGTACAAGTACCTCTCCGATCCATGTACAAGTACATCTCCGCTCCATGTACAAGTACATCTCCGCTCAATGTACAAGTACCTCTCCGCTCCATGTACAAGTACCTCTCCGCTCCATGTACAAGTACCTCTCCGCTCCATGTACAAGTACCTCTCCGCTCAATGTACAAGTACCTCTCCGCTCCATGTACAAGTACCTCTCCGCTCCATGTACAAGTACCTCTCCGCTCCATGTACAAGTACCTCTCCGCTCAATGTACAAGTACCTCTCCGCTCCATGTACAAGTACCTCTCCGCTCCATGTACAAGTACCTCTCCGCTCCATGTACAAGTACCTCTCCGCTCAATGTACAAGTACCTCTCCGCTCCCTGTACAAGTACATCTCCGCTCCATGTACAAGTACCTCTCCGCTCCATGTACAAGTACCTCTCCGCTCAATGTACAAGTGTCGACAGTACCTCTCCGCTCCATGTACAAGTACCTCTCCGCTCCATGTACAAGTACCTCTCCGCTCAATGTACAAGTGTCGACAGTACCTCTCCGCTCCATCTACAAGTACCTCTCCGCTCAATGTACAAGTACCTCTCCGCTGAATGTACAAGTACCTCTCCGCTCCATGTACAAGTACCTCTCCGCTCCATGTACAAATACCTCTCCACTCCATGTACAAGTACCTCTCCGCTCCATGTACAAGCACCTCTCCGCTACATGTACAAGTACCTCTCCGCTCCATGTACAAGTACCTCTCCGCTCCATGTACAAGTACCTCTCCGCTCAATGTACAAGTACCTCTCCGCTCCATGTACAAATACCTCTCCGCTCCATGTACAAATACCTCTCCGCTCCATGTACAAGTACCTCTCCGCTCCATGTACCAGTACCTCTCCGCTCAATGTACAAGTACATCTCCGCTCAATGTACAAGTACATCTCCGCTCAATGTACAAGTACGTCTCCGCTCAATGTACAAGTACGTCTCCGCTCAATGTATAAGTACCTCTCCGCTCCATGTACAAGTACCTCTCCGCTCCATGTACAAGTACATCTCCGCTCCATGTACAAGTACATCTCCGCTCCATGTACAAGTACCTCTCCGCTCCATGTACAAGTACCTCTCCGCTCCATGTACAAGTACATCTCCGCTCCATGTACAAGTACCTCTCCGCTCAATGTACAAGTACATCTCCGCTCCATGTACAAGTACATCTCCACTCCATGTACAAGTACCTCTCCGCTCAATGTACAAGTACATCTCCGCTCCATGTACCAGTACCTCTCCGCTCAATGTACAAGTACATCTCCACTCCATGTACAAGTAACTCTCCGCTCAATGTACAAGTACATCTCCGCTCCATGTACCAGTACCTCTCCGCTCAATGTACAAGTACATCTCCACTCCATGTACAAGTACCTCTCCGCTCAATGTACAAGTACATCTCCGCTCCATGTACCAGTACCTCTCCGCTCAATGTACAAGTACATCTCTGCTCCATGTACAAGTACCTCTCCGCTCAATGTACAAGTACCTCTCCGCTCAATGTACAAGTACATCTCCGCTCCATGTACCAGTACCTCTCCGCTCAATGTACAAGTACATCTGCGCTCCATGTAGGGCTGGGTATCGTTCAAAATTTTTCGATATCGATACCGTTTCGATACTTGGATTTCGATACCGGTTCCTGAACGATACTTTTTTCGATACCAATTTTTAGAAAAATCCATTTTAACAAAAATAAAACTGCATTACACATTGAAATTATTTTACAAATCTTTAGTTTCCCCCCATCTTAAGTTTTACAGCAGAAAAAAATAAAACCTACTGTATTTAACATAACTTTAAGTTCTCTAAACGTATTGCCGTCCCTACAAAAAATATTGGAGTACTACAAAGGAAAGAAATGTAGCTAAAACCAATAAATCAGTGGAATAGTTTTCAGTGCAAAACAGAGAGTTGCAAATCAGGGTTTAATGCTCACTGATGCAACAGAACTCTATTCTTGTACAAACTGATGAGATGGCTCCACTTCATGCATGGAAGACTAGTTGAGCATTGACTAGCCTATCAATATAGCCTTATATGCCACAAAGTGAATCGCATTTATATTCAACAAACTATCATGACATCAGCGTTTGTTAACGAGTTGCTAAAAATACATGGGCGATAACTGCCCGCTTGCACATAACGCTAATTAATTAAACATTAACGCTAGCGTTGCAGATCAGTGTGCTCACTGCTGCAACAGAACGTCATTCTTGTCAAATCTGACGAGACAGCTCAACTTCACTGACTAGCCAATCAATATAAATGAATCGCATTTACATTCAACAAACTATCATGACATCAGCGTTTGTTAACGAGTTGCTAAAAATACACAATGCCCGCTTGCGCATAACGTTACGGCGGCAATTAATTAAACGATCTAATGCTACAACTCACAGCCAGATGCATGGATTTGTCAGACTGAGGGATCTGATAACCGCTAACTTGCGGTAAGCTGAGCTGACCCACCTCTCAATTATTTCTCTTGTCTGTGATAACCAGTCCGTGTTGTTTCTGTTTCTTTTCCTGCTTTTCATCATCTTCGCCATATGGTAATCCAGGATAGGAGTAGCTTGAGTGGCTAACTTCTTGTATACTATCCGCACCGCACGCCTGGCTCACAGTCACAACAAACACACCGGCTAAAGTGGGCGTAACGTTTCCTGCATGCCTCTACATGACAGCCAATCACCAGCCGTATTAGAGCGCGGCGTGCAAGCATGTCGCATGCTTATAGGCTCAATGACGCTGTTTTGTTTTGGTATCGAAAATTGGTATCGATTGACAAGGGAGGCTTCGATACCCCTTAGTATCGATGTTTCCATTTCGGTGCCAAGTAAGTATCGAAACTCGATACCCAGCCCTAGCTCCATGTACAAGTACCTCTCCGCTCAATGTACAAGTACCTCTCCGCTCAATGTACAAGTACCTCTCCGCTCCATGTACAAGTACCTCTCCGCTCCATGTACAAGTACCTCTCCGCTCCATGTACAAGTACATCTCTGCTCCATGTACAAGTACCTCTCCGCTCAATGTACAAGTACATCTCCGCTCCATGTACAAGTACCTCTCCGCTCCATGTACAAGTACATCTCCGCTCCATGTACAAGTACCTCTCCGCTCCATGTACAAGTACCTCTCCGCTCAATGTACAAGTACATCTCCGCTCCATGTACAAGTACATCTCTGCTCCATGTACAAGTACCTCTCCGCTCAATGTACAAGTACATCTCCGCTCCATGTACAAGTACCTCTCCGCTCCATGTACAAGTACCTCTCCGGTCCATGTACAAGTACCTCTCCGCTCCATGTACAAGTACCTCTCCGCTCCATGTACAAGTACCTCTCCGCTCAATGTCAAGTGTCGACAGTACCTCTCCGCTCCATGTACAAATACCTCTCCGCTCTCATGTACAAGTACCTCTCCGCTCCATGTACAAGTACCTCTCCGCTCAATGTCAAGTGTCGACAGTACCTCTCCGCTCCATGTACAAATACCTCTCCGCTCCATGTACAAGTACCTCTCCGCTCTCATGTACAAGTACCTCTCCGCTCCATGTACAAGTAGCTCTCCGCTCAATGTACAAGTGTCGACAGTACCTTTCCGCTCCATGTACAAATACCTCTCCGCTCTCATGTACAAGTACCTCTCCGCTCCATGTACAAGTACCTCTCCGCTCAATGTACAAATACCTCTCCGCTCCATGTATAAGTACCTCTCCGCTCTATGTACAAGTACCTCTCCGCTCCATGTACAAGTACCTCTCCGCTCAATGTACAAATACCTCTCCGCTCCATGTACAAGTAGCTCTCCGCTGAATGTACAAGTGTCGACAGTACCTCTCCGCTCAATGTACAAGTACCTCTCCGCTCAATGTACAAATACCTCTCCGCTCCATGTACAAGTACCTCTCCGCTCAATGTCAAGTATCGACAGTACCTCTCCGCTCCATGTACAAGTACCTCTCCGCTGAATGTACAAGTGTCGACAGTACCTCTCCGCTCAATGTACAAGTACCTTTCCGCTCCATGTACAAGTACCTCTCCGCTCTCATGTACAAGTACCTCTCCGCTCCATGTACAAGTACCTCTCCGCTCAATGTACAAGTACCTCTGCGCTCCATGTACAAGTACCTCTCCGCTCAATGTACAAGTACCTCTCCGCTCAATGTACAAGTGTCGACAGTACCTCTCCGCTCCATGTACAAGTACCTCTCCGCTCAATGTACAAGTGTCGACAGTACCTCTACGCTCAATGTACAAGTGTCGACAGTACCTCTCCGCTCTCATGTACAAGTACCTCTCCGATCCATGTACAAGTACATCTCCGCTCCATGTACAAGTACATCTCCGCTCAATGTACAAGTACCTCTCCGCTCCATGTACAAGTACCTCTCCGCTCCATGTACAAGTACCTCTCCGCTCCATGTACAAGTACCTCTCCGCTCCATGTACAAGTACCTCTCCGCTCAATGTACAAGTACCTCTCCGCTCCATGTACAAGTACCTCTCCGCTCAATGTACAAGTACCTCTCCGCTCCATGTACAAGTACCTCTCCGCTCCATGTACAAGTACCTCTCCGCTCCATGTACAAGTACCTCTCCGCTCAATGTCAAGTATCGACAGTACCTCTCCGCTCCATGTACAAGTACCTCTCCGCTGAATGTACAAGTGTCGACAGTACCTCTCCGCTCAATGTACAAGTACCTCTCCGCTCCATGTACAAGTACCTCTCCGCTCTCATGTACAAGTACCTCTCCGCTCCATGTACAAGTACCTCTCCGCTCAATGTACAAGTACCTCTGCGCTCCATGTACAAGTACCTCTCCGCTTAATGTACAATTACCTCTCCGCTCAATGTACAAGTGTCGACAGTACCTCTCCGCTCCATGTACAAGTACCTCTCCGCTCAATGTACAAGTGTTGACAGTACCTCTACGCTCAATGTACAAGTGTCGACAGTACCTCTCCGCTCTCATGTACAAGTACCTCTCCGATCCATGTACAAGTACATCTCCGCTCCATGTACAAGTACATCTCCGCTCAATGTACAAGTACCTCTCCGCTCCATGTACAAGTACCTCTCCGCTCCATGTACAAGTACCTCTCCGCTCCATGTACAAGTACCTCTCCGCTCAATGTACAAGTACCTCTCCGCTCCATGTACAAGTACCTCTCCGCTCCATGTACAAGTACCTCTCCGCTCCATGTACAAGTACCTCTCCGCTCAATGTACAAGTACCTCTCCGCTCCATGTACAAGTACCTCTCCGCTCCATGTACAAGTACCTCTCCGCTCCATGTACAAGTACCTCTCCGCTCAATGTACAAGTACCTCTCCGCTCCCTGTACAAGTACATCTCCGCTCCATGTACAAGTACCTCTCCGCTCCATGTACAAGTACCTCTCCGCTCAATGTACAAGTGTCGACAGTACCTCTCCGCTCCATGTACAAGTACCTCTCCGCTCCATGTACAAGTACCTCTCCGCTCAATGTACAAGTGTCGACAGTACCTCTCCGCTCCATCTACAAGTACCTCTCCGCTCAATGTACAAGTACCTCTCCGCTGAATGTACAAGTACCTCTCCGCTCCATGTACAAGTACCTCTCCGCTCCATGTACAAATACCTCTCCGCTCCATGTACAAGTACCTCTCCGCTCCATGTACAAGCACCTCTCCGCTACATGTACAAGTACCTCTCCGCTCCATGTACAAGTACCTCTCCGCTCCATGTACAAGTACCTCTCCGCTCAATGTACAAGTACCTCTCCGCTCCATGTACAAATACCTCTCCGCTCCATGTACAAATACCTCTCCGCTCCATGTACAAGTACCTCTCCGCTCCATGTACCAGTACCTCTCCGCTCAATGTACAAGTACATCTCCGCTCAATGTACAAGTACATCTCCGCTCAATGTACAAGTACGTCTCCGCTCAATGTACAAGTACCTCTCCGCTCAATGTACAAGTACCTCTCCGCTCCATGTACAAGTACCTCTCCGCTCAATGTACAAGTACATCTCCGCTCCATGTACCAGTACCTCTCCGCTCAATGTACAAGTACCTCTCCGCTCAATGTACAAGTACATCTCCGCTCCATGTACAAGTACGTCTCCGCTCAATGTATAAGTACCTCTCCGCTCCATGTACAAGTACCTCTCCGCTCCATGTACAAGTACATCTCCGCTCCATGTACAAGTACATCTCCGCTCCATGTACAAGTACCTCTCCGCTCCATGTACAAGTACCTCTCCGCTCCATGTACAAGTACATCTCCGCTCCATGTACAAGTACCTCTCCGCTCAATGTACAAGTACATCTCCGCTCCATGTACAAGTACATCTCCACTCCATGTACAAGTACCTCTCCGCTCAATGTACAAGTACATCTCCGCTCCATGTACCAGTACCTCTCCGCTCAATGTACAAGTACATCTCCACTCCATGTACAAGTAACTCTCCGCTCAATGTACAAGTACATCTCCGCTCCATGTACCAGTACCTCTCCGCTCAATGTACAAGTACATCTCCACTCCATGTACAAGTACCTCTCCGCTCAATGTACAAGTACATCTCCGCTCCATGTACCAGTACCTCTCCGCTCAATGTACAAGTACATCTCCGCTCCATGTACAAGTACCTCTCCGCTCAATGTACAAGTACCTCTCCGCTCAATGTACAAGTACATCTCCGCTCCATGTACCAGTACCTCTCCGCTCAATGTACAAGTACATCTGCGCTCCATGTAGGGCTGGGTATCGTTCAAAATTTTTCGATATCGATACCGTTTCGATACTTGGATTTCGATACCGGTTCCTGAACGATACTTTTTTCGATACCAATTTTTAGAAAAATCCATTTTAACAAAAATAAAACTGCATTACACATTGAAATTATTTTACAAATCTTTAGTTTCCCCCCATCTTAAGTTTTACAGCAGAAAAAAATAAAACCTACTGTATTTAACATAACTTTAAGTTCTCTAAACGTATTGCCGTCCCTACAAAAAATATTGGAGTACTACAAAGGAAAGAAATGTAGCTAAAACAAATAAATCAGTGGAATAGTTTTCAGTGCAAAACAGAGAGTTGCAAATCAGGGTTTAATGCTCACTGATGCAACAGAACTCTATTCTTGTACAAACTGATGAGATGGCTCCACTTCATGCATGGAAGACTAGTTGAGCATTGACTAGCCTATCAATATAGCCTTATATGCCACAAAGTGAATCGCATTTATATTCAACAAACTATCATGACATCAGCGTTTGTTAACGAGTTGCTAAAAATACATGGGCGATAACTGCCCGCTTGCACATAACGCTAATTAATTAAATATTAACGCTAGCGTTGCAGATCAGTGTGCTCACTGCTGCAACAGAACGTCATTCTTGTCAAATCTGACGAGACAGCTCAACTTCACTGACTAGCCAATCAATATAAATGAATCGCATTTACATTCAACAAACTATCATGACATCAGCGTTTGTTAACGAGTTGCTAAAAATACACAATGCCCGCTTGCGCATAACGTTACGGCGGCAATTAATTAAACAATCTAATGCTACAACTCACAGCCAGATGCATGGATTTGTCAGACTGAGGGATCTGATAACCGCTAACTTGCGGTAAGCTGAGCTGACCCACCTCTCAATTATTTCTCTTGTCTGTGGAAACCAGTCCGTGTTGTTTCTGTTTCTTTTCCTGCTTTTCATCATCTTCGCCATATGGTAATCCAGCATAGGAGTAGCTTGAGTGGCTAACTTCTTGTATACTATCCGCACCGCACGCCTGGCTCACAGTCACAACAAACACACCGGCTAAAGTGGGCGTAACGTTTCCTGCATGCCTCTACATGACAGCCAATCACCAGCCGTATTAGAGCGCGGCGTGCAAGCATGTCGCATGCTTATAGGCTCAATGACGCTGTTTTGTTTTGGTATCGAAAATTGGTATCGATTGACAAGGGAGGCTTCGATACCCCTTAGTATCGATGTTTCCATTTCGGTGCCAAGTAAGTATCGAAACTCGATACCCAGCCCTAGCTCCATGTACAAGTACCTCTCCGCTCAATGTACAAGTACCTCTCCGCTCAATGTACAAGTACCTCTCCGCTCCATGTACAAGTACCTCTCCGCTCCATGTACAAGTACCTCTCCGCTCCATGTACAAGTACCTCTCCGCTCCATGTACAAGTACATCTCTGCTCCATGTACAAGTACCTCTCCGCTCAATGTACAAGTACATCTCCGCTCCATGTACAAGTACCTCTCCGCTCCATGTACAAGTACATCTCCGCTCCATGTACAAGTACCTCTCCGCTCCATGTACAAGTACCTCTCCGCTCAATGTACAAGTACATCTCCGCTCCATGTACAAGTACATCTCTGCTCCATGTACAAGTACCTCTCCGCTCAATGTACAAGTACATCTCCGCTCCATGTACAAGTACCTCTCCGCTCCATGTACAAGTACCTCTCCGGTCCATGTACAAGTACCTCTCCGCTCCATGTACAAGTACCTCTCCGCTCCATGTACAAGTACCTCTCCGCTCAATGTCAAGTGTCGACAGTACCTCTCCGCTCCATGTACAAATACCTCTCCGCTCTCATGTACAAGTACCTCTCCGCTCCATGTACAAGTACCTCTCCGCTCAATGTCAAGTGTCGACAGTACCTCTCCGCTCCATGTACAAATACCTCTCCGCTCCATGTACAAGTACCTCTCCGCTCTCATGTACAAGTACCTCTCCGCTCCATGTACAAGTAGCTCTCCGCTCAATGTACAAGTGTCGACAGTACCTTTCCGCTCCATGTACAAATACCTCTCCGCTCTCATGTACAAGTACCTCTCCGCTCCATGTACAAGTACCTCTCCGCTCAATGTACAAATACCTCTCCGCTCCATGTATAAGTACCTCTCCGCTCTATGTACAAGTACCTCTCCGCTCCATGTACAAGTACCTCTCCGCTCAATGTACAAATACCTCTCCGCTCCATGTACAAGTAGCTCTCCGCTGAATGTACAAGTGTCGACAGTACCTCTCCGCTCAATGTACAAATACCTCTCCGCTCCATGTACAAGTACCTCTCCGCTCAATGTCAAGTATCGACAGTACCTCTCCGCTCCATGTACAAGTACCTCTCCGCTGAATGTACAAGTGTCGACAGTACCTCTCCGCTCAATGTACAAGTACCTCTCCGCTCCATGTACAAGTACCTCTCCGCTCTCATGTACAAGTACCTCTCCGCTCCATGTACAAGTACCTCTCCGCTCAATGTACAAGTACCTCTGCGCTCCATGTACAAGTACCTCTCCGCTCAATGTACAAGTACCTCTCCGCTCAATGTACAAGTGTCGACAGTACCTCTCCGCTCCATGTACAAGTACCTCTCCGCTCAATGTACAAGTGTCGACAGTACCTCTACGCTCAATGTACAAGTGTCGACAGTACCTCTCCGCTCTCATGTACAAGTACCTCTCCGATCCATGTACAAGTACATCTCCGCTCCATGTACAAGTACATCTCCGCTCAATGTACAAGTACCTCTCCGCTCCATGTACAAGTACCTCTCCGCTCCATGTACAAGTACCTCTCCGCTCCATGTACAAGTACCTCTCCGCTCCATGTACAAGTACCTCTCCGCTCAATGTACAAGTACCTCTCCGCTCCATGTACAAGTACCTCTCCGCTCAATGTACAAGTACCTCTCCGCTCCATGTACAAGTACCTCTCCGCTCCATGTACAAGTACCTCTCCGCTCCATGTACAAGTACCTCTCCGCTCAATGTCAAGTATCGACAGTACTTCTCCGCTCCATGTACAAGTACCTCTCCGCTGAATGTACAAGTGTCGACAGTACCTCTCCGCTCAATGTACAAGTACCTCTCCGCTCCATGTACAAGTACCTCTCCGCTCTCATGTACAAGTACCTCTCCGCTCCATGTACAAGTACCTCTCCGCTCAATGTACAAGTACCTCTGCGCTCCATGTACAAGTACCTCTCCGCTCAATGTACAAGTACCTCTCCGCTCAATGTACAAGTGTCGACAGTACCTCTCCGCTCCATGTACAAGTACCTCTCCGCTCAATGTACAAGTGTCGACAGTACCTCTACGCTCAATGTACAAGTGTCGACAGTACCTCTCCGCTCTCATGTACAAGTACCTCTCCGATCCATGTACAAGTACATCTCCGCTCCATGTACAAGTACATCTCCGCTCAATGTACAAGTACCTCTCCGCTCCATGTACAAGTACCTCTCCGCTCCATGTACAAGTACCTCTCCGCTCCATGTACAAGTACCTCTCCGCTCAATGTACAAGTACCTCTCCGCTCCATGTACAAGTACCTCTCCGCTCCATGTACAAGTACCTCTCCGCTCCATGTACAAGTACCTCTCCGCTCAATGTACAAGTACCTCTCCGCTCCATGTACAAGTACCTCTCCGCTCCATGTACAAGTACCTCTCCGCTCCATGTACAAGTACCTCTCCGCTCAATGTACAAGTACCTCTCCGCTCCCTGTACAAGTACATCTCCGCTCCATGTACAAGTACCTCTCCGCTCCATGTACAAGTACCTCTCCGCTCAATGTACAAGTGTCGACAGTACCTCTCCGCTCCATGTACAAGTACCTCTCCGCTCCATGTACAAGTACCTCTCCGCTCAATGTACAAGTGTCGACAGTACCTCTCCGCTCCATCTACAAGTACCTCTCCGCTCAATGTACAAGTACCTCTCCGCTGAATGTACAAGTACCTCTCCGCTCCATGTACAAGTACCTCTCCGCTCCATGTACAAATACCTCTCCGCTCCATGTACAAGTACCTCTCCGCTCCATGTACAAGCACCTCTCCGCTACATGTACAAGTACCTCTCCGCTCCATGTACAAGTACCTCTCCGCTCCATGTACAAGTACCTCTCCGCTCAATGTACAAGTACCTCTCCGCTCCATGTACAAATACCTCTCCGCTCCATGTACAAATACCTCTCCGCTCCATGTACAAGTACCTCTCCGCTCCATGTACCAGTACCTCTCCGCTCAATGTATAAGTACCTCTCCGCTCCATGTACAAGTACCTCTCCGCTCCATGTACAAGTACGTCTCCGCTCAATGTATAAGTACCTCTCCGCTCCATGTACAAGTACCTCTCCGCTCCATGTACAAGTACATCTCCGCTCCATGTACAAGTACATCTCCGCTCCATGTACAAGTACCTCTCCGCTCCATGTACAAGTACCTCTCCGCTCCATGTACAAGTACATCTCCGCTCCATGTACAAGTACCTCTCCGCTCAATGTACAAGTACATCTCCGCTCCATGTACAAGTACATCTCCACTCCATGTACAAGTACCTCTCCGCTCAATGTACAAGTACATCTCCGCTCCATGTACCAGTACCTCTCCGCTCAATGTACAAGTACATCTCCACTCCATGTACAAGTAACTCTCCGCTCAATGTACAAGTACATCTCCGCTCCATGTACCAGTACCTCTCCGCTCAATGTACAAGTACATCTCCACTCCATGTACAAGTACCTCTCCGTTCAATGTACAAGTACATCTCCGCTCCATGTACCAGTACCTCTCCGCTCAATGTACAAGTACATCTCCGCTCCATGTACAAGTACCTCTCCGCTCAATGTACAAGTACCTCTCCGCTCAATGTACAAGTACATCTCCGCTCCATGTACCAGTACCTCTCCGCTCAATGTACAAGTACATCTGCGCTCCATGTAGGGCTGGGTATCGTTCAAAATTTTTCGATATCGATACCGTTTCGATACTTGGATTTCGATACCGGTTCCTGAACGATACTTTTTTCGATACCAATTTTTAGAAAAATCCATTTTAACAAAAATAAAACTGCATTACACATTGAAATTATTTTACAAATCTTTAGTTTCCCCCCATCTTAAGTTTTACAGCAGAAAAAAATAAAACCTACTGTATTTAACATAACTTTAAGTTCTCTAAACGTATTGCCGTCCCTACAAAAAATATTGGAGTACTACAAAGGAAAGAAATGTAGCTAAAACAAATAAATCAGTGGAATAGTTTTCAGTGCAAAACAGAGAGTTGCAAATCAGGGTTTAATGCTCACTGATGCAACAGAACTCTATTCTTGTACAAACTGATGAGATGGCTCCACTTCATGCATGGAAGACTAGTTGAGCATTGACTAGCCTATCAATATAGCCTTATATGCCACAAAGTGAATCGCATTTATATTCAACAAACTATCATGACATCAGCGTTTGTTAACGAGTTGCTAAAAATACATGGGCGATAACTGCCCGCTTGCACATAACGCTAATTAATTAAACATTAACGCTAGCGTTGCAGATCAGTGTGCTCACTGCTGCAACAGAACGTCATTCTTGTCAAATCTGACGAGACAGCTCAACTTCACTGACTAGCCAATCAATATAAATGAATCGCATTTACATTCAACAAACTATCATGACATCAGCGTTTGTTAACGAGTTGCTAAAAATACACAATGCCCGCTTGCGCATAACGTTACGGCGGCAATTAATTAAACAATCTAATGCTACAACTCACAGCCAGATGCATGGATTTGTCAGACTGAGGGATCTGATAACCGCTAACTTGCGGTAAGCTGAGCTGACCCACCTCTCAATTATTTCTCTTGTCTGTGGAAACCAGTCCGTGTTGTTTCTGTTTCTTTTCCTGCTTTTCATCATCTTCGCCATATGGTAATCCAGCATAGGAGTAGCTTGAGTGGCTAACTTCTTGTATACTATCCGCACCGCACGCCTGGCTCACAGTCACAACAAACACACCGGCTAAAGTGGGCGTAACGTTTCCTGCATGCCTCTACATGACAGCCAATCACCAGCCGTATTAGAGCGCGGCGTGCAAGCATGTCGCATGCTTATAGGCTCAATGACGCTGTTTTGTTTTGGTATCGAAAATTGGTATCGATTGACAAGGGAGGCTTCGATACCCCTTAGTATCGATGTTTCCATTTCGGTGCCAAGTAAGTATCGAAACTCGATACCCAGCCCTAGCTCCATGTACAAGTACCTCTCCGCTCAATGTACAAGTACCTCTCCGCTCAATGTACAAGTACCTCTCCGCTCCATGTACAAGTACCTCTCCGCTCCATGTACAAGTACCTCTCCGCTCCATGTACAAGTACCTCTCCGCTCCATGTACAAGTACATCTCTGCTCCATGTACAAGTACCTCTCCGCTCAATGTACAAGTACATCTCCGCTCCATGTACAAGTACCTCTCCGCTCCATGTACAAGTACATCTCCGCTCCATGTACAAGTACCTCTCCGCTCCATGTACAAGTACCTCTCCGCTCAATGTACAAGTACATCTCCGCTCCATGTACAAGTACATCTCTGCTCCATGTACAAGTACCTCTCCGCTCAATGTACAAGTACATCTCCGCTCCATGTACAAGTACCTCTCCGCTCCATGTACAAGTACCTCTCCGGTCCATGTACAAGTACCTCTCCGCTCCATGTACAAGTACCTCTCCGCTCCATGTACAAGTACCTCTCCGCTCAATGTCAAGTGTCGACAGTACCTCTCCGCTCCATGTACAAATACCTCTCCGCTCTCATGTACAAGTACCTCTCCGCTCCATGTACAAGTACCTCTCCGCTCAATGTCAAGTGTCGACAGTACCTCTCCGCTCCATGTACAAATACCTCTCCGCTCCATGTACAAGTACCTCTCCGCTCTCATGTACAAGTACCTCTCCGCTCCATGTACAAGTAGCTCTCCGCTCAATGTACAAGTGTCGACAGTACATTTCCGCTCCATGTACAAATACCTCTCCGCTCTCATGTACAAGTACCTCTCCGCTCCATGTACAAGTACCTCTCCGCTCAATGTACAAATACCTCTCCGCTCCATGTATAAGTACCTCTCCGCTCTATGTACAAGTACCTCTCCGCTCCATGTACAAGTACCTCTCCGCTCAATGTACAAATACCTCTCCGCTCCATGTACAAGTAGCTCTCCGCTGAATGTACAAGTGTCGACAGTACCTCTCCGCTCAATGTACAAGTACCTCTCCGCTCAATGTACAAATACCTCTCCGCTCCATGTACAAGTACCTCTCCGCTCAATGTCAAGTATCGACAGTACCTCTCCGCTCCATGTACAAGTACCTCTCCGCTGAATGTACAAGTGTCGACAGTACCTCTCCGCTCAATGTACAAGTACCTCTCCGCTCCATGTACAAGTACCTCTCCGCTCTCATGTACAAGTACCTCTCCGCTCCATGTACAAGTACCTCTCCGCTCAATGTACAAGTACCTCTGCGCTCCATGTACAAGTACCTCTCCGCTCAATGTACAAGTACCTCTCCGCTCAATGTACAAGTGTCGACAGTACCTCTCCGCTCCATGTACAAGTACCTCTCCGCTCAATGTACAAGTGTCGACAGTACCTCTACGCTCAATGTACAAGTGTCGACAGTACCTCTCCGCTCTCATGTACAAGTACCTCTCCGCTCCATGTACAAGTACATCTCCGCTCCATGTACAAGTACCTCTCCGCTCAATGTACAAGTACATCTCCGCTCCATGTACAAGTACATCTCCACTCCATGTACAAGTACCTCTCCGCTCAATGTACAAGTACATCTCCGCTCCATGTACCAGTACCTCTCCGCTCAATGTACAAGTACATCTCCACTCCATGTACAAGTAACTCTCCGCTCAATGTACAAGTACATCTCCGCTCCATGTACCAGTACCTCTCCGCTCAATGTACAAGTACATCTCCACTCCATGTACAAGTACCTCTCCGCTCAATGTACAAGTACATCTCCGCTCCATGTACCAGTACCTCTCCGCTCAATGTACAAGTACATCTCCGCTCCATGTACAAGTACCTCTCCGCTCAATGTACAAGTACCTCTCCGCTCAATGTACAAGTACATCTCCGCTCCATGTACCAGTACCTCTCCGCTCAATGTACAAGTACATCTGCGCTCCATGTAGGGCTGGGTATCGTTCAAAATTTTTCGATATCGATACCGTTTCGATACTTGGATTTCGATACCGGTTCCTGAACGATACTTTTTTCGATACCAATTTTTAGAAAAATCCATTTTAACAAAAATAAAACTGCATTACACATTGAAATTATTTTACAAATCTTTAGTTTCCCCCCATCTTAAGTTTTACAGCAGAAAAAAATAAAACCTACTGTATTTAACATAACTTTAAGTTCTCTAAACGTATTGCCGTCCCTACAAAAAATATTGGAGTACTACAAAGGAAAGAAATGTAGCTAAAACAAATAAATCAGTGGAATAGTTTTCAGTGCAAAACAGAGAGTTGCAAATCAGGGTTTAATGCTCACTGATGCAACAGAACTCTATTCTTGTACAAACTGATGAGATGGCTCCACTTCATGCATGGAAGACTAGTTGAGCATTGACTAGCCTATCAATATAGCCTTATATGCCACAAAGTGAATCGCATTTATATTCAACAAACTATCATGACATCAGCGTTTGTTAACGAGTTGCTAAAAATACATGGGCGATAACTGCCCGCTTGCACATAACGCTAATTAATTAAACATTAACGCTAGCGTTGCAGATCAGTGTGCTCACTGCTGCAACAGAACGTCATTCTTGTCAAATCTGACGAGACAGCTCAACTTCACTGACTAGCCAATCAATATAAATGAATCGCATTTACATTCAACAAACTATCATGACATCAGCGTTTGTTAACGAGTTGCTAAAAATACACAATGCCCGCTTGCGCATAACGTTACGGCGGCAATTAATTAAACGATCTAATGCTACAACTCACAGCCAGATGCATGGATTTGTCAGACTGAGGGATCTGATAACCGCTAACTTGCGGTAAGCTGAGCTGACCCACCTCTCAATTATTTCTCTTGCCTGTGGAAACCAGTCCGTGTTGTTTCTGTTTCTTTTCCTGCTTTTCATCATCTTCGCCATATGGTAATCCAGCATAGGAGTAGCTTGAGTGGCTAACTTCTTGTATACTATCCGCACCGCACGCCTGGCTCACAGTCACAACAAACACACCGGCTAAAGTGGGCGTAACGTTTCCTGCATGCCTCTACATGACAGCCAATCACCAGCCGTATTAGAGTGCGGCGTGCAAGCATGTCGCATGCTTATAGGCTCAATGACGCTGTTTTGTTTTGGTATCGAAAATTGGTATCGATTGACAAGGGAGGCTTCGATACCCCTTAGTATCGATGTTTCCATTTCGGTGCCAAGTAAGTATCGAAACTCGATACCCAGCCCTAGCTCCATGTACAAGTACCTCTCCGCTCAATGTACAAGTACCTCTCCGCTCAATGTACAAGTACCTCTCCGCTCCATGTACAAGTACCTCACCGCTCCATGTACAAGTACCTCTCCGCTCCATGTACAAGTACCTCTCCGCTCCATGTACAAGTACATCTCTGCTCCATGTACAAGTACCTCTCCGCTCAATGTACAAGTACATCTCCGCTCCATGTACAAGTACCTCTCCGCTCCATGTACAAGTACATCTCCGCTCCATGTACAAGTACCTCTCCGCTCCATGTACAAGTACCTCTCCGCTCAATGTACAAGTACATCTCCGCTCCATGTACAAGTACATCTCTGCTCCATGTACAAGTACCTCTCCGCTCAATGTACAAGTACATCTCCGCTCCATGTACAAGTACCTCTCCGCTCCATGTACAAGTACCTCTCCGGTCCATGTACAAGTACCTCTCCGCTCCATGTACAAGTACCTCTCCGCTCCATGTACAAGTACCTCTCCGCTCAATGTCAAGTGTCGACAGTACCTCTCCGCTCCATGTACAAATACCTCTCCGCTCTCATGTACAAGTACCTCTCCGCTCCATGTACAAGTACCTCTCCGCTCAATGTCAAGTGTCGACAGTACCTCTCCGCTCCATGTACAAATACCTCTCCGCTCCATGTACAAGTACCTCTCCGCTCTCATGTACAAGTACCTCTCCGCTCCATGTACAAGTAGCTCTCCGCTCAATGTACAAGTGTCGACAGTACCTTTCCGCTCCATGTACAAATACCTCTCCGCTCTCATGTACAAGTACCTCTCCGCTCCATGTACAAGTACCTCTCCGCTCAATGTACAAATACCTCTCCGCTCCATGTATAAGTACCTCTCCGCTCTATGTACAAGTACCTCTCCGCTCCATGTACAAGTACCTCTCCGCTCAATGTACAAATACCTCTCCGCTCCATGTACAAGTAGCTCTCCGCTGAATGTACAAGTGTCGACAGTACCTCTCCGCTCAATGTACAAGTACCTCTCCGCTCAATGTACAAATACCTCTCCGCTCCATGTACAAGTACCTCTCCGCTCAATGTCAAGTATCGACAGTACCTCTCCGCTCCATGTACAAGTACCTCTCCGCTGAATGTACAAGTGTCGACAGTACCTCTCCGCTCAATGTACAAGTACCTCTCCGCTCCATGTACAAGTACCTCTCCGCTCTCATGTACAAGTACCTCTCCGCTCCATGTACAAGTACCTCTCCGCTCAATGTACAAGTACCTCTGCGCTCCATGTACAAGTACCTCTCCACTCAATGTACAAGTACCTCTCCGCTCAATGTACAAGTGTCGACAGTACCTCTCAGCTCCATGTACAAGTACCTCTCCGCTCAATGTACAAGTGTCGACAGTACCTCTACGCTCAATGTACAAGTGTCGACAGTACCTCTCCGCTCTCATGTACAAGTACCTCTCCGATCCATGTACAAGTACATCTCCGCTCCATGTACAAGTACATCTCCGCTCAATGTACAAGTACCTCTCCGCTCCATGTACAAGTACCTCTCTGCTCCATGTACAAGTACCTCTCCGCTCCATGTACAAGTACCTCTCCGCTCCATGTACAAGTACCTCTCCGCTCAATGTACAAGTACCTCTCCGCTCCATGTACAAGTACCTCTCCGCTCAATGTACAAGTACCTCTCCGCTCCATGTACAAGTACCTCTCCGCTCCATGTACAAGTACCTCTCCGCTCCATGTACAAGTACCTCTCCGCTCAATGTCAAGTATCGACAGTACCTCTCCGCTCCATGTACAAGTACCTCTCCGCTGAATGTACAAGTGTCGACAGTACCTCTCCGCTCAATGTACAAGTACCTCTCCGCTCCATGTACAAGTACCTCTCCGCTCTCATGTACAAGTACCTCTCCGCTCCATGTACAAGTACCTCTCCGCTCAATGTACAAGTACCTCTGCGCTCCATGTACAAGTACCTCTCCGCTCAATGTACAAGTACCTCTCCGCTCAATGTACAAGTGTCGACAGTACCTCTCCGCTCCATGTACAAGTACCTCTCCGCTCAATGTACAAGTGTCGACAGTACCTCTACGCTCAATGTACAAGTGTCGACAGTACCTCTCCGCTCTCATGTACAAGTACCTCTCCGATCCATGTACAAGTACATCTCCGCTCCATGTACAAGTACATCTCCGCTCAATGTACAAGTACCTCTCCGCTCCATGTACAAGTACCTCTCCGCTCCATGTACAAGTACCTCTCCGCTCCATGTACAAGTACCTCTCCGCTCCATGTACAAGTACCTCTCCGCTCAATGTACAAGTACCTCTCCGCTCCATGTACAAGTACCTCTCCGCTCCATGTACAAGTACCTCTCCGCTCCATGTACAAGTACCTCTCCGCTCAATGTACAAGTACCTCTCCGCTCCATGTACAAGTACCTCTCCGCTCCATGTACAAGTACCTCTCCGCTCCATGTACAAGTACCTCTCCGCTCAATGTACAAGTACCTCTCCGCTCCCTGTACAAGTACATCTCCGCTCCATGTACAAGTACCTCTCCGCTCCATGTACAAGTACCTCTCCGCTCAATGTACAAGTGTCGACAGTACCTCTCCGCTCCATGTACAAGTACCTCTCCGCTCCATGTACAAGTACCTCTCCGCTCAATGTACAAGTGTCGACAGTACCTCTCCGCTCCATCTACAAGTACCTCTCCGCTCAATGTACAAGTACCTCTCCGCTGAATGTACAAGTACCTCTGCGCTCCATGTACAAGTACCTCTCCGCTCAATGTACAAGTACCTCTCCGCTCAATGTACAAGTGTCGACAGTACCTCTCCGCTCCATGTACAAGTACCTCTCCGCTCAATGTACAAGTGTCGACAGTACCTCTACGCTCAATGTACAAGTGTCGACAGTACCTCTCCGCTCTCATGTACAAGTACCTCTCCGCTCCATGTACAAGTACATCTCCGCTCCATGTACAAGTACCTCTCCGCTCAATGTACAAGTACATCTCCGCTCCATGTACAAGTACATCTCCACTCCATGTACAAGTACCTCTCCGCTCAATGTACAAGTACATCTCCGCTCCATGTACCAGTACCTCTCCGCTCAATGTACAAGTACATCTCCACTCCATGTACAAGTAACTCTCCGCTCAATGTACAAGTACATCTCCGCTCCATGTACCAGTACCTCTCCGCTCAATGTACAAGTACATCTCCACTCCATGTACAAGTACCTCTCCGCTCAATGTACAAGTACATCTCCGCTCCATGTACCAGTACCTCTCCGCTCAATGTACAAGTACATCTCCGCTCCATGTACAAGTACCTCTCCGCTCAATGTACAAGTACCTCTCCGCTCAATGTACAAGTACATCTCCGCTCCATGTACCAGTACCTCTCCGCTCAATGTACAAGTACATCTGCGCTCCATGTAGGGCTGGGTATCGTTCAAAATTTTTCGATATCGATACCGTTTCGATACTTGGATTTCGATACCGGTTCCTGAACGATACTTTTTTCGATACCAATTTTTAGAAAAATCCATTTTAACAAAAATAAAACTGCATTACACATTGAAATTATTTTACAAATCTTTAGTTTCCCCCCATCTTAAGTTTTACAGCAGAAAAAAATAAAACCTACTGTATTTAACATAACTTTAAGTTCTCTAAACGTATTGCCGTCCCTACAAAAAATATTGGAGTACTACAAAGGAAAGAAATGTAGCTAAAACAAATAAATCAGTGGAATAGTTTTCAGTGCAAAACAGAGAGTTGCAAATCAGGGTTTAATGCTAACTGATGCAACAAAACTCTATTCTTGTACAAACTGATGAGATGGCTCCACTTCATGCATGGAAGACTAGTTGAGCATTGACTAGCCTATCAATATAGCCTTATATGCCACAAAGTGAATCGCATTTATATTCAACAAACTATCATGACATCAGCGTTTGTTAACGAGTTGCTAAAAATACATGGGCGATAACTGCCCGCTTGCACATAACGCTAATTAATTAAACATTAACGCTAGCGTTGCAGATCAGTGTGCTCACTGCTGCAACAGAACGTCATTCTTGTCAAATCTGACGAGACAGCTCAACTTCACTGACTAGCCAATCAATATAAATGAATCGCATTTACATTCAACAAACTATCATGACATCAGCGTTTGTTAACGAGTTGCTAAAAATACACAATGCCCGCTTGCGCATAACGTTACGGCGGCAATTAATTAAACGATCTAATGCTACAACTCACAGCCAGATGCATGGATTTGTCAGACTGAGGGATCTGATAACCGCTAACTTGCGGTAAGCTGAGCTGACCCACCTCTCAATTATTTCTCTTGTCTGTGGAAACCAGTCCGTGTTGTTTCTGTTTCTTTTCCTGCTTTTCATCATCTTCGCCATATGGTAATCCAGCATAGGAGTAGCTTGAGTGGCTAACTTCTTGTATACTATCCGCACCGCACGCCTGGCTCACAGTCACAACAAACACACCGGCTAAAGTGGGCGTAACGTTTCCTGCATGCCTCTACATGACAGCCAATCACCAGCCGTATTAGAGTGCGGCGTGCAAGCATGTCGCATGCTTATAGGCTCAATGACGCTGTTTTGTTTTGGTATCGAAAATTGGTATCGATTGACAAGGGAGGCTTCGATACCCCTTAGTATCGATGTTTCCATTTCGGTGCCAAGTAAGTATCGAAACTCGATACCCAGCCCTAGCTCCATGTACAAGTACCTCTCCGCTCAATGTACAAGTACCTCTCCGCTCAATGTACAAGTACCTCTCCGCTCCATGTACAAGTACCTCACCACTCCATGTACAAGTACCTCTCCGCTCCATGTACAAGTACCTCTCCGCTCCATGTACAAGTACATCTCTGCTCCATGTACAAGTACCTCTCCGCTCAATGTACAAGTACATCTCCGCTCCATGTACAAGTACCTCTCCGCTCCATGTACAAGTACATCTCCGCTCCATGTACAAGTACCTCTCCGCTCCATGTACAAGTACCTCTCCGCTCAATGTACAAGTACATCTCCGCTCCATGTACAAGTACATCTCTGCTCCATGTACAAGTACCTCTCCGCTCAATGTACAAGTACATCTCCGCTCCATGTACAAGTACCTCTCCGCTCCATGTACAAGTACCTCTCCGGTCCATGTACAAGTACCTCTCCGCTCCATGTACAAGTACCTCTCCGCTCCATGTACAAGTACCTCTCCGCTCAATGTCAAGTGTCGACAGTACCTCTCCGCTCCATGTACAAATACCTCTCCGCTCTCATGTACAAGTACCTCTCCGCTCCATGTACAAGTACCTCTCCGCTCAATGTCAAGTGTCGACAGTACCTCTCCGCTCCATGTACAAATACCTCTCCGCTCCATGTACAAGTACCTCTCCGCTCTCATGTACAAGTACCTCTCCGCTCCATGTACAAGTAGCTCTCCGCTCAATGTACAAGTGTCGACAGTACCTTTCCGCTCCATGTACAAATACCTCTCCGCTCTCATGTACAAGTACCTCTCCGCTCCATGTACAAGTACCTCTCCGCTCAATGTACAAATACCTCTCCGCTCCATGTATAAGTACCTCTCCGCTCTATGTACAAGTACCTCTCCGCTCCATGTACAAGTACCTCTCCGCTCAATGTACAAATACCTCTCCGCTCCATGTACAAGTAGCTCTCCGCTGAATGTACAAGTGTCGACAGTACCTCTCCGCTCAATGTACAAGTACCTCTCCGCTCAATGTACAAATACCTCTCCGCTCCATGTACAAGTACCTCTCCGCTCAATGTCAAGTATCGACAGTACCTCTCCGCTCCATGTACAAGTACCTCTCCGCTGAATGTACAAGTGTCGACAGTACCTCTCCGCTCAATGTACAAGTACCTCTCCGCTCCATGTACAAGTACCTCTCCGCTCTCATGTACAAGTACCTCTCCGCTCCATGTACAAGTACCTCTCCGCTCAATGTACAAGTACCTCTGCGCTCCATGTACAAGTACCTCTCCACTCAATGTACAAGTACCTCTCCGCTCAATGTACAAGTGTCGACAGTACCTCTCAGCTCCATGTACAAGTACCTCTCCGCTCAATGTACAAGTGTCGACAGTACCTCTACGCTCAATGTACAAGTGTCGACAGTACCTCTCCGCTCTCATGTACAAGTACCTCTCCGATCCATGTACAAGTACATCTCCGCTCCATGTACAAGTACATCTCCGCTCAATGTACAAGTACCTCTCCGCTCCATGTACAAGTACCTCTCTGCTCCATGTACAAGTACCTCTCCGCTCCATGTACAAGTACCTCTCCGCTCCATGTACAAGTACCTCTCCGCTCAATGTACAAGTACCTCTCCGCTCCATGTACAAGTACCTCTCCGCTCAATGTACAAGTACCTCTCCGCTCCATGTACAAGTACCTCTCCGCTCCATGTACAAGTACCTCTCCGCTCCATGTACAAGTACCTCTCCGCTCAATGTCAAGTATCGACAGTACCTCTCCGCTCCATGTACAAGTACCTCTCCGCTGAATGTACAAGTGTCGACAGTACCTCTCCGCTCAATGTACAAGTACCTCTCCGCTCCATGTACAAGTACCTCTCCGCTCTCATGTACAAGTACCTCTCCGCTCCATGTACAAGTACCTCTCCGCTCAATGTACAAGTACCTCTGCGCTCCATGTACAAGTACCTCTCCGCTCAATGTACAAGTACCTCTCCGCTCAATGTACAAGTGTCGACAGTACCTCTCCGCTCCATGTACAAGTACCTCTCCGCTCAATGTACAAGTGTCGACAGTACCTCTACGCTCAATGTACAAGTGTCGACAGTACCTCTCCGCTCTCATGTACAAGTACCTCTCCGATCCATGTACAAGTACATCTCCGCTCCATGTACAAGTACATCTCCGCTCAATGTACAAGTACCTCTCCGCTCCATGTACAAGTACCTCTCCGCTCCATGTACAAGTACCTCTCCGCTCCATGTACAAGTACCTCTCCGCTCCATGTACAAGTACCTCTCCGCTCAATGTACAAGTACCTCTCCGCTCCATGTACAAGTACCTCTCCGCTCCATGTACAAGTACCTCTCCGCTCCATGTACAAGTACCTCTCCGCTCAATGTACAAGTACCTCTCCGCTCCATGTACAAGTACCTCTCCGCTCCATGTACAAGTACCTCTCCGCTCCATGTACAAGTACCTCTCCGCTCAATGTACAAGTACCTCTCCGCTCCCTGTACAAGTACATCTCCGCTCCATGTACAAGTACCTCTCCGCTCCATGTACAAGTACCTCTCCGCTCAATGTACAAGTGTCGACAGTACCTCTCCGCTCCATGTACAAGTACCTCTCCGCTCCATGTACAAGTACCTCTCCGCTCAATGTACAAGTGTCGACAGTACCTCTCCGCTCCATCTACAAGTACCTCTCCGCTCAATGTACAAGTACCTCTCCGCTGAATGTACAAGTACCTCTCCGCTCCATGTACAAGTACCTCTCCGCTCCATGTACAAATACCTCTCCGCTCCATGTACAAGTACCTCTCCGCTCCATGTACAAGCACCTCTCCGCTACATGTACAAGTACCTCTCCGCTCCATGTACAAGTACCTCTCCGCTCCATGTACAAGTACCTCTCCGCTCAATGTACAAGTACCTCTCCGCTCCATGTACAAATACCTCTCCGCTCCATGTACAAATACCTCTCCGCTCCATGTACAAGTACCTCTCCGCTCCATGTACCAGTACCTCTCCGCTCAATGTACAAGTACATCTCCGCTCAATGTACAAGTACATCTCCGCTCAATGTACAAGTACGTCTCCGCTCAATGTACAAGTACCTCTCCGCTCAATGTACAAGTACCTCTCCGCTCCATGTACAAGTACCTCTCCGCTCAATGT